>NC_132859.1:3466472-3776472 GCF_048164855.1 Canis lupus baileyi
GCCTCAGTCCAGAGGACACTGTGCCTGTCTCCACAGAGAGGCTGGAAAGGGCCCAGGGAGAGGCAAACGCAAGATCAGGGCTTCGGGAGACTTTCATGGAAGGTGGAAGGTGGGCTAAGCATGAGGTCTGGAATGACCGAACTCCAGGGCATTGGAAGGAGCCTGTAGAGGTCGCCAGGGCCAGAGAAGTTAGTGTATCGAATCCCTGAATGGAGGGAGGCCAGGGGGGCTGGACCTTGAAAAATTAAGGAAGTCACGTCCAGCTAAGTTAAAGAGAGAGAATGAGCCTTCATCCTCACTCGATCTGCCGCTGATCCCCTCGGAGTCCGGGGAGCGTCCGGAACACCTTGTGGCTGTCCTCCTTCGGAGCCGGTCGCCTTACGTTAAAAGTAGACACCAGGAGAGTGATTTAAGGCTGTGTGGCCTAAGAAAAGAATTCAGACCCCCGCAGTGAAGACTCCACGCTGGTTCCAGGGAGGAATATTAGTTTTCTAGTTGAGAAACATGGCCTTTTGGCAGCCGAAGCCAGTGCTCATGAGCTGATAAAAATGACCCCAGTGCATGCTCGGTCGCCTCCCCAGGTGACATGAACAGCTGTTGCAAAATCCCAGACCCTGATTCCTGCCAGACCACAGGCTCCTGAGCCCAGAAAACAAAACCATGACTCATGGTGAACATTCCCGGGCCCTGAGGTGGACGTGGTCACACACACGCACAGCCCAGGCTCACGCACGCACACGCACGGTGCCAGGGGAACTTGGACTCCGTTACCTGGCCGTCATGTCCTGGTGAGGACTCCAGCTTTCTCTGTTCTTGACGGAATCCAAAGACCTTTCGGGAGCCCCTCCCTCCTCCCGACACCGGGACAAGGAGGATGCGTCGTCTCATAAGGAAAGCACACGCTCTGAGGGGACCTGTTTTAGCCTCCTTTGGTTTTCTCTTTCCTCAGGGCTCCTGGGACTCCCCGTCTGGGGGAAGAGACATGGTAGGGGTCTGGTTCTTTCCCCGAGAGCAAGGCAGGCAGTCTCGGGGCTCTTTCTGTCCCTGGGGTTGTGTGGCAGCCTTCAGGATGCGGTGGCCGTTCGTTGTCAGAAAAGTACGTCCGCCCCAGCTCCAGGGGTCTCTGCTCCAGGACCTGGGCAGAGAAAGGTGCCATTTTTGGATCTAATACTAGTATCCTGAGATTTAAAAAAAAGAAAATTGGAAGTTAGTGTCACATGTTGGAAAATGACACAAATGGTTCCATGTCAGCTGGAGCTGGAGACATAGGTTCAAATACTCGCCAGGCCCAGGCGGTCACCGTGGACAAGAGAAGCAGGCCGCAGCCCAGCTGGCGGGGCGGATGGGAAGTGGGGAGGACCAGGGCAGGCCGTGGGGACGGGGGCAGGCCATGGGGATGGGGCAGGCCATGGGGATGGGGCAGGCCATGGGGATGGGGGCAGGCCATGGGGACAGGGCAGGCCGTGGGGACTGGGGCAGGCCGTGGGGACTGTGGCAGGCCATCGGGACCAGGGCAGGCTGTAAGGATGGGGCAGGCCGTGGGGATGGGACAGACCGTGGGGACAGGGGCAGGCCATGGGGACGGAGCAGGCCGTGGGGGTGAGGGCAGGCCGTAGGGATGAGGCAGGCCGTGGGGACGGGACAGGCTGTGGGGACAGGGACAGGCCATGGGGACAGGGGCAGGCCTTGGGGACGGGGTAGGCCGTGGGGGTGAGGGCAGGCCATAGGGATGAGGCAGGCCGTGGGGACGGGGCAGGCCATGGGAATGAGGGCAGGCCGTGGGGACGGGGCAGGCCAGGGGGACAGGGCAGGCCGTCGGGACCAGGGCAGGCTGTAGGGATGGGGCAGGCCGTGGGGACGGGACAGACCGTGGGGACAGGGGCACGCTGTGGGGACGGGGCAGGCCGTGGGGACGGGGCAGGCCGTGGGGACGGAGCAGGCCGTGGGGACGGGGCAGGCCATGGGAATGAGGACAGGCTATGGGGACGGGGCAGGCCATGGGGACGGGTCCTGTCTGAGGCCGGGGAAGCTGAAGCTCCGTGTGGCTGACCGCTTGCTCTCAGGTGCTTTCAGGAGAAGCCCGCGGTCCCACGTACTCCGTGACGCCCCTGAGACTGAAACATCAGCTGCCAATTCAAGCTGTAAAAAACCCCAAATTGCTTTGCTGTTCAGATACGACAAATGCAGATTAGTTATGAGCCATCAATTTTTGACTGTGGTTGCAGGAAGACTTTACCATATGAACATTTTTATTAACGTTTTCGGTAGGATTTTCTGAAACTCTGAGCTCCTACCAACCGGGAAGAGGGAGCACCTACACCCTCCTCTGGGGCCCTGGGGCTCTGGACCGATGCCAGGGCCAGCGTGAATAGTCTTTGAGGGAATCATTCTTTTTTCCTTAAAAACCCAGGCTAATTGCGCGTTTTTCCCCGTAATACATTTGCGTTGACCTTAATCCACGATTTTGGTTTTAATTGCTTACCTTGGCGCCTAGACTCTAGTCTTCAATAAATATCTGTAACGTGAGTGGCTGGAGTCCAGTTGGGAGTTCTGGTAGCTACCGCCTGTTGGTTCTGTTGCTTCCTGCACTCCTGTGTGAGCGACGCGTCCTAGGATAGGAAGTGACGGGGTTACTCAGTTGGTAGGTGACAGAGTTGGTGGCATTGCGTCTTCAGGCAGCGTTACACGACTTGGAACTCTTCACCAAATTCAGCCCCTGAAAGATTTTAGTGGGGTCCTGAGGTTCGAGCTCCCATCATTTGGGCTCGTTTCCCAGACTCCGCATCCCCCCACTCCCTTTCCCCGCCACGCCCCCCACTTTTATGAAGCACCTACTACTATCTTCCAGATAGGGAGGTGGAAAAATAGACACGTTATAATTCAACATAGAAAGTGAAATCAGAGGTGCAGGGGTGGAATCCGAGGCTCTGGACATGCGAAGGGATGCGTCTGACTTACATATTCCTTCTTTTTCCCTTTTCACAGATTCCTGTAGATGTTACCCTTGTGTTGCTCATCTATCGGTCATAGACTCTTTTTTTTTTTTAAGATTTTATTTTTAAGTAAGCTCTACATCCAACGTGGGGCTCGAACCTGCAACCCCAAGATCGGGAGTCACTTGCTCCACCGACTGAGCCAGCCGGGCGCCCCTATTGGTATATAGTGAACAATAACCATAACCTGTTATTATTATGTCTCTTGATTCTGGGAGCCGACCAGCCACAGCGGCTCGAGGGCTCTGCTCTTGCGGTCGGACAGTGCGTGGGTCTAGGCTTCTCTCTCCGTTTTCCTCTCCCTGATGACTCCTTCTAGAGGACTTTAAGTTCTTCTGGCCTTCTGACTCTCCCACCAAGCAAACGTTTTGGTGCCATTCCAGGGGAAGTCCTCTCCCGCACGCTAAAATCAGAGAGTGCCCTGAAAACCCAAACTACTTCCCCTGCCAGTCTTACTTGTCCTGATCACAAGGAAGCATGTGAAAAAGTCGCTAGTATTTTTAAAATCTCAGACTCCTGGCTTTTAGTTAGAAATCTTCACTCTGGATTTCAAGAGAGTTATCTCAGAGGCTTCCCCAGCGATGCCCGTGGTGTAGACATCTCAAAGCCCGTCTCACGTAGGTGTCTGGCAATGGACAGCGGCTGTGGCAAGAGTCTTAGTGGAGGCTGTTGGCCTGAATATCTACAGGCTTGGGCTTCCTCACACCCTGGAGCTGGGGTGCTGAGGTCAGACATCCTGGGAGGGAGGGAGCAGGTTTCTATCTGCCTCTTTGCCTTTTCCTACTTGATCTCAGAAGCCCAATGGTTTCACCTCCTCTGCCTTCCTAGCCAATGCGGGGTGGCCACAAAGGTCTTGTTTCAAGGCAACAGGACATGGAATCCGCCTCTTGATGGGAGGACTGTCAAGAAGTTTACAGATATGCTTTAAAATCACTGAAACTGAAAAAAAAAATCACTGAAACTTCAGTTCTTCCTCTGTGTGGCTCTCAAGGGTCATCCAAAGGGAAGGCAGCCGCCTCTTGATCGCATAGTTAAGCTCTCAGCAGGGTTGACATTGCCCTCCTCCTAGCTCAGGTCTCAGGCGACAGACGATGAGGACAGAGGAGCTATGGTGACTGCCTTAGAACTGGGCGTCCGGAGGCGTCCTGGACCTAGTCCCACAAGTGGGCTACATGTGTTATGTGAATCAGTGAAATCATGGACTACTTGAAGCCAGAGTAAAAATGGCAGAACTTCCTGGAGCATCCAGGAACTCAACCACTTGAGAAGAAAAAAAAAAAAATAATTTCATTCACAGGACTTGTAAAAGAATCAGCTTTATATTAAAGCCAACCACCTGAATTTTATTTTATTTTATTTATTTTTTATTTTTTATTTTTTATTTTTTTAAATTTATGATAGTCACAGAGAGAGAGAGGCAGAGACACAGGCAGAGGGAGAAGCAGGCTCCATGCACCGGGAGCCCGACGTGGGATTCGATCCCGGGTCTCCAGGATCGCGCCCTGGGCCAAAGGCAGGCGCCAAACCGCTGCGCCACCCAGGGATCCCCCACCTGAATTTTAAATAATGAAAACGACACTCAAGGAAGCGTTCCCTCGCGTGGGGTCCCCTGTGAAGTCCTCAGTGGGCACGTTCACTCTCCTCTTCCGTAGCGTTCGGCATTCTTTCCGGAAGAGTTGAGGAAGCACCACGAGCTCTCTCACCTTCCTGTTGAAAGCCCAGGTGAGACTGTCGGTTCTCAGCAGAGGATTGGAGCTGAGGTCTCACTGATTCTAAGATGTGCTTTATTCTTCTTAATTCTGTCTTCCAGGACATTGGAGCAGGAACACCCTACCTGTTGCTGCTGCGGAGTCTTGATTATCGGGGCCCGAAGTCGAGTCCTACACATCCTGGGCTCCGAAGGCTCCTTCTCCCTGCCCACCTCTCAGCATTTCCACGGGTGCAAATGGTGGCGGCTGCTGTTTACTGTGTTGTTTGCTTGTTAACGGGATTTTTCAAGCCTTCTTTTCTATGTCCTCATATCGCAAAGGAATTTTCCTTTGGGGGCAGTATTGCCGGCTTTCGTGTGCTCTTGGCTGTGCCATCAGGCACGCGCCCGCCTCCTGGCTCTCGCTCGGTCAACTCCGACCCCTTCCTTGACCACAGACCCAAACATGTCAACTAAACGGACCCAAATCAGGAGACCACTTGCATCAATTTCTTTCACTGCTGTAACAAATTAGCACAAACCCAGTGGCTTAAAACAACAGAAATGCATTCTCACAGTCCAAAACTGGCATTGGCACAGCTGGTTCCATCTGGAGGCTCCAGGGGACAATCTGCTTCTCGCCTTTTCCAGCTTCTGTAGACCACCTGTGTCCCTTGTCCGGGGCTCCTTCCATCTTCAAATCACATCCATCCACTCTCTGCTTCCAGAATCGCAGCGCCTTCTCTCGGACTCTGATTCTTTCTGCCTCCTTCTTCTGCGTGTCCTTGTGATGACATTGGGACCCCCTGGGTAATCCAGGGTAACCTCCCCCGGGGCAGGGCCCTTAATTTAATCACATTTACAACATCCTTCTGCCTCATAAAGTAACATATTCACAGGCCACAGAGTTTAGAATGTGGAAATCTTTTGGGAGGGGCATTTTTTTATTATTTTTTAAATTTTTTTTGCCTTTTTTTTTTTTTTTTTTTGCATACTACACTGCTCTTCTGGGAAAGCAATCCGTTCAAAGGTGGACATATAACTGAAACAGGAAAATTAAATCTTTCCCTGGGATTATTATTAGGATGGGAGGAGAAGTTATTTTTCCTGGGAGTGGCCAATCTTGAAGACAATTATGGTGGGGCTGCTGGAAACTCTCTTTCCAGTTACTGGATGAAGCTCATCTGCAGGAGGGAATGAAGCCAAGTGATTGAGAATTGTAGCCAAGGGCAGTGATGATAATATTTGAGCACCTGTATCCAGCTATACGTGACACCAGACCTACCCATGATTTCCTAGGCTTAGGAACCAATACATTCTTTTGGCTTTGAACTGAATTTCTATACTAATAAATCTATATTTTTCTCAAACAATGAGAAGGAAAAGGAGGTGAGAGTCAATTCAATTATTTTTCTGTTCTTTTTCAGGGATATGATAACTGTGGTTGAATATAAATGAAGTTGAAGCTGTCAAAATAAGTCTTTATAAACATCATTGGGTTTTGTTTTCTTAGGTCTTTCCCAAACTACAACAGAGAATTAGAAGCCAACTCTATTAAAAAATATGGATGTGACTGCAACTGGTAAGTTATTGGTATAATAAATTTCTTGACTTTTTGCCGCTTCCTCATTTCCAAAAGGAAAGAATGTCTCTCTTTAACAAGAAGCTAATTCTTATAGGCTCCCTTGTCTAGAGGGAGGCAGGTGGATAGTGTTAGCAACTTGTCATCTTTCAGGCCTGGGAATGTTTGTTCTGAACAGTTTTGTCCACTAAGAAATTATTCTTGGCCTGTTCCAACAGGATATAGTCGCAGAAGCTGATGTGTGAAGAAAGAGTGGCCCATCCTCAAAGGGAGGGCATGGAATGGTGGGCTACTCTTGCCACATTCCGTCAGGAGGTGAAGGTTCTTTCCCTTCCCTTGAAGCTGGGCTGGACTTCCGGCTTGTGTTGACCACCAGAATGTGGAGGAAGTGATGCCTTGCTAGCGTCAGTGCCAGCTCCTTAGAGGTCAGCTTCTCCTTACTCCTTCTTGAAATACTGCCTCTTAGGATCCAGACACCAGGGAATAAGCGTGGACTAGACCACTAAGTGATAAGAGGCCACAAGGAAAGACCCTGGGGGGAGAGAGAGGACCGGTTTGGACCTTCCACTGCCAGTAGTGCTCACAGATGAAAGCAGTTGCATGGGGTGTCTAGGTGGCTCAGTGGGTTAAGCACCTGCCTTCGGATCAGGTCAGGATCCCATGGTTCTGCGATTGAGCCCTGCTCAGCAGGGAGTCTGCTTCTCCTTCTCCCTCTGCCCCTCCCTCACTTGTGTGCCCGTGCTCTCTCTCTCTCTAACAAATAAATAAAATCTTTAAGGAAAAAAAGAAAAAAAGCAATTGCATGAATGTTCCCAGCCAATACTGCTTGGAACAAAGATGAGATTTTCTCAAGTCTACCCAAATTGAAGGATCATGGGTTATATCTGATTGTATTTCAAGCTATTAAGCTTTGGGGTTATTTGTTATGCTGCCTAAGGTCACTGAAGTGGGTGGACTGCCTAAGATTGGCAATAAGGGGTTGCAGTGGGTGACATGGTAGCGGAGACTTTCGTGTTGTTTCGTGTACATCATGCATTTTGCTTTAATGCATCCTGTAAGTGTAGAACCTCATACTGGAGAAGGGTTATTAGGAAACTGAGTGCCAGGGGTCAGTTGGCAGGAACCACTGAGGTTTCCACGGCCACACTTGGCTCAGACGGTGGAGGATTCCAACAGGTTGGACCTTTGGGAAAGGTTTTTAACAGGATGTGTTTCTTCACCTTTGCTCCTTCCTGCTTTTCTGGCAGATGTCATGAGTAGAACCCTAGGGGTCACCTGGGACCATGAGACAATTTGTGCATGAAAATCCTGCACTAAAAATGGCAGAGCAGAAAATTGGAAGGATCTAAGAATTAGACGATTTGGTGGGGTTGCCGGGTCTGGAGTCCTTACTTCCAGATTTCTTTCGCTTGATGAAATAACTGTCATTTCTTTAGGCCACTTTAAATCTCAGTTACATTCAGCCGAAGGCGTTTCCTGATGGATACACTCAGCAAAACGACCAAAGCTGTGGGTCATTAAGTGGGCTATGAAATGAATCATATTTAACATGATTTACAAAAGTAAAGAAATATGTTTCCCCAACCTTTGTTGCAGAACTTGTAGTAACAGGTCTTTGGAAAATAGTAGCATAAGAACATTATCACCAACGAGGTTTCTCTCACACACTGAAGATGTGGGAACAGCTTGAGATTTAAGTGGATGTAAATCTGGGTTTGAATTCTAGTTCCTTCTCTTCCGAGAGGTGACTTAATCTCCTTGAACTTCATATTCCTTATGTAAAAAAATGGAGGTAAGAAGACATCCTACTGAGTTTCTGGGATAATTTAATAAAGTACCTCATTAAATACAAATTATACTCTCGGGCCCATAGGGAGCCCTCAGTAAATGACAGTGGTATAGGTTGTGCATGGTGGGGAAAAGGGGTAATTCTATGGAAAAGAACAAAGTGAGGGCAGAGAGACACGAGTTGATGCAAAGAGGAGAAGGCTCCGATGTTATGATCATGATTTTCAAAGCTCTCCCTTCTGCAGACCTTCATCTCCTCAAGGAGCAGAGACACCTTTTAGAGGAAGGAGATACTACAGTTAGTGGGTTGTAAAGCCAGATATTAAACCAAACACCCTGCTACATGCTCAGAATTGGAAAACAGAATGAAACCTCAAACCTGGGCAGTTATGAAGAAAAGAAGCCAGTTATGAATGAAAAACTCACTTCTGGTTTTTTCTTTAGCAAATATTGACTACTTCCAGGGTTTCTTGCGCTGAGGATAGTGGAGAACAGGACAGGCCAAGTCCCTGCTCTGGGGGAGCTTTTGTTCTGTACCAAGGGGAGGCTATAGGTACGTAGACGGGAGCATGCCCTGTCAGGACCCGTGGAATTCGTTGAGGAAAGATCAAGCAGATGAAGAGGCAGAGAGGGATGAGGTGTAAGGGATGCTTTTGAGACTAGGCTTCTTGGGCCCAAAATAATATCCAAAGAACATAAATTAAGTATATAAAGATCAAAATTGCTTGGTTACTTTATCTTCAGATCATCATGGGTTTTGTCTGAGGGTCCTAGAGAGAGATGCTGGTCCATCATTTTTTTCTCTCCAGAAAGATTTCACAATGCAGCTCCCGAATACACTTTCTGAGTATCCTTAATCTGCTGATATAATTTCCCCAAGCCTCAGTTTTCTTAACAGTCATATTAGATTCGTAATACCCGCTTCACAGGGTTTATGGGAAGCCAAGGGAAAGGTTAAGGTTTGCGAAGTGCCTGGCACGCTTTCAGAGCCCCTGGAATATTCATTCCTTTCTCTTTTCCTGGAGTAGGATTTAACAAAAGGAAAATGCTCCAAACTAAAGCCAGAGACATTATTTGTGGAAAGACAAGAATTCTTGATTGTTGGGGTGATGACTTTGAACTTGAGCTTCTGATGGAGTTTGTGGATTACTGAGACATTGGAGAGATGAGGCCCATGTGTATCCTTTAATTAGAATGAAGACAATGGGTTGGATCCAATCATGCCTTCCCATTTTTTTTCCAGCTCTGTGGTTTCTGACCTTGGTTTCTGCCCTTTCTTTTTCAGGCTAGAAGTCGAAATTTCCTAGATGCAAATTCACGGACGTATGCGGGTCTGCCTACATTACAATAATCTGAGAAAGTGTTGTAAAAATAGATGCCCTCATCCCAGTCTGCACTTTTTATTTTTTTCACCCCCAGCTCTAGAGATTTTGATTCAGCATGTCAAGAGTGGGGTCTGGAAATGTTACTGAGACAGAATTGTATCAAATTCCATTTTAGGTTGTTCATTCAGTTATAATAAAAATGGTTATTCTCCTTTGAGCCTCGTGTAATCTTTGCTAGTCATTTGCCTTAAATTTATAAAATAATAATTAAAAACTACAGCAATATTTCCTTAACATAACTTAATATTTTCCTTATACAACTGTCTACGTCCATTTCAATCTAGTTACTATTGATTCAAAGACAGAATCTCAAAAACAAATTAAATTTTCACTTCCATCTTTAGGTGGATTTTGCACAAACTAGTGATTACTTTCTTAAACCCCTTTTCTCTTATGAATTTTAGCTTAAAAAATAATGAAACTACTACATTCAGCCAGATATCTAAAATCCAAATTTAAAGACTCTTAAAAAAATGAACTTTTCAGTAACTGCCATTGGTACGATTGGGTTAATAACTGAAAAAAAAAAAAAAAAGTTGAATCTCTACCTCACGCTGTAAACTGGTATGAATTCCGAATTAAATATTTTAATGTAAAAACATAAAACCATACAACTAGAAAAGAATACATGGATAAATTTCTTTTTTAAAAAAAAGATTATTTATTTATTTATTGGAGAGAGAGAGATGGCGCGAGAGAGCACAAGCGAGGGGGGAGGCGGGGGGCAGAGGGAGAAGAGGAAGCAGACTTCCCATTGAGCAGGGAGTCCTGTGTGGAGCTTGATCCCAGACCCCCAAGATCACCACCTGAGCTGAAAGCAGATGCTTAACCGATTGTGCCACCCAGGTGCCCCTGCATGGATAAATTTCTTTATAAGATTTGAGTAATGAAGGTCTTCCTATGACTCAAATTTCAGGTGCCATAAAAGATTAGGTAAAGACCCAAAATTCTGCATGGCAAAAAAACCCCCCAAAAACAAAAAAACAAAAACAAACAAACAAACAAACAAAACCCAGCCCCACCGGAACTATGTGAAAAGACAATAAGCTGGGGGGAAAAAATCTTCAGCTCATATAAATAAGAATTAATATCCCTAATATACATAGAATGTCTTTTTCTCTTTTTTTTTGAATGTCTTTTTCTTTAAAGAAAAAAATGTCTTTAAAGGAAAAGTTTGTATAATTTTTGAAAGTTGGCAAGGCATAGGAGCAGACACAGAAAAGAGAATGTGAATGGTCTCTAAAATTTATGAAGCGATGTTCCAAATTCCTCATAATAAGAGCGTAAAGCTATATCGAGACACCATTTCTCAGCTAGCGGATTGGTAACATCTCACTCTGCGGGAATGCAGATTGGCCCAGCTCCTGCAGAGCGTGAGCTGACGCTAACTATCAAAGTTACAACTGCACTTACCCATTGAGACAAGCCCACTGCTGGGGGGGGGGGTGCTCCTACAGACACCCCTTTCCTGGTGCACGAGGAAGTGAGCTTGAGGATTTTTTCATCCCAGCTCTGTTTGTCCAAATAGTCCTAGTGTCCAATGAGGGAGGATTAGCTAAATAGCTCATGGACATTCAAACAGCGGAATACTTGGCCACTGTAAACACCTGGATACCATTCACAGCTATTGACGGCCCCCGAGATACGTGGTGCCACAAAGATTAATCCATCTAGAGCAACCTGTCAGGTAACTTTTGTGCAGGAAGGGCAGGAGAAGGGTGCATGGCTATATTGTTTTGTATTTGAACTAAGACTCTTTGTTACAGATAAACTAACAAGGTAGTTGAGGATGAAGGAAGCAAAGTGGATTCAAGGACAAGCAGGCACTTCTTTTGCTTTGCAATTACCATGTGGCTAATATTTTTATTTGAAAGAAAAATGACAATAGTTTTTCGCATGGGTTTTACGGATGAGGCAGGAGACATTTCATTGTATCCCTTTTTATGCTGTTCTGTTTTACACACCAGAAGATGGTGTCACCTAACTAAGATAGAAAATTTAAAGTCTTCTGTGATTGGGGCACCTGAGTGGCTCAGTCGGTTAAGCAACCTGGCTCTTGGTTTTGGCTCAGATCTTGGTGATCTCAGGGTCGTGGACAAGTGGAGCCCTGTGTCAGGCTCTGCGCTCACCTCGGAGTCTGCTTGAGACTCTCTTTCCCTCTCCCTCTGCCCTCCTCATCCCCTGTATGTCCTCTGTCTCTCTCTCTCTCTCTCTCAAATAAATAAAGAAATCTTAAAATAAGTAAATAAATAAATAAAGGCCTCTGTGGAAAAGCAAGAATGAGCAGATCTCACATGGATAATTGTGTTTTTTTTTTTATAATTGTGTTTTAAATAAAAATATCATTTTGGTCAGAGGAAAGTGAAGGATAGACCATCCCACGCCAACCACAAGAGGAAACCTCCCTAAGAACACGGTGTGAAAAAACAGACTGCAGGGGCCTTCGGATAATTTTTCCCAAGTGCGAATGGACTGGCCATGAACCATGTGTGTTTAAAGATTTTTGTTTTCCATGAAAGAGAGAAATCCATCCAGTAAAATGTTATTTTAAATAACCTAAAAACCACGAAGAAAAAAATGCGTTATTAGTCCTCAACTGTGTATTTTGGCTGCAAGTAACAAAGGAACCTTTTCACAGTGCCAAAATCAGGAGAAAGTGGGCCTCTGACATGGGTTCGGAGACTTAATAATGTCACAAAATTGCTTCGAAAGCCCCAGACATAAGCATGTGTGTTCAAGGAGGATGAAAGGAAGGAATTGCTTTTATAAGAAAAAAAGAAAAAAAACCGGTAACTTTGCCTAAATCCCCTAGCACACTTTTCTCCCGCCTCTCATTGGCCCGACTGTGTCACATGGCCATTCTTAAATGCAAGGGGCAGGGTTGCAAAAGTGCGTAGTTAGTCTTGCCAGTTTCTGTGGCGGGAGCCGAAGTGGGAGAGTGTGAGGGGGTGAGCCCACGATGTCTGCCCTGCTGCAAGTGCCAGGGGGCACACCCACCCACCACCTCTGCAGGTGCCTCTGCTCAGTACGATCCCAGGGTGGGTAATCCGATCCCCAACTGGAGGCTTATTCGAGGCTGATTTCCCCAGTGTTAAAGGAGGATGGAATAAGAGGTTTCTTTCAACTTACTAGGCCTCTGCCCTTTTGGAACTGCCCACCTGTTCTCTGGAGCTGTGAAAGTGTAGTGCCCTTGAAAATAACACTAGTCAACCCCTATGCTCACGTTAATTGTTATTATATCTTTTAGCCTTAAGAATTATTATTATTAAATTAATTTAATAATAATTAAATTATTATTAACAAGCACTTAAATGACTTTAGAGAAAAATCTATTCACTGCATATTCTAATGGTCAGAGTGGCTCTTTCTTTAAGAAACCCCATGACTGTAAGTCTGTCTGGCTTGAGTTACTTAGATTATCTCAGCACTTGGGATAGAAGCTTTGGGAGCTTAGAAGGCCGTTCCCAACACTTGATCATTAAAGATCTGCATGACCTTTCAGCCCAATCAAATTAGTGCTAGGCCAAGTCTTGTAAAATGAAAGTAAATACTCTTAATTGGGAAATACAATTTTAGTGAGTGTTTGTCTGCCGTTACACTAGAACGTGTCTTCTCTTCAACAGGTTTATATTGCACTACAGAACGATTTAAATATTTCTGTTATTAAAACCCAATGTTAATTTTTTGATGGTCCCCTTTTTCAAGAAATACACTGTGCTTGACATTGCACAGCCATTCAGCAAATTGGTGTTTTTAAAATAATCTGGTGAAGGTGGCATTTTAATGTCACTAATTGCTGTGAGAGACTCTTATGCTTGAGGATTTCTTGCTAAAGTTCCTTCCAGCTCCATCTCAAGTTCTGTGATTCTGTGGTTGTTCATATTTAAATATAAGCCATGGTTTACCGAAATTCTGAACTTGCTATTTCTTTGGATCTTAAATTCAGGTCTATAAGTTTGATTTCAGGGTGAGAAAGTGATGCCCCCGCCCCCATCCCCCCCAAATATTTATTCCACCCGATGCTCCATATTTCCTCGAGAGGGAACAGATTTTTTAATGCCATCATTAGAGAATCTTTTGAATATAGATTCCCCTGGAGGAGGTAATACCTAACCTTGATTGGAAATAGCCTTGCTCACATTATTAGCAGTAGCCCAAATATGCAAAGAGCCCAGATGCCCATCGACTGATGAATGGGCATGGGAATGGATATGCATACAATGGAATATTACTCAGCCACCAAAAAGAATGAAATCTTACCATGGGAAACAACATGGATGGAGCTGAAGTGTATTATGCTAAGTGAAGTAAGTCAGTCAAGGAAGACAGATACCATTTGATTTCACTCATATGTGGAATTGAAGAAACAAAACAGATGAAAATATGAGAAGGGGGGGAAAGAGAGGGAAATAAACCATAGGGGACTCTTAATGAGAGAGAACAAACTGAGGGGTGATGGAGGTAGGTAGGTGGGGGATGAGCTGGATGGGTGATGGGTATTAAGGAGGACACTTCTGATGAGCACTGAGTGTTGTATGTAAGTGATGAATCACTGAATTCTACTCCTGAAACCAATATTGCACGGTATGTTAACTAACTAGAATTTAAATAAAAATTAAAAAAAAGAAATAGTTTTAATAATACATTTTAAAAAAAAAGAGATAGCCTCACTCATCCTGGTGGTGGAGTAGAAGTTAGGTCCGTAACGGAGATTAACAAAACGGTGGACAGTGGTCTTGCTCGAGGTGGGTATTCTTCACTCACTCAAACATGCATGTCTTATGGGAAGAACAATCATCCATCCTAGAATTCACACCATCTGTCTACTCATTTACTCACTTGACAAATGTTTATTGAGCAAATGCTGTATGAAAGACATTGATACAAAAAGAAGGGTCTATGTTGGGGATGAAAATATAGAAAAAGTTGAGAGGCAATGGTTTTTACAATGTTTTTAGAGCCAAGGAAGCCCATAATTTAGTATCATTTACGGAGATCCCTCATACCTAAGGTAGATATAGGCGGAACTGAGCATGTGTGGTGAACTCACATCCATGAGCCCCGCTGCTTTGCTCTCTCCCTGAAGTCTCCCCAGGGGGTAACATGAGCATTTTTTAAAAAGTATTTACTTTTTAATTAATTAATTTATTTACAAACAGACAGAGGGTGTGTATGGAGGGAGGAGCAGAGAGAGAGGGAGAGAGAGAATCCCTAGCAGACTCCTCACTGAACGCAGAGGTAATGTGAACGGTTTTGCTCAACGGATGACAGGAGCCCCCTCAGGAACGGCATCCTTCTGAAGAGCTGCCACCTATACCTATATCAAGTCCTCCAATGCTCACCTAGTAGCCTGATCATGGATGTGGACCTGCCACCTCCAGGATTCTGGCAGTGGCCATGATGCCCCATAGAGGTGGACGGGACAGGGTGGGAGACATACTGTCCGGCACCAGGGCTGCCAACCGAAATGTTCACTAGAGCAACGCTGGCCAAGTGCTTATGTGAACTGACACAGCGGGGCCCAGGGGCGCAGCGCTGCACATGCCCCACTGAGAGGAGACCAGGGGGCTGCAGGTCCGGCCCACCGCCACCCAGCTGTCTGCATTTAAAAAAGAAGCCAGCTCTCTCTATTTTTATGATATTAACAAATTCAAAGCTTTAATACGTGGGGAACCAAACAAAACACGTCAGTGTGCTGCTGGCTGTCAGTTTGAAATTTCTGATCCAGTGCTCTGATTTTAGACCTTCCCTAGTATCTTATTCATTGACCAAGGTTATTATTTTTTTTTTTTTTACATTCATTCCATAGAACTGAGAGCCATAGGTGCAACAGAGAAGTTGAGAGATAAATAATAAGGGAATCCAAACAAACACCACCTTATACATATAAGATGCACTAGTTATCATAATAGTAGCATTAAAAATATACATGATGTTACATCCATTTGTTTTTTTTTTTTGTTTTTTGTTTTTTTTTTGTTGTTGTTTTTTTTGTTTTTTTGTTTGTTTTTTTTTAAAGGGACTTGACTAAGTCCCTTTAAAAAAGATTTTTTTTAAGATTTTTATTTATTTACTCATTAGAGACAGAGAGAGAGAGAGGCAGAGACACAGGCAGAGGGAGAAGCAGGCTCCATGCAGGGAGCCCGACGTGGGACTCGATCCCGGGAGCCAAGGGTCACACCCTGGGCTGAAGGCAATGCTCAACCTCTGAGCCACCCAGGCGTCCCATTACATTCATCTATGATGAGGTCAGTCACTCACTATATCACCTCTCATAAGTGACTTACACTCTGTTTCAGTTTCCTCATAGGTCAAATGGAGATATGTTAGTATTTACCTCAAAAAGTTGTTGCGAAGACTAAATTAGATCATGTGATATAATTACTTGCAGAATTCATGCTGTGAGAGGTTATGAGGGGGAGCCAAAACAACACCCCAATGAAATTTGTTATATTACAATATAATAAAGTTATTCCACAGAGAATGAAATATCACCATTATCAATGGTAAGGGTGCAAGTCACATTAGTTTGACCAATGAAATGGGCTTGTTGACTACCTACCTCACATGGTTGACCTTGAGACAATCTACCAGAGAGAAATTTTGCTTTCAGAGGAACACACTCTTCACCCAGGGTACTAGCTGAAGTACTTTACTAACCAGAAGAGAATTAGTGCCTTTGTTGGCTCCCACCTCTGGCGCATTAGTTCTATCTAACTGGGAAACATTGACCAAAGGCCGTCAGTTAATGAGAGTGCTCCCCGTCCAAGTAGAGGGGTGGGACGAGAAGCCTGGGACATTGATCGGAAATCCTCTCCAAGGACACAAAGGTAAGGAATAAGGAAGAAGCGCTTTCCCTAAGATTTAGTAAGTGTTTGATAAGTGGCACCTACTATAATTTTCATTAATATTCAGCGTGGCTAGTCTTTAGGTGACTTGCAAGGTGCGCCCTGCCCAAATGTAATCAATGTATCCCCAAACTGGAATTCTGCAAACTGTGTTCTGTAGGATCTAAAAGAAAAGCTGGGGGAAATGGACTCCAGGCTTAAATAATTTTGAGAAAATGCAGATTACAGAATAGATTTCTACTGCAAAATAGATTTCTCTACCACAGGACATCCTAGAGTTTTTTATATGCTAATTTGCACTTGACATGGTGATAAATATGTATAATATGTATAAAGAATGCCTCTATTTCAAACTCATTTGTGCCAGGACACTTTTTTCCTAGCATGTTTATCAACATTCCAGCAAAATGTTCTGTGCATGATGGCTAGGGAAATGCTAATTTAGATTAATTTTAAATCAACCAATTTATCCCAACACTTAGGAAAAATGTTAACTACTGCATGTTGTATGTGTCAATTTACTACAGACTCTCATGAGGAAAAAAACAAACACCGAAAGCAAAGTTAAGTGCACTTATTAAATGCTCCTGCCATTAAAAACATTGTAGGTTTTTTTTGTGTGTGTGTGTTTTGACCCAGACAGACAAAAATAAAAGTGGTTGAACTAATTCTCTTAGGTGAAGATTTAGTCTTTTGTTCAGTTTGGGTTGTCAGCGGCTTTGTCATTACGAGCTAGGCCCTCTTTACTGCAGATGAGCTGGTTTCTGCATATGGGGCATCAATGATGTACATTGTTTGGAAGGAGGGAGGATTTGAATTTGGGGGGCTCATCAAATTTAGATTTCTAATTAAAGCAAAAGATTCTTTAAGAAAACACACACACGCACACACACACAAACCCTAGTTTTGACATGGCAATTCATTGCTTTCCTCCTAAAGTTTTCTTTATAATAATTTTTAAAAATGGAAGCCGTATGCTTCCAATCCCTTTATAATTCTTGTTCCAAATGCTGCATTAAAAATTATTTGTTCAAACATTAACTTCTGAATGTTTTTGGCTTTATTCAGTCAGTTTATCCCAACTTTGCACTTGGCAGTAGAGAGGTCTAACCAGTTTCTAAAACTATGGATAACTGTTCTTTGCAATTTCCTTGCAAGACACTATGTTTCAACCTGGGTGTTCTGGTTAATTAGAAATATAGCAACTGGGAGCCTGGGTGGCTCTTTCGGTTAAGCATCTGCTTTCTGTTCAGGTCATGACCCCAGGGTCCTGAGATCGAGTCCCGCATTGGGCTCCCTGCAGGGAGTCTGCTTCTCCCTCTGCCTGTGTCTCTGCCTCTCCCTCTGTGTCTCTCATGAATAAAAAAATAAAGGAGAGAAAAAGAAATACAGCAACTAATATTTGCAGAGTGTACGCCAAGCACATTATTTCATTGTATGTTCACAAACATCTTCTGAAATAGATGTGATTATTTTTCCCATCTCACAGATGGGGATTGGGGCTTCTAGAGAGGCCAAGTAATTCCTGAGGCTACCTAGCTTGTACAAAGCAGTGGTTTGATGGGAACTCAGGCTGTCTGCACCACATTCTGTCCCTGAATCACATGTCCAGTCCAAGAGTACTTGGAGACACTGTTCTTAAAACCCATCTGGTTCTTCAAGATCTTTGCAGAGTCATAAATTTGTATGAATCCAAACATACTTTGTTTACTGTTCACATGAATGGATCTATATTTGGTAACTCCCGGGGCACTCTCAATAATTTAAAAACCACAATGTTCAAACCGTCCTGGGAGGAAAGGATTAATAGGAACAAAGAGTTAGCTGATGCTGTTTAATTGGGCAACATGAGAGGCTGAATGAAAAGAGAAAGACTAGCTCAGTTATGGACGGGAGTGCAGATTGTACGCTCGAAACTTTAAGTGGAAACGGATGGGACGCATGCCATGTAGGAACATCAAGGACACTTCACAACTGAGGCCGTCATGAAATAAAAGCAGCAGAAATACGAAAGCCTCAGATATCTGAAAACCATTTTCGAAGTATTTGCCACAAACTGAGACTTACTGTACACGGGGAACTTTGCAGATGTGCCAGGATTTATGCTTTATCTGACTGGAATTCTGAAAGGGCCCATGATCACAAATGAGGATAAGTTACCTAGTTAAATGCAGAGAGGTTCCTTCTTTCATTTAGATACGTTGGGGTTTTGTTTTCCTTTCTTTCTGTTGTTACAGCTTGAGAAATGTTCTATCATGTGAAACAGATTATGCTCTGTGAAGTCATCTGAAAGAATATTAAAGCCACATTGCAGCTTTGCATGGCATGTTACTTAATTTGGGGGTGTGAGAGGGAATTATAGTTCATGATCTTAATAATCAAATACGCAGGGGTGAGTATCAAATTTGATCTTTCAGGCAGAAGATCAAATGATGCTCTCCTGTTCTTTCTTCCTTTCCACCCTTGCCCCATTGAGAATAAAGGTCTTTAAGTAACCTTTCCTTGGACCTTTATCAAAGCTACTATGTGAGATACCAACGTGCCTGAAATGGAGTTCCTGCCTCCACAGACACACAGTCGCGTGGAGTATCCGCACACCCATCAAGTAGCTAACAGGTGAAAGAGGACTATAGCCAAAGCTCCAATGGAGAAATGAAGCTTGGTAGAACCCAGAGTAGGCAAAGCTTAAGTTGACCTGAGGGTATTAGAGAAGATGTCATAGAGGAAGGGACATCTGAGTTTGTGTTAAAGGATAAGCAAGATTTTGACTAGTAGAGAAAAGTAGTAGGTAGGAATTTCAAGTTTAAAAGAAGCTTCACTCAACAAGGAGTAGTGGGATTTGCAGGTGGTTAAAGGTTATATCTCCAGCTGAAGGATGCAAATCTAATTGAAAGGCAAAACAAAACACAAACACATTTGTTTCAGATTCAGCCTATGCGTTGCTAGTTTTCAACCCTTAGGTTACAGATCAAAGGGCATGAGCCCATGGTCAACAAATCCCGGCTTCAACTCAGGTTTTTCTCTTAAAAGGTGAACAGATAATTAGGTTACCTGAGGAAACAGCATAAAAGACAAAGGCTAAAAAACACACAAAAAATAGACAACTTGAGGAAACCAAAACCATGCAGAAACATGAGAACATTGAAAGGAAAACTATCGTTAGTAGCCTTAGCGAGATTAGAAAAGACATCTATCCCGTCTTTGAAGCATGAGCAAGATGCTATTATAAATGGAACATTAAAAATCCTAACTCTTAGAAATTAAAAAGATACTCTTAGAAATTAAAAAAATATATAGCATATATAAGATAATTTTAAGATTAATGTGGTAGAGTGGAGAAAACTCCTAGAAAGCAGACTTCGTTTGCCAGGGCTGCCATAGCAAGTACCACAGTCTGGGTGGCTTTAACAACCGAAATTTATTTTCCCACACTTCGGGTGTCCCGAGGTTGAAGATCAAGGTGTCAGTGGGATTGGTTTCTTCTGTGGCCTCTTTCCTCAGCTTGTAGATAACCACTTCATCTTCACATAGCATTCTCCCTCTGGGTGTGTCTGTATCCACATTTCCTTTTCTCATAAATACTAGTCACACTGGATTAAATCCCACCCTAATGACCTCATTTTAACTGACTTATCTCTTTAAAGACTCTATCTTCGCATACAGTCACATCCTGAGGTGCCAGCCAGGAGGACTTCAACGTATGAATATCTGGGGACCACAATCAGCCCATCACATAGACCAAAAAGCCTTAGAAATGGAAAACTGGAGAGAGAAGTAAAGAATAGTAGAGAACTAGGAGAGAAGATCCAATATCTGAAAAATATGAGCTCCAGAATAAGAGAACAGAATAATAATAATAATAATAATAATAATAATAATAATAAGTCATTAATGAAGAAATTTAGGAAACATTTTAAGACCCAAGTTGCAAGATTAAAAGGTGTTTTATAGCAAGACAATGGATGAAAATAGACTCACACCGAAGCAATTACCAACAAATTTTAGAATACCAAAGGCAAAGGGAAGACCCCATACAAATGTAGAGGGAAAAGCACAGATCATATATGAAAGACTGGGAATCAAAACCCTTTCAGATTTCTCAAAAGCAACACCGAGAGCTAGAAAATAGTGAAGCAATGAAGCAGCACCTTCAAAAATTTGGAGAAAAAAAATATTTCCTAGTATGAATTCTACATTAGGCAAGTTATAATTTGAACAAGCAGAATATAAGCACGTTTAGATAAGTGAAGTCTCAACTTTTTATCTTTTAAGTACTCTTGCCCAGAGCTTCTGGAGGATTTGTGCCACCAAAATTGGAAGGCAAACAGAAAACTACAGTTGGAGCAATTGTTCTCATTCTTGACTGGAATTAAGTGGAACGCTTGATTGGTTTTTGTGTTCCACCTCCAAAAGTTCTGAATTAATTGGCCTTAGACAGGCCCCAGGCATCAGGATTTCCTAAAGTTCTCCAGACAATTTTTATGTACACTCAAGGTAGACATAGAAGAAACAAGAGACAGGAAGGGAATCCCCATGGTAAGAAATCAAGATTTAATGGTTAAAAAAAATTTAACCATTTTAGCCATACAAGTGTGCTATTTAGAAAGCCAAAATTTTGACAGCGTTTGCTTCTGGGGAATGGAAAGTAGGTTGGGAGGGTGGAGGATGGTTGTTTCTCATAACAAGTTTCATAAAAATATTTGACTCAGAAGCCATGTACATTTTTTTGCCGTGTACATTTTTGACTTTTATTAATATAAAAATGAAAATCTACACACACCAGAAGGACAAGAAAAGGACAAAGTAAACTACTGAGAGATGACAGAGACAAACATGAGAACAGACAGAAACTCAATCCTGCCTTGATTTAAACATTGGTAGTGGAGAGATCAACTAGATCTTTCTACAGAGAGCTCTTTGAGTTGAGATACCAATATGAAGGACTTATTTCATTATTTTAGGATGAAAGAACTGGAACTTCTTTCAGGGAATAGATCTGTTCCAGATTTCCTTTAAGGTCAGGGAATTTTATCAGAGAGTAGAGCTATCTATGACTTTTTATTTCGATTTTACATATAAGCGAAACCATGGAGTATTTTTCTTTCTCTGGCTTATTTCACTTAAGTATAACACCCTCAAGGTCCATCTGCATTGTTGGAAGCTACAGGATTTCCTTCTTTCTCACGGCTAAATAATATTCAATTGTGTATGTGTATCACATCTTTATTCGTTCATCCACTGATGGGCACTTAGGTTGTTTTTATATCATCTGTACTTTACCCAGAGAGAAACAGGGAGACATTAAGAATTGTATACAGAACTGCTATGTATGGAATGGATTAGAAAGGACAAGGATGGGTCAAGAAAGGTTTTTGGAACAGTCATGTAACAGAGGCTTCAACTAGGGAAGAGGGAGAGAAATGGTGAGTTGTAGATGGCTATAGGACATATTGGAAGGAAAAAATCCATGGGACTTAGGACTTCATGAGTGATTGGATGTGGGCAGTAAGGGAAAAGGAGGGGGGGGTAAACGTGGTACAGTGTGGGTACAGCAAGCTGAATGGCAGCACCATTCTCAAAGATATGAAGAGGAACAGATTCCAAGGAAAAATTTTAGTTCCATTTTGGGTGCATTGAGTTCCCTGTGAAAGTATAATAGCCAAGTGAAAATGTATGCTCAAAACATTTTTAAACCTTTTTAAAAAGATTTTATTTATTTATTCATGAGGGAGAGAGAGAGAGAGAGAGAGAGGCAGAGACACAGGCAGAGGGAGGAGCAGGCTCCATGCAGGGAGCCCGACGTGGGACTCGATCCTGGGTCTCCAGGATCACGCCCTGGGCTGAAGGCGGCGCTAAACCGCTGCACCACCCCGGCTGCCCTGTATGCTCAAATTTATGTGATTAGACCTCTAGAGAGAGAAGTGTATAGGTGACATAAAACTGAGAGTCTTAGATGATAGTTGGAAGCATAAATGTCAAAAAGGTTGTGAAAGGAAGGTATAGAGAGTAAGAAGAAAAGGCACTTAGAACCATGAGGATCAGCACTTAAGAAATAGAAAATTAGGTGGCTGGAAAAAGAAATGGAAAGAAGTAGCCCAATAGACAGGAAGAAAACTAGAAGTATTAAGGAAGGACCCAATTAAGAGGGACAGAGAAAATATAGAAGAGTGGGAATGATTAATAGAACAATGTACTTGAGGAAATGAGAAGTGGGCTTCAGATAGAGGAGGAGGCATGCTAGCTCCTCCAATTCAATAGGAGAGAAGAAGAAAAGGGTAGATGCAAATACGTATAAGCTTTTGTTTAAGATGGCAGTAAGTAGACTTGAGTCCGAATCCGGTCCTTTCTTGTCTTTAAGTAGGAACCTGGTCATCTGCTGAGAGTGAAAGAACATAGTAGGTTTGGAGGTCTGAGGAAAAGAGAGAAAGTTTGAAATTCCCTTGGTGGAAAATGAGAAATAAAGCTTATTAAGAAAATGTCAAAGGATTCCAGATACCTTTGAGGGCTCTGGTGCTATTGGAAACTTGGCAGTCTGTGCTACATGATTTTCTCCAGCGGCCTAAATCTAGCATTTAAATCTACCAGGCTTTAAAAAGAAAGAAAGAAAGAAAGAAAGAAAGAAAGAAAGAAAGAAAGAAAGAAAGAAAGAAAGAAAGAAAGAGAAAAAAGGAAAGAAGAAGAAGAAAAAGAGAAAAAAATATATAAATAAATATATAAATCTACCAGGCCTCACAACATGCTGCCTTTAATTTCCTTGTCATTCTCAATCCACACTGTCACTTCCAAAGCATGCGCCATTTCTATCCATTGCTTTACTACAAAAAGTCCTGCCCCCTTCTATAGCCAGGGCTGGGGCGGAGGTGGGTGTTTACTCTGGATTTGCCTGAGGGATTTCTTCTTGTAGATGGAAAGGGAGGCTCTGGTAACTAGAAATAGTCGGTGGCTAAATTTTATTCTAAATGACACATATACATAAAGTTTAGAAAGTTGGGAATGATAACTCAGACCTCCTATGACAACAAGACTATCAAAACCTAAGTCAACACGATTTTATTGTTTGTTCCAGAAAAACTTTGTCTTGCAAAGATAAACCAATATTTAACTTTACTATTTGTTTCAGAAAATTCCTACAAATTAATTAAGTGGAGACAGTCCTGTCTGCTCAGCTGGGCAACTCTTACTTACAAGCAACTGTTTATGTATTAAGGCTTACTTCAAGACCGTTGCCTCATAGGGCTCACCGATTCTAAATTACTGTGTTATAAACTTTGTTGAATTTCAATCTTTTCCCTATCTTGAAAGATCTTCCTTAAACCACTTGACCTCAGACCCCAAAGCCTTATAAGTATCCCACTTCTGACTTTCCCATTGCTAAGATTCTGTTCATATTTGGAGGTGTTCAACTAGGGAAAACGTAGAGATATAGCAGAAGACAAATCATTGAAATTTAGAACTTCTCAGCACTTCTTAGTCATAAAATATGTCCTCTAAGGACCAGGTTAAACTATTTGCCATTCTCCAAACTCATATCTACTCCTCTTTGATGGAAGCTTGTTATAGAAGTTTCTCCCATCTAAACAATCTTCCTGCCAAATTCATTGTTCTCTATCTTCACCTCCCACAAAAACTTGATTACAAACATCTGTTAGTTTTACCTCATAAATTGCTCCCAAGTTCATGTGCTGTTCACCATCACCACAGCCACACTCTCATTCAGCTACCCTGGGCCTCTGCGACCGTGTCCTGATCCTCTGTCAGGGTTTCCCACTATTGCCACAGAATGGGACCCACAGTACACTGATATCAAGGGAGAAGGTGCTTATGGCTGGAGACAGTTGAACAGATATTCTGGTTATCCTAGTTTCCTCCTAGTTGCTCCCAAGGCTGAAGAGATCAATATTTTGATTTGAACAGAATAATTATGAGCAATGAAATTGAATAAGTAATCAATAGGCTCCCCAAAAACCAAAAAATTTAGGATGCGATGGCTTCACAGGTGATTTCTACCAAACGTTTAAAGAAGAGGTAATACTTATTCTTCTCAAACTATTCCAAAAAATAGAAAAGAAGGAAAGCTTTCAAATTCATGCTATGAGGCCAGCATTACCCTGATACCAAACCCAGAGAAGTACACTACAAAAAAGAGAACTATAGGTCAATATCTCTGAACATAAATGCGAAAATCGTCAACAAAATATTAGCAAACTGAATTCAACAATACATTGAAAAAAATCATTTGACCATAATCCAATGGGATATATTTTCAGGATGCAAGGGTGGCACAATATTTGCAAATCAATTGAGATGATGAATCACATTTTCAAGAGAAAAGATTAAAAGTATATGGCCAAAAAAAAAAAAAAAAGTATATGGCCATTTCAATGGATACAGAAAAAGCATTTGACAAAATACAGTGTCCATTCATGATCACAACTCTCAACAAAGTAGGTTTAGAAGGAACATAATAAAGGCTATGTATTAAAAACCCACAGCTAACATCATCCTCAATGGGGAAAAACTGACAACTTTTTCTCAGAAACGAGACAAGCATGTCTACTCTCACCACTTTTATTCAGCATAGTACTGGAAGCCCTAGCCACAGTAATCAGATAAGAGAAAGGAATAAGAGGCCTCCAAATTTGTAAGGAAGAGGTAAAACTTTCACTATTTGCAGATGACATGATACTGCATATAGAAAACACTAAAGAGGGATGCCTGGGTGGCTCAGTGGTTGAGTGCTTGCCTTTGGCCCAGTGCGTGATCCTGGAGTCCCAGGATCGAGTCCGGCATTGGGCTCCCTGCATGGAGCCTGCTTCTCCCTTTGCCTATGTCTCTGCCTCTCTCTCTGTGTGTCTTTCATGAACAAATAAACAAAATCTTAAAAAAAAGAAAACCCTAAAGACTCCACCAAAAAACTATTATAAACGACAAATGAATTCAGTAAGGTCTCAGGAGACAAAATCAATATGCAGAAATCTATAGCACTTCTATACACTAATAATGAAGTAGCAGAAAGAGAAATTGAGGCAACAATCCCATTTACAATTGCACCAAAAATAAGAAGATACTTGGAAATAAATTTAACCAAGGAGGTGAAAGACCTGTATTCTGAAGACTATAAAACACTGATGAAAGAGACTGAAAATGACACAAATGAAAAGATATTCCATACTCATGGATTGGAAGAATTAATATTGTTAATAATATCCATACCACCCAAAGCCATCTACAGCTTTAATGCAATCCCTAACCAAATACCCAGAGCATTTTTAAAAGAACTAGGATGAATAATCCTAAAATTTGTATGGAACCACAAAAGACCCCAAATGACCCCACTGTTTTTTGAAAAAACAAAACAAAACAAAACAAAAACAAGATTGGAGGTATCACGACCCCAGATTTCAAGATATACTACAAAGCTGTAGTAATCAAACCAGTATGGTACTGGCACAAAAGCTGACACATAGATCAATAGAACAGAGTAGAGAGCCCGGAAATAAACCCACGATTATATGGTTAATTAATTTTTGACAAAAAGGAAAGAAAATGCAATGGAAAATGGTGTTCAGAAAACTGGATAGGTACAAGCAAAAGACAGAAACCGGTCCACTTTCTTACCTGTAAACAAAAATAAATTCAAAATGGATTAAGGACCTAAATGTGAGACCTGAAGCCATAAAACTCCTAGGAGAGAGCACAGGCAATAATTTCTCTGACATTGGCTGGAGCAACATTTTTCTAGATATGCCTTCTAAGGCAAAGGAAATAAAAGCAAAAATAAACTATTGGGACTACATCAAAATATAAAGCTTCTGCGCAACAAAGGAAACAGTCAACAAAAGTAAAAGACAAAAAAACAAAAACAAAAACAAAACAAAAGTAAAAGACAAACTACTGAATGGGAGAAGATATTTGCAAACAGCATATCCAGCAAAGGGTTAGTATCCAAAATATATAAAGAATTTATACAGCTCAATACCAACCTGCCCCCCACCCAATAATCCAATTAAAGATAGGGGGAAGATATGAACAGATATTTCTCCAAAGAAACCATCCAGATGGCTAACAGACATGTGAAAAGATGCTTAATAACATCACTTGCCATCAGGGACACACAAGTGAAAAGTGCAATGAGATGTTATCTCTCACCTGTCAGAATGGCTAAAGTAAGAAACAGAGAAAACAAGTGCTGACAAGCATGTGGAGAATAAAGGAGCCCTGGTGCACTGTTGGTGGGAATGCAAACTGATGCAGCCACTGTAGTAAATAGTATGGAAGTTCCTTAAAAAATTAAAAATAGTACTTCCACATGATCAGTAATTATACTATTGGGTGTTAAAATATGCAAAAACACTACCTGAAAAGGATACACGCGCCCCTATATTTATTGCAGCATTACTTACAATAGCCAGATTATGGAAGTAGCTCAAATGTCCATCAATAGGTGAATATATATATATATATATATATATAACTTTTTATATTTTATATTTATACTTATAAATATTTACTTTTACTAAAATATATATTATATATATGTTTTGTATATATATATATAAAATATTACTCAGCCATAGAAAAGAATGAAATCTCACCATTTGCAACAATATGGAGCTAGAGAGTATAATGCAAAGTGACATAAGCCAGTCAGGAAAAGATGAATTCCACTCACATGTGGAATTTAAGAGACAAAAACAAAGGGAAAAAAAAGACAAACCAAAAAATAGAGGGTGCTGGGTGGGGAGATGGGCAAAATAGGTGAACTCACCATGATGAGCGCCGGGTAACGTATAGAACTGTTGAATCACCACATTGTACACCTGACACTGAGACAACGCTGTCTGTTAATTACACCGGAATTAAAATTTTAAAAAAGAGATCAGTGTTCTGATGCATTACGGATGCAAATAACGTGTCTGTCCTGAAACAGCACATGGGAAGCTCTGCCCTAAACTCTTTGCAGTATATGAGCACCGTAAGCATTTATTCATCTTGTGTCGCCGATTCTTGGGCATGTGTCTGTCGCATACTGGGTACCTAATAAATGGTGCTGAATTGGTACCAACTCATTTCTCGAGCACAGATTACTCACGTCCCACAGATCACTCATGTCAAAGGGCAAAGGCTTCTGGGGAGCCATCATGAAGCCTTACTTCCATGGACCGTCTTTCAAGATCCCCTCTCTCCCTCACAAGGCCCCTTTTCAATCTGACCAGGAATTCTGCTTGTAGATACCCGGGAGCCTGCCCTCCTACCTGTGTCTAGCCTTTCTGCGGTGATATCCTCAACGCAGGATGTCCGTCATCTCATTTTTGGCCTGAGAACACTTCCTGATCCTTTAAAACCCAACTAAATATTCCCTTATCACTGAAGTCTTCTCTAAATGACTTGTCTCCTTTCTATGTTTTTTTCCTAAGTACTCCATTTTTAGTCTGCAGTGGAGATTTAAAAATATCCTGTTAACACTTGACAGTATTCTTCTTAGGGAAGAGATTGCTTTTGTTTGGATAAGGTCTTCAAAATCCCCCCGAAACAAATAAAAGGAGAGCCAAAGACCTAGCGATAAAATAAGTTGCCCAACTGCTGAGTGTGAGACATGAACAGGAGCATGTGAGTGCAGTGGGTTGGTGGGTGAGATTGGGGCCAAGCAACACGGCCGAGTATCCTAATGGGTTAGGAGAGGGACTTCAATATTTCATTTTAGGATGTTATATCATTATGGTATTTTAAAAAATTCCAGTGAAGTATGCCACACATTCAAAAGCCTCATGGAGGTAGGCTTTAGTTCACTTGTTTTGAGTGTGTCTTACACTCATAAGGCAGAGTGAAAAAATAAGCCAGTAGAGCTGAACACGGGGTCTGGGGGTGCTATGAGGACAAGGGGATTTAAGTCGAACTTCTCTAGATCTCCAGGGACAGCAGCAAAGCCTTGGCTGCTCTCTGGTTTCAAGTCAATGACGGTATCATCATAACCCATTGTAGATGATAGATGATCGTAGGTGATGCGTGTAGGCCTTGGGGCTGGATCCCATTGAAGCGGCGGCCTCTGCTACAGTCACGGATCTGAGACAATTCACTGAGGGGGGTCTAGGCAGAGAAGCAACGTGTGCTGTGACAAGCAATAGGTTTCCTCTTACAACTCGGCAGGAATTGTCTATGTCCCCCGCTGGACTGTTAATCCCGTGTCGTACGTTGTATTGCTCTGAGAGATCTTACATACAGATCTGGCCGTCACAATACACCATAAACTTCTTGTGGGAATATTACACTTCTACGCACTCTCTTTGCACCAATGCAAGTTTACAAACAAGCTCAAGGGTGGGCTTCCTGAGGACCGACATTGTACCTGTTCCGTGAACCACTGTAGCCAAGGATAGTGCCTGGCTTGCTCTACAAAGAAAATAAATACCTGTTAAAATAATGAAAAAAAAAATAAAACAAGAGTTGCTCGATCAAATTTTTAACTAGTTTCTTGAATGATGCACATTCGAATGAGCTGGAACTGGAAGAAATGTGATTGGCCGCCGACGAGAAATAAGGCACAGGAAAATACAGAACGTGATGATGTATATAACATATTTTTAAAGTTGCTTTTCCCTCTCTTGGTGCCAACTGACCTCACTTGATCCACGATGAAAGCGTGGTTATCTTAAATCCGTGTTTGATGATTTCCCAATTAGTTCGTAAATGAATTTCGACGTTTGCTAACAAATTGAATTGGGCCCACTAAAACACAAACTTATTTCCCGTGCTATTTGACTTCTATTTCCTCTGTGCTTCAAAGCAAACTAGAAATGCATGTGAAAGTACGTCCTGAGGTGGGGGGTCGTCAGAGGCTACTCCTAACTGTCGGAGGGAGGGAAAGGTACCTACGAAGCGCGTCGTTGCCTGTTGCTGTTCGTTCCATAGGTTTTCAAAATCCTAACCCGCCTGCACTTAGCTGAAACTGTGACTGAGTTTCAGTAGTTAAATACCTTCCAGGGAACCCTGGGTGGCGCAGCGGTTTGGCGCCTGCCTTTGGCCCAGGGCGCGATCCTGGAGACCCGGGATCGAATCCCACGTCGGGCTCCCAGTGCATGGAGCCTGCTTCTCCCTCTGCCTGTGTCTCTGCCTCTCTCTCTCTCTCTGTGTGTGACTATCATAAATAAATAAAAATTAAAAAAAAAAAAAAGATAAATACCTTCCAGTTTCCGGGCGGTATCACTTTTCTCTTGAAAACTCAGTGGTCAATTTTACAGGCACGAATCTTGGAGAAGACGGTTCTAGAAGACATTAAAATTACCTGCCAGACGAGAAGCTTTTATTTTGGGAGCAATTAAAGTGCTTGGTTACCCCTGAGGGCCTCATTTCCTGAAAACTGTGATGACCGGAGACCGGAGTAGAATAAATACATATGGATCAAATATTGCATTATTTTTACCCTCTGAGTTTTTATTTGATTTCTCGGAATAATTTTGTGTTGTATAACTTGCAGCTGCTCTCTTGTTGCCCTATATACTATTAGTGGTTACTGTTTTCGCTTCCAAGGACATCCATGACAAAGTACCACTAAGGTTAGAGGCTTCTGGAGGGGGAGGGCAGGAGAATCTGCTCCATGCCTCTGTCCTGGTGGGTCGCTGACAAATGTTGGTGTTCCCGGCTCATAAGTGAGTCCCTCCAACTCCACCTGCACCTTCATGTGTCGTCCTCCCTGTGTGTGTGTTTGTCTTGGTGTCCAAATTTCCCCTTCTTCTAAGGACTCCAGTCATGTTGGATTAGGGCCCATCCTAATGAACTCAACTTGATCAACCACAAAGGCCCTTTTTCCAAATAAGGTCACGTTCATAGGTACCGTGGGTTAGCACTTCAGCATCTTTTGGGCGGACACAATCCGGCCCCTTACGGTGGCACAGCATTGTCAGAGACTGGTATAAGGCAAGGTAAGAAGTAGAAATTTCTTTGAAGCTCTGAGCTGGGCCCTTTTGGGACAAAGTACGAGGCCTGGGGGGAGGGAGACGGAATGCTTCACAAGCCGTGGGAATAGATTTACTGGGATTCCTTTGATTGCTGTCTAACACCTGAACCAGACACAAGCGAAAGGTTTTTCTGAGAGAGATAAGTAGAAAAAAAAAAAAAGAGCTGGATTTCACTCCTGACTCTGCTGTTTTTTTCAGCCAAGTAACCTAGTATAAGGAAATTGAATTCTGCAAGCTTCTCTCTCTCCTTGTCTGTAAATGGAAGATCTAATAGCTTCTATTAAATGAAATACTTTATGCAAAGTACCCAGAGCCACACCTATAATTTAGCAGAACTCCAGAATAGTCTTCCTGGGGTGCCTGGGTGGCTCCGTGGGTTAAGTGTCAGAGTCTTGATTTTGGCTCAGGTCATGATCTCAGGGGCATTAGATTGAGCCTCACGTAGGGCTCCTCGCTGGGCCTGGAGCCTAAGATTCTCTCTCTTCCTCTGCCTCTCTCCTCCTCCCTGCACACACTCATGCTCTCTCTTAAAAAAATAAGTAAATAATAAAAAGATAGGTATTCTCTACCCCTTTCCTCCCATGAGAAGGGGTGTCTACACAGTTCTATATATGAGAGCTGGTTGAAGCCAGAGGGAGGGTACTGAGGCAAGTCATGGGTGACACGGGTAGGGCTCCAAGAGCATCACTTATGCCTTCGAACATTCCTGATAGAAGGGGAAAAAAGGAACTAGACACAAGGCTAGACACAGGAAACAATGTGCTATCAAGGAAATGAAGAGAAAACTGTGAATCTAGGTCCAAGAGGCCTCAATCAATGGTCAGAAAGGAAGAGAGCCTGGCTTCCCTTGGGCTGTTTCTTAGGGTTCACAGTGACACACCGTTCCTCTTAGTCACGCTGGGACTTCTCAGCTCAGTGAAATACGATGTGAGGCTTTAGACATCGTCTACCCAGCTCCCTCCATTTAGAAAAGAAATCGAAGCATGTAGAGACCAGGCAGCTTGCCCAAGGTCACAGCCTCCTTCGTGACAGGTTCCCTGCCCTCCACTCCTATTTTCTTTCCTTTTGGGGTTGTTAACAAGAAAGGGCATTTTAATTTTCTGATCATCAATTTCTCTGTATATATGTTTAAGTGGGGCTTGATTTTCTGCTTTCTTTTCCCTGCTTCTACCAAAATTGAGTTGTTTGTTGGTGATGAGATGCTCTGTGATTTAAGCTTGGATTATCTGAAATAGAATTCATTACCTCGGGAAGCTTGAATTTTTTTCCCCTTCTCCTTGCAGGGATCCTTCTTTTTTCTGTAAATAGTCATCTTGACATGGTTTATTACTATGTATTCCAACCATTCCTCTAGCTATTTCTTACCGTTTGCTTTTGATTTTCATTAACTACCAGGTGTTAGGCAGCTGCTCTGCTCATTTTGGGTTCATCCTAATTTTTGAGTTCCTTCTTTATTAGCCTGGACTGTTTTGTATAGGCTATCTTTAATGGCTTGGCCCAATTTCAAATTACAAAATAGGTTTTAATTAGTTAGATGCTTGCCAAATCCAGTTGAGTTCGGAATGAACCATGGTTTTAAAATATTTTTCACTATTTTTTATTACTGGCCTTATATGATGACTTTATTTGTAATGTTGGATTTAAAAAGAAGTTATCTCATAATGATCTAGACTAGGAATGCCAGATAATTCTAAATTTGTTTTTCATGGTGCATAAGACACAGGCATTCAAACAAAGGAATTATTATGTTAGTTTTATATTTCCTAATGAAGCTGGTATCTTACAGGAATTTATTACATACATACCCAGTTTTATTAGTTTCCAGAAAGCAATAGCCTCTGTCTTCTCTCAGTAGAACCAAGTCATAAATAACCTTATTAGTTACCAGGTCAACTTATGATAGACATTTTGGAAGTCTGTGTTGCCACAAATGTTTTATTTTGACGGTTGCATAGCATGTTGGTAAGTCTATTAAAGATTTCTTGGATGGACAAAGTCTTCACTAGCCCAGTTTATCTGTATTGATCTCTACATGACTTATCAAGGAAGACCTGGAGTCCTAAAAAGTGGGCAGTGTAGGTTGGTACTTGCCTGGCTAGACTGAGTCTGAGTTAAGGGGCCATGCATTTTCCTGCTCTTTCCTCAGGGTCACAGGATTCCTGAGCATAAAGTCCTTTGGAAGAAGTGCTGTTCCTTTCACAAATCCCTCAGTAGTGTTGACAGCTGGATTGCCCTTCTGGGTAATAGAGCAGATATATCTACTTTAGCAACAATTCTGTGTGGGGAGCTCATGAAAGATAGTGTGACATATTGACTGAGCAAACTCCTTCACCCTTTTGTAGGAAGGGTTCAACCTTCCTACAAATTTCTTTGGATCGGAGACCAGTTAGTCTGATAACCCATGTAATTTTTAAGATGTCTACTTCCCATTTTCTTGTACCTCAACTAGTGTAAACAATGTTTCCACATAAAACTAAGTCCCTTTTCAAACCTCTAGACCCATTTAAATATGCCTAACTTGCTCCCACGATCACATTCAGAGAACACTCAAGAACCATCAAGGTTGCTGACCCACATTGCTTGAATAGCTCTTGGCTTCCTCATCATGGTAGGCTACTTTTTCTACCAATCCTATTCTAGCTTCTTTGGTTTCCCAAGTGAGTGTAGTGACTTGTATATTCACTATTTTTAAAGAGTAGAGTATTTTAATATACACTCCATTCTATAGGAGCTCTGCATGATGGAGCCCACAGAACCATACTGGAATTTCTTTTGTGAGAATTTGGAGAATGAGTCTTTTTTTTTTTTTTTTTTTTTGAGAATGATTCTTTGAAGGACTGATACTCTATTGATACAGCGTTGAGGTCAATAAACTATTTTAGGCTTGAAAAATGGTTTTGGCTCCAAAATATGAAAGTCATACATAAATTATATTTCATGTGGGATCTAAGTATATTTTGATATGTTTGATATATGAAGTAGAGTGGGGTGTCTGAAAGTAAGAATATTCAAAGTCCAGGAAGCTTTTAAAATGCCTTGGTTTTGCCCCTGCATGGCTCCCACAGCCCAGCCAAAGCTGATGGACCAGCATCTCACTGCCGTGCCATTTCCATAGTCCCGCCAAAGCTAGTGAGTGCAGGCGGCTTGCACAGGGGATGCTCCTTGGGTGCCTGGCTGTGGTGGCTGGTGGGGTAAGTGTCTCTGGGTCCCATGTGTCTGAAACAATCAAAAGACAGCTCCGGGCAGGCTGCCATAGGCAGGGCACTGCACAGACAGCAGACTGAAACACACCTCAGCCTTCTTCAGCCTGAGGGGTGGACTCAAATTTAGAAGCTATGGAGTTTGCCTCACATCTAGAAGCTATGGAGATGCTCTTAGGGAACAGAGGCCACGAGATGCCATCTTTGCACTGTCCTTTGGCCTCAGTAGAGTTTGTCAGCGCCTCACAGAAAGGAATTCATACCTTCATTCCAAACCCCAATTTGTTTTGTATTGAGTTTTTATTTAAATTCTAGTTAGTTAACATATAGCGTAATAATGGTTTCAGGAGTAGAACTTAGTGATTCATCACTTACATACAACACCCAGGTGATGCTCATCAAAGTGCCCTACTCAATGCCCATCCACATTTAACCCGTCCCCCCCAATCCCCACCCCCACCAATACTCAGTTTATTCTCTATAGTTAAGAGTCTCTTATGGTTTGCCTCCCTTTCTCTTTTTTTTGTTTTCTCCCTTCCTCTGTGTTCATCTGTTTTGTTTCTTAAATTCCTCATATGAATGAAATCATATGGTATTTGTCTTTCTCTGACTGACTTATTTTGCTCAGCATAATACTCTCTGGCTCCATCCACGTTGTTGCAAATTGCAAGATTTCATTCTCTTTTATGGCTGAGCAATATTCCATTGTATACTATGTCACCTCTTCTTTACTTATTCATCAGTCCATGGACACTTGGGCGGTTTCCACAATTTGGCTATTGCTGTTAATGCTGCTATAAACATCAGGGTGCATGTGCCACTTTGAATCAGTAATATTGTATCCTTTGGGTAAATACCCAGTAGTCCAATTGCTGGGCTATAGGGCACTTCTTTTTTTAACTTTCTGAGGTATCTCCATATTGTTTTCCAGAGTGGCTGCACCAATTTGCATTTCCACCAACAGTGTAAGAGGGTTCCCCTTTCTCTGCATCCTCGCCAACATCTGTTGCTTCCCGTCTTGTTAATTTTAGCCATTATATTTTTGATTTTGATTTTGGTTTTGATTTATATTTCCCTGTTGTTTCCATCTGTTGTTTCCCGTCTTGTTAATTTTAGCCATTATATTTTTGATTTTGATTTTGGTTTTTATTTATATTTCCCTGATGATGAATGATATGGAGCAATTTTTTACCCCAAGTTTTGCAACTGTCTCTAAGAGACCACCCCCAGATTACCTGGTCTGGAAGCTAGCAGGGTTTATGACCAATTAGTGTGATATCCTACATTAACAAAATGAAAGATTGAAATCATATAATCATTTCAATTGATGTAGAAAAATTATTTGACAAAATTCAACACCTATTTATAGTGAAAAAACTCTCAACAAAGTGGGTATTGATGGTAAGTACAACATAATACAAAAGCGGTATATGTTAAGCCTATAGCTAACAGAACATTGAAAAGCTGAAAGTTTTCCCTTTATGATCAGGAGCAAGGCAAGGATGCCCACTCTTTCCACTTCTTTGTGTGGAAGTCCTGGCCACAGAAATTAAGCAGAAAAAAAAGAAATAAAAACCATCCAAACTGGAAAGGAAGAAGTAAAACTGTCATTGTTTGCAGATGACATGATTTTATATTTAGAAAACTCAGAGGATCTGAATAGACATTTTTTCAGAAAAGATATACAGATGGCCAACAAGCACATGAAAAGACACTCAACATCACACCTCATCAGGGAAATGCAAATCAAAAGCATAATGAGATATCACCTCACACCTGTCAGAATGGCTATTATCAAAAGAAGAAGAAATAACACCTGTTGATGCAAATGTGGAGAAAAGGAAGCCCTCATGTGTCGTTGGTGAGATTGTAAATCTGTGCAGCCACCGTAGAAAATATGGAGGTTCCTTGAAAAAGTTAAAAAGAGAACTACCATGTGCTCTAGCAACTCTACTTCTGGGTATTTATCTACACTCCTCCGCCCACCAGTGAAAATGCTAATTCAAAAAAATATATATGCTCCCCTATATTTATTGTGGCCTTATTTACAATAGCCAAGATATGGAAACAACCAAAGTGTCCATCAATGGATGAATGGATAAAGAAGATCTGCCGCGTGTGTATGCAACAGAATACTAGGATGAAATCTTGCTATTTGAGACAACATGGATAGAACTTGACGGTGTTATGCTAAGTTACACAGAGAAAGGCAAATACCATCTGATTTCACTTAAATGTGGAATCTAACAAACAAATAAAAAAATAAGCAAAATAAAACTCGTAGATACAGAGACCTGGTGGTTGCCAGAGGGGAGTGCGGTAGACGGGTGGGCAAGATGGGTGAAGGCAATCAAGAGAAAACAGATTTTAATCTCTTAACTTTCTTAAAATTAGGGCCAGTGTTGTAGAATGAGGGCTAGTCTGAGCCCTTCCTATCTGGCATATGTTACAGTGTATACTTCACAGCGTATTTCACAGAATTGCTGGGCACTGGGAGCTTCAGGAGACAACAGATTCTTACTGATATGCTAAGGGCTGTTGCCTTCCAGAGCATTCAAAATGACTGCCGTGGAAGAGACAGTGAATACTCATGAATATCAATGAGCTCTCTACATTTTTCAGCTTGGGACTAGCTCTGGTCAATAAAATGTGAGTGACAATTTTGGGTCTCACTCCTAGCCTAGGTGTCCTGTGTGATTTCCCGGGGATTTCTCTCTATGTCACTCCCAATCCATCTGGTGGGACGCAAAGACTCGCAAGATGAAGAGTAAAAATGCTAGAAGGAGCCCAGATAACAGTTACGAGTCAAAGAAGAACACCGGGGAAATGGCCAGCTGAGCTGGTTATCAGGTGAAGGAGAACAAAACTTCTATTGTGCTTTCCAGTTTGGGGGAATGTTTGTTACAGTAGTTAGCGTTGGTTACCAGGACATACCCACCTGTCCTTTAAATTTTATCTATTTATTCTTTTGACTGTGAGGGCCTGGGGGTTCATGTGATGGCTACAAAGGACACCAGAAAATCTCTTTATTTTGCTATACCTCTCTTTTGTCATATTCAATCCCGAATGGGATTGATTTCCATACCGTTGTATGGTTTGTGGTGTCCAACATCTGACATTTAAGCCCACGGTTTTTCTTCTCAATAGTCTCACAGTGGCTGCATGATCCCTGAGGTTGTATCACATAGTTTTTCTGGTCATTCATATACAAATATTCAAACTTTTGTTTCTTCCCAGGACTGATGACTTTGTCATGAGTCCTTGTATGTGTTAGCACACAGGTCGAGCTGCTGTAAAAGCTGACTCTGGTCCCCCTAATAAAACAAACTCAGACCTAAACCAGATCGAAGTGTCTATCTGTCTTAACTCCACCTGCCCAGACTGAAACTAGCTCATCAACACCACATTTGTATGTTCCAGGATGTACTACGGAGGGCAAGCAATCTCCTTAAATAATATGGTCCAGAAGTTGTATATTCGGCTTCTGTTCACATTCTACTTGCTGAAACATAATTACATGTCCAACCACCTCTGACTGGAAAATATAGTCTCTAACTCAGTAGCCATGTGCTCACAAAACTCAGAAATTCTGTTATAAAAAGGAAAAACAAGGAGAATGGGCCCTGGGCCACAGCAGTTTTTGCCTGACCAATCACAATGGGACATCAGGCCACATGTCAGTCTCCAGAGGGACCTGTTTGTCATATTCTGTACTACTATAGTAACTATCCTTGCAGAGGAAAAGCACTGACATCCCTTGAAATAATCATCAATACATTTACTATCATACGGCAACTTTATATTTTTCTCATTAAAGAACTGATGCACGGAAAATGCATTTTCCTGCAATATGTTTAAAGTGCCATTTTGTGAGCCTCCACTCTATTTGGGGAATAGGATTTGGGGAATCCAAAATAATTTCAACCAACCAATTCGAATGGGTGCCAGCTGTAAGCACGTGGCACACTCATCACTCATATAGGCGCCTACCAGCTGAGGAGCAGCCCTGCCTAGGCGTGGGGCATGGCCATCAGGAGTTTGTTTAGAGTGAAGTGAGGAACCTAACAAAAGGTAATCATCCTAAGGGACGTGAGGGTTGGATTTTAAAGTTCGGTTTAGCAAAAACAAAACAAAACAAATTAAAAAAGGGAAGAAAAGAAAGAGACAAACCCTGAAGCAGTCTCTTAGCTGTAGAGAGCACGCAGATGGTCACCAGAGGAGAGGTGGGGCGGGTTGGGTGATATAGTTGAGGGGGATAAAGGAGGACACTTGTGATGAACACTAGGGATTGTACAGAGCTGTTGAATCACTTTGTGGTACACGAAATTAATGTAACACTGTGTGTTAACCATGCTGGAATTTAACAACAACAAAAAAATTTAAAAGTTTGGTTTTAGAGAAAGGAGATACTGAGCTCAGTACATTATCACTGAGAATGCTGCCTCTAGTTCTAATCTGAGTCTTCCTTTAAGAGGTCTGCAATGACAAGGGAAATAAACACCATATATGTGTATATTCTATGCCATATAGCACCATATATTCTTTTTTTGATAGCACAGTATATTCTATAATTAAAGCATGTATATATAATATATATTTAATACATGCTTTAATTATACATATTATATATAATAATTATAATTATATGTAATTATATATATAATACATGCTTTAATTATAGAATATACGGTGCTATCAAAAATATATGTATATATTCCCCCTATAAAAATAAAAATCATTTGGGATGTGGGAAGAACATAAGGTGTCAATAACATAGTAGTTGATGCAATGGAAAGAGTCTACGCTGGAATCTTTGGCAGTAATAAGAGACAGAGCTCACAGGTCGGATGACAGTGCCCTCGGTGTCTGGCACCAGCACTCTGGGAGCTGTAGCACGGGGAACCGGTCGTGACATCTGTCCCATGGGGAACAGCAGGGGTAGCCCCCTTTGTGAGCACTGGAGCACAATTCTTGCTTTGGGAATTGGCATGAATAGGAAAAGTTTCTGCAGACGACGGGCCGGAGAGGAGGGAATCCTTCAGTGGTCAAGCACACTGGCCTTGGTTTGACATGGAACATGTGTGTGGTCCTCACAGGACCCTCAGAAATATTTGGGAGGAAGTTGAGAAGATCAGAAATTTGTTCCTATCTAACGAATGGAAGTTAAAGCAGAGGGAAAAGGTTTGGGGACATGGACTGTGACACTTTCCCCACCACCAGTCCCCGCTTTATAGAGTGAATGCTCTTCACCCACTGCATCTAGTGCTTGTGGCCTTAAGGGATCCAGCTCCAAGCCTTGCTGCCTCACTGCTCTTGGACTTTGTCATGGATTTGCCCTAATTCCCAGAAGAGGGAGGGGCTCCAGCACAGCACACTTTCTATTCAGGGAACAGGTAATCCCGAGGCTGAAATTAAATGAGCCTCCTCACTAAAATATCCTCCCCCGCCCTCATTCTTTTCAACTCTACTGTTTCTTTTGTGCTGCCTTGACCTCCCTTGGAGGGTACTATTTGCTGCCTCTGATTCAAGGCTCCACAGCAGAATGAGAGCCACACTAATAAGCAAGTGTCCCTTGTTCTAGTCTTTGGTCACCATTTTCTATTCTAATTATGTTTGCTTATCCTTAGTCTTGACTCTTACCTTTAATTTGTTAATTTTAATCTGGCAAAATGTTTTACCAGAGGAAAGGATATATAAGTCATTTTATAAAATAACTCAAAAAATGGCTTTGAAATTGGTTTAGCTGGAATATATTGGAAATATTTTGACAGGTGTGCTTGGTGGTAGAAGGACTAAGTACAATGACATAAACTCAGCTCATGGTCTCCAAACAGAAAAGAATTTGAGTGCTACAATGTACTGGATGCTGTGCCAAGCCCAAACGGTACGGTGGTGAAGAGGTGGTGAAGAAAACAGACCTGAACTCTCGTGTTGTTCACTGTTACATCAGCACAATCCCTTTTCTTTCTTTCTTTCTTTCTTTTTTTTTTTTTAAAGATTTTTAATTTATTTATTCCTGAGAGACACAGAGAGAGAGAAAGAGAGAGGCAGAGACACAGGCAGAGGGAGAAGCAGGCTCCATCCAGGGAGCCCGATGTGGGATTCGATCCTGGGTCTCCAGGATCACACCTTGGGCCGAAGGCGGCGCTAAACCACTGAGCCACCCGGGCTGCCCACAATTGCCTTTCCTGACAGAGAATCAGGCTTTACATTTCAAATGCACTTACAACATGTAAACTTCTTAGCCTGGAAGTCTAGATCCCCACAATTTGGCCTCAAACTACTTTGAGAAGTGAATTTTCTTCTGGTTAATTTTAGACAACCCAACTGGCTCTTTGAGGAACTGTCCCATTTATCCACTTTGACCCAAGTTGTTGTTCTCTTGGAATTCTTGTCTTGCTATTTTCCCTTTAAAAATCTGTCCATCTTGGGGCACCCGGGTGGCTCAGAAGGTGAAGGGTTTGCTTTCAGTTTCAGTGTTTGCCTTCAGCTCAGGTCCTGATCTCCAGGTCCTGGGAAGGGCTCTCTGCTCAGCGGGGAGTCTGCTTCACCCTCTCCCTCCCTCTCTCTTCGGTCCCCTCCCTCATTCATGCTCTCTCTCTCTCTCTCTCTCTCCCTCTCTCAAATGAATAAATAAAATCTTCAAGGGCACCAGGGTGGCTCAGTGGTTGAGCATCTGCCTTTGGCACAGGTCATGATCCTGGGGTCCTGGGATCGAGTCCCACATCAGGTTCCCTGCATGGAGCCTGCTTCTCCCTCTGCCTGTGTCTCTGCCTCTCTCTGGGTCTCTCATGAATAGATAAATAAATAAAATATTTTTTAAAAATCTGTCCATCTTTAAAACCTAGCTTAATGATGTATCTTACTGAAGCCTTAGCTAACGATTACAAGGGGATGTAGCCTCCCCATTTGAACTTCTTTATCATTTCCATCATGACCAAATCCTGTATCATAGTTATTCTGACTTCAGTTAACTCTCTCAGGTTAGCATTAGCCCACATGTTGCTGTTGTGTGAACTGGAGGAAGGCGCCCCTTTCTCAAAACACCTTATGTTCATCTATTGGAAAATTGTGACATGTCAGAATAAGAAAGCTACAGCCGTCCGTGAGCAAAGTTACAAATACATAAATCTATTATATCTCAGACATATAAGAAGTCCCCTAGATTGTGTTCCTTCAGGTGGCCACCCTGGTTTAACTTACCGGATTTCGAGTTGCCTTTGGCCATGGCCAGTGTTGTGCTGGTAAATGATGGAACACCTGGCTCTCTGGGAAAAACAAAATCAATCAACCAACCAATCAATCAACCAACCAACCCTGATTTGCAGTGTTGGCTGATCTCAAGCTTCCAAAATGATATCAACAGGCTCTCAGAATTCATAAAAATTTAAAAATCAGCTCTCATGAACTGGTCATAGCTGGCTCTAGCATAGCACAGGCTGGGCTTTGTTCATTTACTTTTCTATCTATAAAACTCAGCAAGAATGAGGAAGCCCTGAACAATGTACATATGGAACTTAACAGGTGTACATTGAAAAATCGGGAACATTCTTGGTATTGCTACCAAGGACAGCACACGCTTGCCAATGTGACTATCTCCTCTTTATTTTTAATGTTTGAGCACTGGGGCAATATGTCTTTTTTTATGACACACTCCTGAGGCTGAAGTACAGAAGTTCCTGAGAACACAGCAATTCATTAGCTTTGCCCTAAGGTAAAAATAATACCTATAAATAACCTTTCAGGAAAATGCAATATGCCAAGTGCAGTAAAATCTCAAGGCTGCTTTATGATTAGTATTTCCATGGTCCCGGGTTTCTATTTCCTCAAAGCTTTGCCTAAACAATCTCTATTTTAGTTACTTTAGTGGATAAAGCTATAAATATTTTCCTGACATATTCGTGCTTATGCAGGGAGGCCCTGTTGGTAGTTAATTGGTTTGCATGCTAAGATGCAAGGTGGGTGACAGGCAGGGCTTGTTAGGTGTCAAATGCCTACACTCTATAAGGTGAATTATATTTATTTTATAAAGGCCAATGTTTTAGTGTTGTGAGTGAATCAGTTATGACTTCCGATTAGTGGAGAATAATGAAAATTCCTATCCATTTATTTCAAATGGATGTCATACCATCGCAGATGATAGTAATCATTCTTTGGTTTTATATAGTCACGTACATTTTGCCGTTAAAGGATAATGTCTGAGCTTAGCCTAATTTTCAAAATATTTGAATATTTCTGAAGTATTATGTAATGAATATTTATTTATCTCATGTATTTCCTATGGCTCCTGTAACAAATCACCACAAATGGTTTGTGGTTGAAAACAACACAAATCTATCATTTTACAGTTTGGTACGTCAGAAATCTGATAGGGGTCTCCTTGGTTCAAAAAAAAGGTGTCAACAGCGCTGTGTTCCTTCCAAAGGCTCTAGAGGACAATCTAGTGTCCCTTGTTTCTTCCACCTTCTAGAAGCTGACTGCATCCCTTCCTTGTGACACTCTCCCTCCACCTTCAGATCAGCCACAGCTGGTGGGTCTCAGTCTGGCCTTTGCTGCCTGTTTTCATTTTTAAGAACCCTTGGGATGGCGTTGGGCCTGCCTGGATAACCCAGGATAGTGTCAGGATAGTCGCAGGTCAGGTGAGCGGCAACCTTTCATTCCCCTTGCTCTGTACCCTAACATAGTCACAGGTTTTGGGAATTAGGATGTGACCTTCTTTGGAGGACAAAGGCACATTTACATTTTTACTCTTAACTTCACAGCAGATAAAGTTTCAAGAGAGTTAAATATCTTCCCCAAGATCTCTGGGCCAATGCCTTTTTCTGAGCAAGCTATCTGAAGAGAACTTGACTAAAATTGTTTTCCCCCAAATGATCGTCTCACTCAAATCCTCAATTTTGTTCTGAGTGTGTCCTTGCTTTTGCTCTTTACTTTTGAAGAAATCCTCTGCTGTTTAAAATTTGCATGTTTTGCGCCTTTTCTGTTTCAACAACGTCTAGTGAGGAAAATGATTTCAAAGGGATCAAGTGAACGACTCACTCAGAGCAACACGAAAGGCAACAGAGTAAAAAGAAAAAACCAACCACCCCCCAAAAAAAAAACCAAAAAAAAGAAAAAGAAAAAAAAACCTAATACTAGCCTTTTAGCTAAAAGCCTCATGTTTTTAAAGACCTGCGGGCTTAGTTAGTGTCAAGGAAAAGTCAGAGGTGCCCCGACTTTAATACCTCAAGGTATTAATACCTTTAATTTAATACCTCAAAGTATCACATCTCAGTGCGGCCCTTGCTGGGGCTGGTATGGTGTTCATCCCTGGGAGGTGCATGTGATGATGAGGAAATTGAGGCAGAGAGGAGCCCAACGCTTGCCGTGTAGACATTTGGCTGGTCTTTGCTTTGACCTTGTGTGTCCCTGGGGCTATCTGGCTCTCTCTGGATTCAGATTTTTCCATAACACTGTGCCCTCGTTCCTCTGCACGATGACATCTTTTCACCATCCCGAAGGAGTTTGGTTTGCAAAATATCCCATCTGCCTGCCTTCTGGTTTTGAAAAGGCTTTGATCTTGATTCTGATTTTTAACTCTTAGACCAGGGAAATGCAGAGAAAGAGTTATTTGCTAAATGTAGTGATTTAGCACCAGGACTGGAATGAGAGGGGAATTCCCAATTTCCAGGAGTAGGAGCAATATCCTCAGCACACAACTGCTAGCAGGTGCAAGAAATGCATGGGACTTCTTTCAGAGCGGAGTGATAATGAGTCAACTCTGGAAATAGCATAAGACACCTGAATAAATAAGGGAGGCTTCTCTTTCAAGAAATGCTCACAAGACCCATCAAAAAGCCAACGGTGAGCAATGGGTAGCTGTGTCAACAGTCTCAGAGCACATATTCCCCACAGCTGTGTCTGTCATCCCTCCATTGTGGAATTGTGGACTTCTTCCTCTTGTTGACTGATTTTATTTTATTTTATTTATTTATTTTTGACTGATTTTATATTTGAGATACACTTAGCCAATATATTTTCTTGCCTCCTTCCCCAAGTGTCCAAATCCCATCCATATTATCACGTGCAACTTCAATGTTACTCCTTCCAGCAATGCCTGGGCAAGGCCAGGAAAGAAAATTTTTCTGAATTCTCGAATTTTGTTTTCTTATGTCTCTTGGCACATCACACATTCAGCTGCATTTATTTGTGTACATTTTGGATGTCTCTACTATATTTAAAGGCCAGTTGTCTTCATTTATTTTTATCTTCTAGTGGGCCCAGCAAAAGATAATCTAATAGGCCTTTGTAAGTGTGATATGGTGCATCACACATAAAAAAAGTGCCTGATGTTTCATCAATGTATGAGTGAAAGGATGAAGGGAACAAGTGTAGTTGCCAGCCAGAGACTATTACTTTGTCTTGTTCTTCTTTTCTAATTATTTTTATTTTTGCTTCTAATATAGTGTCTTGAACACAGCAGATATTTTAGAAGTGTCTACTGATATAACTTCAAAATACTTAATGTTCTTTTAAAAATCAAAATGGCTTCTGTAAAGTCCTAAGAGAAATTGGAAAATACATTATTTTTCATTAATTTTTCTTAAAGGATGTGTTTTGGGAATTATTAGCCACAAATGAGTTTATTTTGATAAGCTGAAATGCATTTTATAGTGATATAGAGAGCTTTGAGAGTAAATTTATGTAATTTTGTTTCAACATACCCTGGTTTGGTCCCTGGCCTTATCATTTACTACCTGTGTAAATTTGGGCAAATTAGTTAACCTCTGCGAAACTCAAATTCACCATCTCTAAAACCAACAGTACCTCAAAGGTTAGTTATATTAAGTGGAAACTGTACAAACAACCTACACTATGTGCCTTACGATAAATACTAAGTATTATTTCTCTTCCTTTCCACCTTCTTTTATTCTTGACTTTAAATTTTCTTAAATACTAATTCTAACTAAAATGAGTGCCCTCATTTTGATTCCACAGAATTAAAGTTGACACTTCTTTAAAATTTAATAAGCACAATGTAATCCAAAGTGAGATGTCTTGCAATGCATTAGGAAGCATCTAGTATTACTAGTGTTTTGGGCATCGTTTTGGCTTTCTCTCTTAGGAATATAAGATTTTTCTTCTTTTGGGGAGCTACCTTTCTCTGAGGACAGGGTAAGGGGATCAACGATCATAATTTCCTCAACCTCACCCCTTCCCCATGCCCTATCCACTGAGGAAGACAGGTTTCCAAAAAGGGCTTTTTCTCTAGGATTTTCACTGGGTTTTCTGTAGGATATGAAGTGTGGATTGTAATGAGATCCTGTCCTTCACCTGTGAAGGAAGCAGAGACTCATGGTTGACCATCATGGCTTTCTTTTGGAGAAAGGAAGTCTGCAACAATAAGGTAGACCCATGGAAAGAAGGCCCAATTACTCACACATGCCCCACATTTGGTACTGTGGATCAAAAGTCTCCAACTTTGGCTAAACTAGCATTGAGTACGATCTTCACATTCACGACCAAAGTCAAAAATAACCACATGTAAGCAGGGAGTTACCTGAGATTCATTGTATCCTGCTGCCTCCTCCCTGTTCAACCTCTTTAGTTTCTGACCCCAGGTAAATCATGGTGCCTACCAAGTGGAGCATTTGGGTCCAGTCACTGTATAGCTTACTGGCTACTGTTTCAGTCATAGGCTGTAACCGTAACCTTGGCCAGGATTTGGTCAATGCTAGGATTTTGTATGGGGTGGGGGGGAGACCAGGTGGGAGAGAGTGGCAAGATTAGCATTTTCGGTGGGGTTGAACAAAAGACCTCTGAAGCATATGTTTTGTTCTCAGTGAACCACTTGGAGCACAGTCAGTAGAAGGTCCGTTAAATTCCTCTGCTCTGTGTGAACAGTGTTTGTCAAAGCCACCTTGGGAAACAGTCCATGCTGTGGTGAAAGGGCTTCCTGACCAAAATCAACTTTACTGGATTCCTTGGGTCTAAATTGCCTGAGCTACCAAAACCGAATAGCTTCTTAAATAAACACATCTTAAATTCAAAGGAATCAGGTTTCCTTTTTTGAAGGTCAATTTTCCCTTCATTCTTCTCCATTTCATCTTCTCTCTCTTACTTCCTCCTTTCTTCCAAATACCATTTTCTTTTTTTTAATTTATTATTTATTTATTTATTTATTTATTTTCAAATACCATTTTCAAGATGACTTTTAAGGTTAACGTTTTCACCTCACAGAAATATTTTTTTTCTCTTAGAAATATTTAAAATGCACGAGAAAAAAGGAAATAAGAATCACTACCCTAATCGTTCCTTATTAATTTTGGGCACATAGTCTTCCAACTCTTTCTCTAGACAACAATATTTTAACACAATTGAAATCATAATGCATATCTAACTTGCCTCCTCTTCATATTTTCTTTGGACAAATCTAAGCATTTTCTCCTATTTCGTTTCTTCCTTCCCAATGCTTTGATATTAAACGTAAAGGTGCCTTGAACATCTTAGCATCACATCTTTGATGCCATATTTCAGGAGACACAGAGCATGTCAGCATGTGTGTTGAAAGATTTACACCAAGGTGATCAGATAACTCAGATACTACACTTGACCCCATTTTTGTCTTCCTGCATATAGAGTAAATAAACTTTGAGGATGCATTATACTTTGATGTGATCAGATCAGAGATGACATCAAGTGCATTTACAGGAGTCGAATCAGATGTTAAGAGGTCTGATACCTGAAAAAAAATTATCGTTAGTTTCGGGGTAAAAAGGAAATCCATAAATAGAAAACTTAGTTGCAATTGCTAGACTTCCAGCCTTTTTGCACTGTTCAGGCTGAGGGCCCATCATTAATTCTGGCAAGAGTCAATGATCATTTTTCTGCCAGGCTTCTCTTGCACAACCTAGAGGATCTGCTTTGTCAAAAATAAAATAGAAGCACAGTAATTTGGCTATAAGGTTGACAATAACAGTAGTATTTCTCACTGTTTTAGAAGAAATGTAAAATACAAAGCAGTTAAAATTAAGACAACCTTGTTAAGGAAGAGATTAGAATGCAATATATATGTGGCACTTTGACAACAGTCGTTCGCAGGCTCCTCTCTTCACCTGACTAACCAAAAGTCACATCCGTTAGCCCAGGGATGATGTGCAAAGGCAATTTTAGTTTCTGCCTAAGTCATCTGGTTATGCCTGTGACTCCTTATAACATTTGGCAACCTTTTCACTGAACTTTTGCAAAGAAATCAGATCAGAAAGCTGGTATCTTTGGAAGAATGGGGATAAATAAGAAAATATTGGTGTAATAGTTTATATCATTCACATTTAAAAGACCTGATTTGAAGCCAGCAGCAAGTGTGAGATTGCAGAAATGAAAGTTCTGTTTGGTCTTAACATTTTTTGAGACATAAATGCTGTGGAGGTTGACATGCGGGACAGGGGAGGCTGGATTAGGCATAAGTAATACTATCAAAATGTTTGTTTTTATTTTGTATTTTTGAGACTGGAACTGATAAAACTTTCTGAATTTCCATCTTTGACAGGGTGGAGTTTCATTTCCAAACTAACAGTTATCTTTTACTTGGATAACTCCATCTGTGACAACGGGAATAAAAGGACTTTCGAGAAAACCAGTAAGAGCAGCATTGACCCTAACAAGATACAACTTCAGTCCCTGTCCTTTGGACTACAATGTGGTCTAATTGGACTCAGGCATTTACATGAGGGTTTGGAAATTATCTTACCCAACAGTTCTTAACTGGGGAACAGATTACAAGCAAAGTCTCTTTCTCTCACTGAGAACTACTGATAGAATCGAATTTTCTTTTATTTCAGGTGGGAAAAGAATGACCCAAGAGAATGGATCAATGCCCAAGGTCACTTCGTCATTAATGGCAGGATAGGACTAGAATAGAAGACTCTTCTTCCAATATAGCAGCCTGTCCACCTTATACCCAGAATTCAGATGGACATTGATTGCAGCATAGAGGCTGACTCCTTAGCTTTGGTGTTGAGAAGGTCTTTCTATCCTCATCCGTTGAGGATATTGGCTCCCAGCCCTTAGTGTCTCAGTTTCTAAACTCTTTCCTTGACCAGAATTCAGCCACAGTGAAATTGGGTTTATGTGTGAGATTACAAGTGGGCCTTACCTGATGGAACAATACCGAATGATTGAGAGTGGTTGGGAGAGACCAGTACAACTCAGCAACCATGCCATATGCAGTTAATAATGTCCTCGTGTGCGAGAGGGGGAGTATCGGTCTTTTCACTTTGGGGTATTCCTTAGTCCCAGGAAATTTGGTATTTCTAGACCTAGGAGAGCCAGGCATTAGAAAGGTTTTTTGTTTTCCAGAAAATTTCACTCAAGTCCTTCCGTAAGAATGGGATGTCTGACATTTTAAAGAGTAAGGAATCTAGTGTCTTTTTATAATTTGTACTAGTTGCCCTTCTGCTGCTCTGATAGGATAGAAATGACATGATTAAAAGATAGTTGTTCCCTTCAGAACTGGACGCCCCTATTGCTCCAGCCACCAATATTACTTACAAGTGTTTTCAGTTTATTTAAGGAAATATGCCCAGAAGTATACTTCGAATTATCCCTAATAATGGTGGTAGTGAGATAAGAAGAACAAGATAAGGATATCCATGGCTAGTTTTAAAACTATATTTTCAATATTTATAATAACTTTATGAAATATTTATAGAAATGAGCTCATTAAAATCTCAAAGTAAAAAAAGATGGTATTATGCAAGTTTGGATGCTCATAACTGCACCATTTGTAACAGCCCCAAACTGGAAATTTCTCAAGTGCCTACCAACAATGGAATGGATGAACTGTGGTGTAATCACAATAGAATATTATAGAGCAATGACAAGAAAAGATCCACAATCAAATGCAACAATATAGATGAGTCTCAAAATGTAACACTGAGTGAAAGAAGCCAGACGCAAAAGAAAACATGCTAATTGATTAAAACTGATGTATGCTACCAGGAGTCAGGGCTGTACTCGTCCGTGGAGGAGAGAAGGGGTGGTTGGAAAAAAGGACTTCTAAGGCACCGGCAGTGTTTTGATTCTTAAAGGTGCTGGTTACAGGGCTGTGTTCAGCTAGAGAGAGTTCACTTTCTGAGCTGTATACTTACGTTTAATGGAACTTTTGTGTATATACTTTAATGACTTTTTCAACAAAGGTAAATGGGCCTTTTTCAAGAAGAAAACCCGCACTCATATTTGGAATAGAAATTCCTAATTTTCATTTTTGTTAGGAAATACAAGGATTTTGGAAGCACGCCCCTTTTGTAAAATGCCAATCCAGTAATGAAATTAGCCAAACCAGCCAAAAGGATGGGGAAAGAGAAGACAAAAGTCTCAAGAAATGAGTTCCTATCAGGGATGAGACAGTCCCCTCCCAGAACTCTATGTGAGTTAGGATTTTAGAAGCAGGTCTGTCCGGGGAGGGGAGGCCTCTCATCTATCTTCAGAAATGCACTTTCCAAAGCTAGACAGCTGGCACAACAGGCTTGGTGAGTAATGAGCTCACAATTTCAATTTATTATCAAAAAATTTCCATCAGATGACAAACCTGAAAAGATACGGAGATGCAGAGCTACAGAGATGCAATATTGTCCTTTTATCCTAGCCACCTCAGGGACAGGGTTTATTTTGAAAGTCCTGCCTGTAAACCACAGGTCTCATATCTTTAGACAACTGTCCAATGGCAAGTTTTAACCCAGACTTTGTGCTTAAAGCTTTTTATCAATATGATTTATAAGTTGAAAAAGTCTCAAATCTTCATCTGTACATCATTTTACAGATCTTGGTTCGTAACTATTTATCTCTGTCGGAAATGTCAATATTCAATGATTACCTATAATAATAATTACTTAGTCATAAATGTAGTTAATAATTAAATATAAAAATTATTATTTATACATTACTACAAATCTCTTAAAAAGGTCAAGTTTTGAGAGAGAGCGAGAACAAGAAATTGCTTAGAAAATTGCAGGGAGCCTCAAGAACTTCAGTATCCGTGAAAGCAGGTACAATGGAAAACAGTTTCAAGACATTCATTTTAGCCCTAAGAGTAGCTTAAAATAAAATGATCTCAGAATGAATAACTGGTGATCGGCAAAATTGGTTTAAAATTACATTAAGTCCCAAGGCCCCAACATGTATAAGAATTCTTTGGAAGAGTTCTGTAGGAGTGGAAATGTTGCAAATAAACGTAAAAAATAAGTAGTTAGGCTACGTGTTTTCAACCCTCATGCCACTGCTGTGTTTGGAGCCAACCGTATGCTTCAATCTCTTTAATCTCCCTTTGATTAGCAATCCCAGTCTACATCAAGTGGTTAACACTGTTTTCAAGAGACGACATCAAATTGGCAGATCATATGAGAAACAGAAATGAATGGTAATATCTTTAGAGATCAAGCATTATTTACACAGTGAGAAGTGATTGGATAGACGCCAGACCCCTCCCCCCACACCTTTTCCAGAATAACCTAACTTCATTTCTAATATGATGCTCTCTCATCTCTGTGCACTACCCCCATGTAATTACAGTGACTTCTGTGTCCCATTTTCTCTTCCTCAGGGTCCCCCATTTCTGTGGTGTTGGCAAGTCTAGCCAAGGGCTACATTGCTTTTTCTGAAGATCACCAAACTCGGCATTTCTTTTCTGGATTCATGTATGAATTCTTGCGGCAATGGAAGGCCTCTGAAAACTCAGGGGAGTTCTGCAAAGTCCCAATAATCCTGTGAAAGAAACAAAAGTCACTGTCAGTGTTCGATCCTTCTGCCCATACGACATAGGAGCTCTACAGAGTTCCTCTATGTGAGCCTATTGAGGGAATTTGGAAGTCACAGCTTGAGAGGAAAAAAAAAAAAAGTTCTACTCATTAACAGGATTTTTAATGGACAGGTAACAAAGGACAGGAGTTCAGAGCACAGGTTTTGAAGACCGTCTGGCTTGAATCCTGGTTATGAGTTGTATTTATCTAGCGTTTCGGTGCTTCAGGTTCCTTTTCTGTAAAATGCATATAATAATCGTGCCTGCATCTTACGGTTGTCACGGGGAGTTAACTCATAAACACCCTCTGCATGTTGTAAAATAAATAATTCACATTCCGAATTGCAGTTGTTATAAGAAGGGTTTGGTCAAAGATAAAATCCTGATTTTTCATTAGATCTTGGAAGGGCTCAGACAGTAACTTAAACATAATAGACTTTAAATAGATACGTGTTGATTTGATCTAATAAGGAAGATCATTATTTTCTTTCTTTTTTCCAAAAGAAACTTCACAGATATCAGAAACTGGATTCAGCCGGAGTAACTGGAAAGGACTGGCAAAAAGTCAATTTCTTCTTATCTCTGACCCCAATGGGCAAAAACAACACTGTCCAACCCACTGTCGGCACCGAGCAGTATTTGTGGGGAGACCTAGGTCAGGACAGTGATGCGGAGTTGATGTTTTCACATCCACCCCAAACCAGCTCCTTCCCTTCTCTACACCACACCCACCTTCGGTTGGGAGGGAGGGCAGGGAGGCAAACAGACTAGGGAGGTGGGAAGCCCTCAAGCAACTGGCAGGAGAGTATGTTCCAATTACTGAGATCTCTGTACGTGGCAGGTGTGCTAGGTATAAATATTTGCCCTCTTATCTCCTCTAACCCATTCTCCACATGGCTGAATGATCTTTAAAATTTAAATCAAGTCCCCTAATTCCCTTGTTTGATGGGGCTTGAATGAAATTCACCCTCCTTTCCATGGTCTCCAACATTCTGATGTCTCTGGCCTACCCTCCTGGCCTCCTCATAGTACGTTTCTCTTCGTGTTTCTCATTAGGCTCAAACGACACAGACCTACGTTCCATTCATCCAACCAGCCGATTTCTTTCCCTCTTCAGGGCCTACTGCTCCTATAGACCCCACTCCCTGGAAAGATATTGCCCAGTGATGACATGATTTACTCCTCCTCAGCCTTCGTGCTTCTACTTAAATACTCCTCTTCAGAGGCTTTCTTCAAATAATGTCCCAACTAGGTCCTCCCACCTGTAGTAGTCCTATCAGCTTGCAATGATTTGTTTTTCTTTACTTCCTGACATTCACCACGCTGTAACCTGAGGGCACAGCTCTGTGCATCTCTTGTTCCCTGCTGCCCCCCGCCCCCCACTCAAGTCCAGCACAGTGCTTTGTATATTGTAGGGCTTGGGATATACCTACTGAATAAATGAGCCTGTCGCTGGTCATGGTGATCACAAGTATAGGAGGGATGGGGCATTATAAAGAAAAATACTGGTTAGCATTTTTGTGTTTATTTGCTACAATGGACCAACTATGAGAAAAGAAAGCAAGCATTTCTTTTCCTCACCCCCATTCCAGGAAAGACAGATCCATATCTAATTTCTCAAAGGCTGACTTCCTAACGTGTCAACAATTACCACATCAACTATCTCTCAATCCTCAATATCACAACTTCCGTATCGTATCCTTCGGGGAGAATGTAAACTTTGTGTGTGTGTGTGTGTGTTTTAGTATTCCTAGAGGAGTCCTAAAGATTAAGAGATATCTTCTTGGTATGGGAGTGTTGAAGTGGGGTGGGGGCTAGCGCTGGGGAATTTACACCTATTAGTCCACCTGAGATGGAGAAAGCTGGCCTCCCCAGTGCTGAGGAGGGGCCCGGTATTGGTGGGTTGTGTGAGTGACCAAGACGTGCCTCCCACACTGAGCAGGGCCCTGAGAGGACCTCTGAAAGGATGGGATGTAATGTGGGGGAGCCTAAGCATCAGGAGCAGTGGTTCCTGAGGCCCTTACCCACAACCACCAGAAGGAAATGGAGCCACCTGATTTCAGATAGAGCCCTTGAACTGCAGGCATAGCAGGAGTGGCCACGGCAGACAGGAGATGAAGGCTAATTCCCTAATTTCTGGGTCTTGGGATTCCTGTATGACTCTAAAATGGAGTATACTTAAACTACTAAAATTAAACTTCTTACCTCTCTGCTTAGGGTGGGAACTTGGAATTGAATTAATTTTCTAAAATAATAATAATAATAATAATAATAATAATAATAATGTCTTTTCTTAAATCTGAAGGTTCAAGAACAAATTCACTTGATACTTGGTCAAAAATGGTCATATATGTGGGAATAAAAATATTTTATTTTTAGTCATCTCTATACCCAACATGGGGCTCTAATTCACAACCAACCCCAAGATCAAGAGTCCCATGCTCTACTGACTGAGCCAGTCAGGCGCCCCAAAGAATAAAAAGATTTTAGGCATCAGGTGTTTGTATTAGTCTTTAGTCTTTAAGTTCCTAGGCTCATAGACTCTGAGACAGAAGCTTTGATTTATTTAATTTAATCCCCTTTCCACTTGAGGAAGCCTTATGTCCTGGCTTAGTGACAGTCATCATGGTGGCCTGATGGTTCCTCAAATTGAGCAGGAAGCTCCCTGATGGACAGGGAAGGCATCTGAGAGCCACTGACTGGAAGAGCTGCACTTTTTTGTTTTCGTTTCAATAAACTTTTCTTTTTTTTGAAGAAATGTATCCTAGATGTAATCATATGGAGACAAGTACTTCAGTAAAATGTCCAGACCCATGACTTAATTCTATAGTTGTCATAAAAACATTAGGGAAATGAAAAAAAACCCAGACGCCTCAAAGAAGGGAAGTCTTGGGATCCCTGGGTGGCGCAGCGGTTTGGTGCCTGCCTTTGGCCTGGGGCGTGATCCTGGAGACCCGGGATCGAATCCCACGTCGGGCTCCCGGTGCATGGAGCCTGCTTCTCCCTCTGCCTGTGTCTCTGCTTCTCTCTCTCTATCTCTCTCTCTCTCTGTGTGACTATCATAAATAAATAAAAAATATTAAAAAAAAAAAAAAAAAAAAAAAAGAAGGGAAGTCTTCACAGAGCACCAATGGCAGTTAGCGACATCGCGACACTCAACCTAATGTGCACTCAGCTCTCCATTTCCATTTCAGCTCTTCTCTTTCCATCCAAAGGCTTCACTCAGATAATTTGGTTCTGGATAATTAGGTCAACGTTATACCAGGATTTCGCTTACCTTCCCAGCACTCTAATTAATGTCTTATAGTTCACATCAAATCTTTGGATGGATGATGTAAATAATCTATTTCAGAAAGCGGTTACATTATTTAATCAAATGAATCCCTCCTCTTAAGAGTGGGGTTATATTTCACTAATATTATATAAGCGACTTACTTGAATTCCATTGTATATGAAAACTGTGCAGTATTTTATTATAACAGAAGATAAATGGCTTTTGTTGATTATTTCTTAAAGTGATTTACTTGAAATTTTACTTTATTATATAAAATATTTTATTGTACTGTTGTTGTCTATTTCTCTGGCAAATAACCACTTGTTTTAAAAACATCTGAGCGATATGGGGTTGAACATCAGGTGACCGAGAAGACTACTCCTGCCTGCGCTTAACTGGATTTTTTAATTACTAAATGAGCTTTTTGCAATTAATAGGTCTTCTGACAACCCTTTGTTCCTTCTTTTCAATGAATGACTTGGTTACAAGGTTAACAAGCTTCATTCATAAATAAACTATCTAATCTTTACCGTTAACTGTTGTTCATGATTTTGTTAATTAATGTAAGGTCACATTGATCAGCATATGTCCCACTATAAATTCACAAAGAAATAAATGTCTGAATAGATTCCCAGATATGAAGATGAACAAGTGCTACAAGGTCCACCAAGATCCAAACTGACATTTACAAAATATCAGAAACCGAAGCTAATATTTAAGGGAAAGAGAGGAAACATTAGTATTTCAGAGGATTTAGCATGCACATACTAAATCATGGAATAGTAGGGAACAAAATCACCATAATGCTTGAAAATGTCTACATAACACACTAGAAAAAATATCTTACAAAAAGGACTAGGAATTAAGCTCTGGGAAAAAATGCCTTGCTTTATTAGTGGTGTTAGTTCTATAGAGCGTCCTTTTATTCTGACTGGAAGATGACGTTGAGCAAATTAAGCACCTAAATTAGCACCTTTTCTGTTTAGGTAGCATACACACTGATATCACTTTGTCCCTTTGGACTAGCTTTAAAAAAATTATCAGGTATACATTGTTTAGAAGTATGACCTCTGAATAACTTTAAAGACGCATTTGCAGATTATATGGTAAATTTTAGCAGAACGGCCATTCCAAGCGACTGTGGATGGTTAACAGAAGCTGAATTTCCAAAAAAGAAGCCATTTAAATTGTGAGTTCAACTTCTAAAACATCAAGGGGAAATGTTTTTATTTTAAATACTAAAGTTTTAGAAATTTATCTAAAGTACATAAGACTTCAGATAGGAGGAATAAAACAATTACAACTCAGACCCAACAAGGTTTATGGATTCAGCTTTATATCAAGTATATTTTGCCTTCTATTTTAATACTGTGGTATTTAAGTATAATGTTACGAAACCTCCCTCTATTTCAGAAATGTTTCTACAGAAACCACTATGCACAATTTCTCAATAGCAATTCAATGTCTATCAGTTTTTAAGGCTCTTTATAAAAAATGTTTTACTTTGTACAGCCAGGAAGCAGCCTGTTTCCAAAACTAAATGTAACCTCAACCTTTTGCCAAGGAAATCCCTTTACCTCCAGAGAAAATAATAATTTCCTTGACAAAGGGTTGGCATTCCATTTACCCTTTTTAAAAAACAACACATACTTTTCTTACTATAAATGAAAAATAGTCAAAGAAGCATCTTTCACACCACAATAAAGTTGCGAATAATTTTACGTATTTTATAATAAAATAATGTGTATTTTTACAGATAGCAAATTTTACATATTTATAATAAAATTGTTTTCAGTTTAAAAGTGAGAGTAGAAAACAGTTATGTATTTACCCACATATCATTTGACCAGTGATCAGTTACTGACATTCTGATTTATCCAGACATAAGACATAAGCAACAAAACACCCTTGCCTCTCAGGTAATAAAAATTGTTGCAAAGTCCAAGTATTTACTCATGAGGATTCTTATTCTGTTCATACTTATCTAAAAATAATCCTAGTACTAATTTTCAAACACATATATGTAATAGGCACTTCTTCTATGTTAACATTAATCCTCTTAACAACTCTCATGATAATTTAATCCTAATTTAAAATATCTAGAAACTGAGGGGATCCCTCAGTCCGGGGATCGAGTCCCGCATAGGGCTCCCGGCATGGAGCCTGCTTCTCCCTCCTCCTGTGTCTCTGCCTCTCTCTCTCTGTCTATAATAAATAAATAAATAAACAAACAAACAAATAAATAAATAAATCTTTAAAAAAATTTTTAAAAATAAAATATCTAGAAACTGAGATACAGATGTTAAGTAACAGCTTATAAATGGCAAAACCATGGGTGGAACTCAAGTGTTTCTTACTTCAAAGCTTGAATTCATTTATTTTTTTATTTTTTAACCATGCAAGTCTAAGGATGTGCTTTCTGAGCTAATCAGAATGACGATATGGGATGGCAAAAGGCAAGCGATGTATTAACAGAAAACAGAACTAGGGAAGAAACAAACCAACAGGAAAACCCTACTAGAGGCCCTACTTCTAGAAGAAGCCAAAATGAAAAGTCGAAAAAGCATCACCATATCCTCATTGGTGGCTCTGTAGTGTAGGAATAAATAGCTACTCATACTGTAGCTTTTGAGGATTTCACTAAACTAATAAATGCTAAAATGTCAACCAATAGTCATAACAATAGTCTGTGTCATTTAAAAAACAAGGCTAGGTTTTGTTCAGGATATTGTGTTAATAAGGCAGTAAGGTAGAAAATGTGTTTTAAACAGAGAAATTTTAATCCAGTATTTAAGATAAAAATGTTAATGCCCGAGGGACAAATTTTAGCTATCAAAAACATTCAATTTGCAAGCTCCATTTTCTGAGAATATGCCAGGTGTACCAGGTATTATAATAATATTACTTAAATTCATTAGATTTTTATGCACACACACTTTAGTTCATGGGGATATGGAGGGTAGAGCTTTGACCTATTGGATTGTTATCATGGTTTATGTGAACTTATAATAATTGCCCTCTGTTGTCTTCAGAATTACATTCCTATGTTTTCACTTCTGAAGACTTCAGGAAGGAAAAAGACAACTTCTAAAAACGAAAACAGAAAGTTTCTTGGATAAACTACCATGGGAATTGATCCAGTGACTTTTCCTGCTCATTATCTAAAAAGAAGTTAATTTGACTAGTCTAGCTAGACTGAATTTACCTTGGATTACAAACGTAATGGGCATACGATAAACAGTTGTTGAGTGAATGAATTTTGAAAGAACTGTTAAAGCAAATACTAAATGATGGTGATTCCCATGATGATGAACAAGCTGAGTAAACCCTTTAATTTGTAAATGTGCTATTTTTTGTTTCATAATTGAATTTTTTTTTCCCCAGGCAGTATGATCCAGGCAGTATATTTATGTCTATTTTAGGAAGGGATTTTAAAACTCAACCCATTGATTCTTTTTTGTTCTCAAACTTTTCCAACCACGTTTCAAAATTTTAACTTTGTTTTTCAGAGTTCCTGCCTGAGAAGTGTTGATCAGTAATGAAGTGTTACTGTATGTGGGAAGGGGAGCACTAATAATTCAGTGCTAAACTGGATATATAGGGATCCAGGATTTATCATTTAAATGCTAGTTAGAGTGATTCTCTTCCAGTACAATGCTCTCTTAGATTTTCTGGTCTCAGGACTTTGGACTTCTTCTATCTCAACCTTCCACTCTACAGAGCATTTTTCTCCAGCATCCGGTTTGCTCTCCGACCTCCGCTTCAAGGTACTCTCCCCTGTAGATCTGGAGATAACTTTATGCTGGAAAGCCTCTAATTACCTCTAATTAAACCACATTTCTCTTTATGTTGAATGCAAATCTTTCTTTGGAATGGCTACTCATTGGTGCTAGGCCTAAACTTTTCATAGCCTCTTAAAAATGTCTTTGTGCTACCTTTAAATAGGGCCACTATTCTCTGGCATCATCTTGGAATCCATCAAGCACTAAGCATAGGTCACGTGCATTCTGAGGATAAGCGCAGTCAAGGCTATGATCATGTAAACAGGACAGTTATCCTGCTGTGTTCTGTTGATCCTATCCATGACGCTCAAAAGAAAAAACAACACCTGGATTTCCACATTTTATAGTCAGAGTTAGAAAAAGCTATTTCCAAATGTGGAAATAATGGAGTCAATATTGGAGCACCTTGACTGCTGTTCAAACCCACGCACCTGAAATTCCCTGGACTGTGAACATCTGTTTTAATGGAGTTGACGGCATACTCTGGCCTGTAGGTCCCACACCACACCTAGGGATAGGAACAGAAAAAGGAAAGTAGTGTGCTTAGGTTCAAAGATTATTTGTATGGGCAGGCCAGCTTCCTACTGCAAAAATTAAATTGGAATTCTGCATTTCTCAATAATTTACTCTTCAAATAATGTTCAGTGATAGGCAACCAGGGACATAATTACCATTAATATGAGCTGATAGTCTGTTACAAACAATGAAAATCAGTCAAGTCAAATGCTCTGCCACAACTGATTAAAACAAGAAAACTCAGCATGCAGTATCTAACTAACTATGAAATTATAACTCAAAATGATTTTCATATCTATCAATCAAGAAAGGTACAATACCTGGGCAAAGTTGAGGAAGAACAGCTGTTTGTGATTTAGGTCAAGTCCAGGAAGTAGTTTTTCTTCACCGTTCTTTTTAACATAATTTTGATAGGCCTAGGCAGTTAATGAAATAGAAACATGATGTTTATCATTTCTAAATTTATGTATAAACCTGAGCAAAAGACCATGCAGTCCAGTAATTAACCTTTTATATCAGGATCACCATAATAATGTATTTACACACGGCAACCTACAACTATTACATGGATTAGAAAGAAAGCCAGAATTTATTTTACAAATGCTCTGAAAATGTCAATGGTCAATAAATGTCAGTTGAATGGATGGATGACTTAAATAAATTATTAAAAAAATTATCTAAATGTTGTTTTGTAGGTAGACAGGTAAGTCTAGCCAGTTGGAAGAATGGGTTGCCAAGGGAGTTAGTCTGGAATTGCCATATTTAGTTCAGTTACTACTCTTAGCAAAAAAGATTCATACCAGACTTTCAATGATTCATGCCAAAAGTGAAAGGATTCCTTAAGAGCCCTTAAAAATTAGTATCCTATGATTCTAAGAATAAAGATGAGCAATTATTGTGGCACCCTGGAAGACAGGGCAAAATAGACTGAACCTCAGTTACATTAGGAATTTAGGTTACCTGAAGGTCAGAGAAGGGTCTTAATTCTTAAGGCTTTATGAATACTATTGAACAATAGTTTTCCTCTACTAAAAATATTTAAGGAATTTATGACAAACTTTCTGACATGTGTTACTTCCAATTTAATACAAATGAAAGTGATCAATTAGATAAGCAGAAGATATATTTCATTTCCTCCTCCTTGCCATTAACATAGATTTATTGAGTCTCTATTATGTAAAATGTTAGGAACATGGGGAAGACCTGAGCCTGCTCCTTTCCAGAAAGCTTACAATCTAGCAAGGGGACAGGGTATTAGATGTTATGATTTCATTATAATAAAATATTTGCACACTTGTAATTTGCTTTATTATTACAAGTCTAAACTTGTCTCAGGTGAAGCTCTTCATGGAAGTACCATCATCCCAGATTTTGGCTGCATTTTCACATCAATGATTTTTAATCTGTCTGAATATTAGAATAATCATGGGAGTATTGAGAATGCCAATGTCTTCTACATCCAGGCAAGATGGAGTGAGAGGGATTGGAGTTATCTTCCTACTGAAACAATCAAATGATGGACAAAATATCTGAAACAATGGTGTGCATGGCACTGGAAATCAGGCAAAAAAAAAAAAAAAAAAAAGAGTGATTGCTCTGACATGGTAAACAAATAAAGTATTATTACCATAATTGCCCCAGCTTATTGCCTTAAGCTTTTCCAGGGTACAATCTAAAGAAGAGAAATTTAGTTGGAGCCTAAGGGACTGTCTGAGTTGAGGAGAAGGAGCTGAGAGTTCAAGGACACAAAGAACAGGGTCCTAAGGAGGAGAAAGCTACATAGAAGAGGATCTCTAGAGATCAGATGGGCCCCTCAAGTATCCAGCTGAGTATGTAGGATGCATATGAGCACAACACCAAACACTAGGGAAGGAATTATGAGAAAACATTAGAGATAAAAATACCCAGTACTCACACAGGACAAAAATAGAAGACCTCAAGATTCACAGAGTAGGATCTTGCCTCAGCATTGGAGAATAATTGTCCCTAGACTGAGCATTACCCAGTCCCACCTAACAAGTTGTAAAACCAAGGTCCAAAAGGATCAAACCATTTCTGAGGAATCTCGTTGTGTCCAAGTATAAAGCTCAAGTACCTTTGTAGGAAAACAAAAATATCTAGCACCCAAAGAGGTAAAATGCACATTGCCTGGCATCTAGACAAGTATTGCCACGCATTCAAAGAAGCAGCAATATATGACTTTGCTGGGACTCATTCTTTTGGAAAATTTTCAGGCAGTTTAATTTCCCAAGCCTCACACTTTGATCCTTGGTCACTGCCAAGTCACAGACCCTACCAGTCATCTCTCCCACCCTGCTCTGAAACTTCCCCTTTCCGGCCCAACCACTGAGGCCCTCCTTCTTCCTTCTAACCCATACATTTCTTTTTTTTTTTTTTTAATATTTTATTTATGTATTTGAGACAGAAAGAGACAAAGATAGCAAAGGAGAGCACAAGCAGGAGGAGAGGGAGAAGCAGGCTCCCCACTAAGCAGGGAGCCCGATGAGGGGCTCCATCCTAGGACCCTGGGATTATGACCTGAGCTAAAGGTAGATGCATAATCGACTGAGCCACCCAGGTGCCCCTAATACATGCATTTCTATGGTGGACAAATAATCCTACATTCTCATCCATTGCATACAACATTCCATTCATCTTTGTCTTAAAGAAGCCTGGTTCTATCCTGGGACACTTTGTCCCCTGTACCTTCTCAAGTAGATGCTGCTCATTGTCCCACATGTGAGCTACCTCAGGGTTGGGAGAAACACTCAAAATACTCTCATTCCTTCTTGTTGCTTCCAAGACCAGTACTCCTCTACTCTTGTGAAAAATCCCTACTTTTTCTTGTGTACATGGCATCAACTAGACCATCCTTTAATACCTGCTCTAATCATCAGATAATGACATATTTTATGGAGGATTCACACTGTATCTCTAGCTCTGAGAATAGTACCAAAAACACAGTAAAGTCCCCACCAAGTATTTGTTGAATGCAAGAACGAATGGAAGGCTAAATGAGATTCTAAGGGATGTTCCATCAATATGCTCCTCTGGGCATAATAGTCTAGATGACTATAAGGCCATGTGCTAGAGCTGTATCACTTCAGTCCCTCACTGAATCATTGTAACTGTTATGCTGATTATGGTTCCCAAATATTGCTTCACCTGCTGTGAAACAGCAGGGTCCTGAGGGTCTTGTTTACTACACCAATCAATGACTGAAATAATGCTTTCGACGAGACATCTTTTCTAAAACATTTACTTCAGAGCTTATTTCTTAAAAAAAAGTTGCTTCCTCTGTGGAACTTGCATGTCTCCTCATTTCTGTTGATATGGTTTCCTCTTCTCAGCTTCTCAGAAGCCTAGATTGTTCAGCTCAACCATAACCATGTTGCCCTTTCTAGTTAACATACCTACAATTCCCTTTACCCCCATGTATTTTCTACTTTCTATTTATTGTTCATTGCCTACATTATATGTGCCTTTTGCAAAAGGCTTTAAATGAATAATTAAATATGAAAAATAAACGTTCCAACCACTAAAATGGGAAAAAATATTATTACTCACTCTGTATGCTTGGCCAATACCTCCATTATCAGCGATATTTTCTCCCAGTGTATTAATCCCATTGAGCTGTTAAAAAACAAAAGATGCGTAAAGGTCCTTACTTACATTTGGATTGTTAAGAAGGATCAACAATGCACTTAAGAGTGGATATATCTATTCTTCAGAAAATTAAAAATAGAAATATTATATGATCCAGTAATTTCACTACTGAATATGAAAACACTAACTTGAAAAGATATATTTATTTACTGCTGCATTACAACAGCCAAGACATGGAAGCAACTTAAGTGTCTATGGCGAGACGAATGGATAAAGAAGAAGGGAAATGTGCACACATACGCACAATGGAATATTACTCAGCCATAAAAAGGATGGAATCGTGCCATTCGAGGCAAAATGGATGGACCTAGAGGGTATTATGCAAGTGAAATAAGTCAGACTGAGCAAGACAAACACTGTACAGCTCCACACATAAATGGAATGAAGAAAATGAATAAACAGAAAGCAGAATCAGAACTATAAATTACAAAGAACAAACTGATGGCTGCCAGAGGGGAAGGATCCAGGGGGATAGAGAACCTGGGTGAAGAAGAGAGGGAGATATGGGCTTCCAGTCATGGAATGCATAAGTCACGGTAATAAAAGCGGAGCATAAGGAACACGGTCAATGACATTGTAATAGTGACGTAATGGGATAGATGGCAGCTGTATTTGCAGTGAACACAGCACAATGTATATACTTGTCAGATCACTAGGTTGTATACCTGGAACTAGCATAACATTATGTGTCATCTATACTCAAATAAAATAGAGCAGCAGCAGCCATAGCGACAACAACAACAAAGAGTAAATATATCTAAAACGTTCTAGCACATACATGCTGTCCACCTGCTAGGTCCCAGGAGAAGTTTCCATACTGGTACACCATGCATTGGGATTGGTCTTTAAAATTATTTGCCGACTGTTGAGTCCACCAGTCAACGAGGTCTCCATCCTTGTTAAAATTTCTGCCTGAAATATAACGATTTAAGTAAAAGGGGAACTCATTACATCAAGAATTACACTACGGTATCTTTAATTCAAAAGGCAAGGACTGAACTATGAGTGTGTGAGAGAACACTCGACTGGACAGGTAATGGGAGGATCCGCCCCCCCTTTCTCGTCCTGCATTGACAAAACCTGGACTGTGAGGGTCTGCTGTGCTGATGCACCTTAATCTGGATCCCGGCATCATACCCACGTGCTTCCCGGTAGCTCAGCCAAGGCCACCCGCTCAACCACTCCTGAAACCATGCCTTGTTTCTCTTGGATGGTTTTCATATGGACCAAGTCTATTTAATTTGGTATTTTGAGATTGAAAAACACTATTTTTATTCTGAATTCATTTCATATCTCACCCCCCTCATGAGGTACTGTAGACTCATAGTTTCTACTTCGAGCACAAAGAATTACCATTCCTCCTGGAGCTTTCCTGCTCACCCTAAATACCTTGATCTTTCCCTTTTTTGAGCTACAGTGGTATTTGTTATATGCTATGTTTTAACACTTCAGTTTATCATCCTTTTAAATAGTTGCTTATGATGTGGTGAATGAGAAAAGGACTACAAAGACAAACTCCTTGAACTCACACCCCGATTCCACTAATTCCTAGCTTTGTAACTTCGAGTAAGTCATGTGCCTCTACTTTTTTCCATTAAAAAAATTGGAAGTGGTCTTAGTACCTACCTACTTGTGAAAATTATTATATACTTGAATTGAGTTCATAGACACGTAGTAAGTCCTTTTCAAGATTGCATCTTTCCTGTCAACTTTTCTTTATATGGCTCTAAAGTTTAGTCTAGTGAAGGCTTAATTATTTTCTATTATTTTCTTCCTATCTTCTCTCCACTTGCAAACCAATTTTTGTCATCGCTTCAGCTATCACTTCTCTATGTATCTCGTATCTTTACTTCTATGCCTCTCAAACTTCACTGCAACTCTAAATCTCTTTTTGCCATTTGAGGCAGTGTACAAGCATTTAAGTGCCCACTATTTGCAAGGCCCTGAACTAAGTAAAGGGTGCAAAAAAAAAAAAAAATTCTGTCCATAAGCAGTTTAAAAGTCTTATAGGTACCTTAATTTTTGATCTTACATCTGATTTTTAGACATGGACCCTGTGCTCTAGAAGTCTAGATAGATAAGACATAAGCAACCATGAAATAAGACCACACATTATCACTGGTGCTAACAAACATCACAGTGTTTTCTCAGTGTGAATATTTGTGTCATTCTGTCAGAGTGCAAAGCACACATTGCTGAACCCCACCGCTAGAAATTTCTGGTCTTCCTGAGCAACAATTTAAAACGAACACTAAGAGTCGGATTATTAGCCAACGATCCCCTGATGACTAAATGTGTTCATGCAATAATCAAGTATAATAACTCCATTCAGGTCTACTAGGATGTGTCTCAGCCGAAGGAAGTGTCCACTGCACTTTACCATTGTCATCGAAGCCATGGGTGATTTCGTGTCCTATGACCATGCCGATACCCCCGTAGTTCAAGGAGTTAGACTGCTGGGCACTGAAGAAGGGGGGCTGCAGAATGCCAGCTGGGAAGACTACAAAGAAAGAAGATGGTTAAAGATGAAGTATGGCATTCTTCAGTGATGGCAGGCCTGGGCTGGGCTTTCTGCCTGCTAAGCTATTTTCCAGTATGTCAGTTTCACTTAATTGTACGCAAAAATCATCTGGGTGATGAAACAAATGCAGGTCTTTTATGATTGATGACAACAGGAGTTCATCCCAAAGCGGCACCATGATCTATGATTTATAATCACAATTCACTTTACAAACTCGGCTAAGATTATTTTTTGCTGTAAGGAGTTTAGAAGGAGGAGAAATCATCATCTTCATTCGGAAGGACTTTTCCCCACTGCAAATACTTGGGAGAAATGGTTATTTAATAACACAAGTATTCCTTTAAAAAAATAACACAAGTGTTCCTTTTAATGTCATCTCTAACATTTTATCCATCTACAATAGTTCGTTAAACAAACAGAACTACTCGATCAAAGGCATCTCTCAATCACATTGCCGTATGTTATTTTCAACAAGGCATCTATGGCTATTTATTTCCTTGTTTTTGGTTGTTGTCCTTTTTCTTATCACCCTTATCTGCTCCAGTGCCTCAAATATCAGACGTTTGGGAGCAGGGATTTGTGTGTCCATACATACATTTGTTTGTTTATTTGTTGAGTCCATTTTTTTTTTTTTAATTATCTCAAGCACCTAAAACTAGAATGGTGCCTGGAACAGAATAGTGCTTAGGAAATATGTTGAATAGGTGAATAATCAATTATGAATGAGTGAGCAAATGAATTTACTATGGTGTCCCAGAGACTTTACTAAATAAATACAATTATTTTTAGGACTACCTTGACATCTGGATTAACTTGCTAGCTTTCTACACTTGAATGTCACACAGACTTTAAAGTTCATGTGTCAGACATCAAAGTCATCATTTTCCCTTCTAAGCCATCACTCTCTAGACTTTATTTCTCCTAATGGCATTTGAAGGGTCTCAATCACCTGACATGAACATTTCATTTATCTTAGATAGCTTTTTAAAAATTTTTTAAATATTCATTTATTTGTTTGCTTTTTACAAAGTCTTACACGGTCTACTTAGGAAAAGATCAGGTCATGTACCTTCCTTCCAGGAGCATCTCTTCCGATTATCTCCTATGGTCTTACTGCCATCATACCACTTCATATTACTATTCCTTGTCTTAAGAGTTACTTAATTTCCTACATGATCTTTCTACTTCCTGTCTCGCCCAACTATAACCCATCCTAAACCTAATCCATCCTCCAGCCTGAATTAAAGTACAACTCTGGTCATTATCACTCCCCTGCTCAAAAGCTTTCCAAAGGGTGGTTTTGATGCTTTCTAACTAAATACAGCATCTCCTTCCCAGCCTTTGACTCCATGGTCCTCTCCTCCTCTCATAATGCTCATAACTTAACAATTTCATCTTTCATGTTTTAAAATTCTAGTACCTACTGAATTATGTTCTGTAATTTAAAAAATCTTTAGTATCAACACCTATTGCAATGTAAAACCCTTAAGGAATTGCTAAGTGGGATTCCAGGAATACAAGAGAAGGGCCTTGACCTTACGAAATCTAAGATCTAGTTTACAGAGTAGCAAATGTTGTTTTTGTTTTTTGTTTTTTTAGGTGGGGCGAATGTGGCAGATCCTTGCATGGATTTCAAAGATAAATATTAGATGTTTACGGAGGAGACTTTAAAAAGATGCCGGACAACTTAAGTGCCCTCCAGAGCTTTAAAAAAATCTGGAAAGTTGCCATAGCATCCAAAATGACAAAATAATTAGAACATAAATACTTCTGTCCTTGGAGAATTTTGATGAAAGTTACACCTCACATGTAGCTGCCTGAGTTATCAACAGTGCCAAGAAATTATTTTTAGCTTAAGGTATTAAAATTATGTGCAGTACTTTATTAACTTAAAGTGAATACTATCTCCCACACTATGTACTTTGATTAAAATCCACCCTTTATATAAAATGCTCTTATGAAACGTGCTATCAAGACTAAACATTAACTGTAAAGATCCTACCACTTTAATTATACCCTGATATGTCATTCTTCAGGCAAGTGATAAGATTTTTATGGCTCATATTAAATACTAGTCTTCAAATTCAGCTTTGCAATTTATGATTTCTCCTTTTACACTGTCAGCCAAATCTCAATGATGAGGATTTTCCCCATTAGCTTATTGCGGTTACTAGTAGACTTCACAACTGTCAATAACAACCAACTACTTAGTTGTACTTTTTTTACATTCATGATTGTCAACAAGTCAGTTAATTAAATAAGTCATTGATCCATGAAACAAAAAAAAAAATGTGTTTCTCCCTACTCCCATGCCCTCCCTTCCCTGGTTTAGTTTTTTAAGGCTGCATGCAAGCAATTCAATTTCAGAAACTTTGATATAAAGTTCGATGACAGGTAAAATCAATTTGGGGTGGAAAAAGTTCAATATTATTATTTTTTACATTAAATGGAATATCAATAGGTTTGGAAACATTTACTCTTGATTTTTAAGTCTGAAAATAAGATTCCTAAGAACACGGAGGGTAACGTTAGAAAATTTAATTATTTCAAGGTAGCTATACACCACTCAGGCTGAATATATTAAATAATCCTTGGAAACTTTCTGGAACTCAATAGAGCAAATGTATGGGGAAAAGGAGACAGTGAATTAAATACTTTTGGATGCCTTCCTCTCCAGGAAGTTGATTTTTTTTTTTTAATTGACATAAAGTGGCAGGGGTGCATAAAACTTAGAATAGTCTGCCTATATGAGTTAATAACAAAAGGTTGCTGCAATTGAATTAAAAAAAAGAAATTATTAATATGAATAACTCCCTATATGATAATAAAACAACTCTTTTGCCATAACATAGAAAGGCCAATCCCAGGAAAAATTGTACATAATCTAATTTAAGATATTTGTGTGAGGAAGGGAGGATCATTTATGAGACACATGTTATTCTATACCAATTCTAATTCTGTAATGCATGGTACGAAAATCAAAAGTTGTATATCTATGTATGTATACAGACAGGCACACGTGCAAGCACACATACACACAAACACACCCACACACTCACTTCTATCAAGAAGAAGGATGGAGGTCTGGATCTCCAACTATTTTTAGTTAAGACTATCTCCACTTTGAAGATTTAAATGAATTGTCAAAGAGAAAATGTACACATGTCAAAGATTCCTCCTCTTGCATGACACTTTCCCTTCCTCTGAACTGCTGTTATTAGCAGACAAGCATATGAAAAGACATGAACAATTTTTCAGATTTTGAATTTCTATCTGATGAATTTACCTTGGGAGTCTTTAAAAGGCCTTTCTTATTAAAAATGCTTACTGTAGCCAATTTTTGATTATTTGGAAGATAACTATTTTGTGAAAAGTTAGGCCCTTTTTTACCTTCTTTTTCCTTTTGCTGTGTGCTTCTTTGGTTTGAGGATATTAAGTTCAAATTGAGAACATTCTTTGGTCTTCTCTGATCAGGGAATCTCCAAGGTGAATCAATTTAGAGCCCACTTAAGGGTTATGGAGAAATTCAGAGCCAAACAAGGTACTGTCTTGACCTAAACTCTGTGGATCTGCTCTAGAGAGGGGCTGAAGGGATGAACATGCCAAAGTGGTCCTACAGAGGGTCCATATGGGTCTTCTTGTTGGAATGAATCAGCACCAGATCTGATAGGATCCAGGGTCCTTCCTGAGCTGGTTTAAAATGAAGCTATATCCCTTAGAGTCTACCCGAATACAGAACAAAGGCCAGGCTGTCTCTATTTGCCTTGGAATTCCATTAAAAGGTCATTATCCTATTTAAGTTCACATCTAGAATGAGTTAGATCTTACACGGACAGAACTACTAAATATCAAAAACAGGTCTTCAAAGTTGGGGTTCCTGGGTTGGGGTGGTTGATTAAGTATTAGACTCATGATTTTGGCTCAGGTCATGATCTCAGGGTCATGAGACTGAGCCCCACCATGCTGAGTGTGGAGCCTGCTTAAGATTCTCTCTGTCCCTACCCCTACCCCACACCTACATGATCATGTGTGCAGGCTCTTTCTTAAACAACAACAAACCCAAAAAACAAAGTGAAGGCTCTCCAGAGAAAGGCACTTCTAAGGGTCTGAATGGTTTCTAGGAATGCATTGCATTCTGAGTTGATCATTAAACAGACTCTGGTCTGAGCTTAGGTAATCATTGCACTAATTAGGAAATGTATTAGCTTAGACTTTGAGCAAATTGATTTTAACAGGTACACATGCCTTACTTATTGTTTACATGTTATGTAAAGAAACTTTTCTGATTACTTTATATAATGTATTTTCATGTCACATACCAAAATCAATTCCAGATGGATTAAAGATTTACTCCAAAAATAAAGACCATAAAAATACTAGAAGAAAATGCAGATAATTTCTTACTTCGGCTCTTCCTGTATTTAAAAGCAATTGGGGAAACCTATAATCAGATTTTAAAATAAGGGTTATAATTTCTTTTAAAGTTTGTTTTTTAGCTAATGATAAAAATCTTGCAGTATTTTTCATCATTTTTAATCTAATTACTAACAGAATTCAAGGAAAATGAGGTTTAGGGCGGACTTTGAGAGGTTTACTTTAGAATAATGCTGAAATCATCTTCCCTTTTGATCCTTGACTACACTTAGAAATGAAGGGCTGGACTAGGTGCACCTGGAGAAGCTGATTGTACTGTTTGTTTAGTATGTCTCTGGTAGTACTGAATCTGTTGGGTGCCTTTCTACACATTTAAGATCCTTGGTGGGGGGGAAATCGGTCTACTTATGTAATACTTAAGAAAGAATTTAAAGATCTCAAGGTCTTCTCAGGAGGAGAATCAATATATTTTTGTTATATTAGGCCATTTAGTTATTCATTATATCCTTCACTCATATATTTATTTCTACACATATTCCTAAAATATTACTAATAGTGAACATATTAATTTTTTTCTCTTTTGATTAAAAGTAGTTAAGTAAATGCAATTCCACATGGTTCAACCAAATATAACTGACTTTTCAACTTTCTAGACCATTGGAGTTGTCTAGAAAAATAGGTGATACAGATCAGGACCATCCCCACTAGAGTCAGCATACAGAATTGCCTGGAGAACTGGATATCTGCAAAGCTGGTTCTTGGAACCTTAAACCTCTTTAAGTTGCTGATGCTTAGAGAGTCTTAAAGTCAATATAACTTTATGAAGCTGTAAGAGATGTTTAAAAAGTATTTAGAAATAAAATAAAAGCACTTAGACATAAATAAGATAAACCACTTAGCCACGAATGAGAACATTGCAAAAGAAAGAAAACCACTTAGTGTAATTTGTACTAACTTAAAATTTGCTATTATAGTGAAAAGAGGTACATGGATGCATTTACTTTCAAGGAGTATATTCAATAAATCAATAACTCAGCCTCAGCTGTGCTTTTATGGGAACACTATAAATTGGTCATGCAATTCACTGTAAGCTGGTAACAACAGAGAAATACTCAAGAATTATTTAGGAATAGGCCTTACCTATCTGATTTCTGCCTGAAGAATAAAATGCATTGACTACAGCTGCTCCGCTTATCCACCTATGGAAAACATAAGAACTCGTTACAAATTATACTCTTATTATTTGATTCAATCTGCTCACCACAATAAAAACAGTATTAGTATTCCAGGGTGAATATTAACTTTCTGTTTGAAATATGATAAACAAATTAAAATTAGCTCACTATGTGAGACATCTCACTTGAAAGTATTTCTACTTCTTGAAGAATCAGAATATATCCAGGTCTGCAATCCGTTACTTCGCTTGTACAAAACCCATTCAGATGTATCTTTCTGGAATTGCAATGGATTAATATTATATTGAAATATGTTTACCTTTGTGTTCCTAATACTACTAACTATACCAACAATTTTGGAGCAGGTGACAATACTGAAGTACAAGTTGTCAAAGCTTTAGATTCATGTATATTTAAATTTAAAAAAAATTTCCTAGTTTATTTTAACACTGAGATACCCTTTGTCAGGTAGTTTCAGGTAATCTGCCTCTGATTACTGTCATCTAAAACTCTTTAAATGCAGCAGCATTCCAGCTTAAGTGATCAAAGGTATGCTTTCTTATGACCACTACAAAATGAAATCCAGGTGGTTCTTTAAGTAGATTTGTCTGTCTGTCTGTGGCATACCATGACTTAGTCTCTGTATAGAATTTGGAGATTCCATAAATACAATTCCTGACTTCAGAAGACTAATTTAGTTAAAGATGAAAAAGCATAAATACTATAAGCATAAATACTATAAGATGAGAAAATGGGGAAAAAATGGCTCCCAGGCAATAGTTTGAGGGTAGTAGTAAGCTAAAGAATAGGTGCCAACATTCCCATATCTTTCTGCTCAGATGTTATGATGACAGCATAACAATAATCATTGTTGGAATATTAGTCAGCTTTAAAAAAGAATGAGGTCATGATAGAGAGAATTATGCTAAGTGAAAGATGCCAGGCAAAGAAAGACAAATATGAAATATGATTTCACTTTTATGTGAAATCTAAAAAACGAAACAAATGAACAAATGAAAAGCAAAAACATACTCATAAATACAAAGAATGAACTAATGATTGCTAGAGAGGAGGGGTGCAATGGGCGAAGCAGAGTGGGAGTTACAGACCAGTTATGGAATGAATAAGTCACAAGGGTGAAAAGTACAGCATAGGGAAGATAGTCAATGGTATTATAATAGGATTGTATGGTGACAGATGGCGGCTGCGCTTGTGGTGAGCACAGCATAATGTAGAGAGTTGTGGAATCACTCTGTTGTCCACCTGAAGCTGAATTAACACTGTATGTCAACTATACTTCAATAAAATAAAAAAAAATCATGGTTAAGCACTTTTTTTGCAACAAGAGTAATATCCCCCCAATCTTAATAGACCATTACATAAACCTTTATACAGTCATTGATAAATGGACAATGCTTGACTTCAGATAACCTTTCAAACATCAGCACACATGCATACACTTGAGAGCATCCTATATTATTAGCTAATGGCCTCACTGTAGTTATACCACTTTCAGGGCAACAATTAGTGGGCAATTATTATCCTACTCATGGAAGGAGTTTACTGTAATTAGTACAATGAGGTTAAATCAGAACTGTTTCCAGACCCTGCTTTGCAAGGTAAGCAGTACAAAGTCAGCTGCCCAAATCAGCATTTTAGCTACAATTTCAGTAACTATTGTGGGATGTCAGATGGGAGTCCTATTTTGATCTCTTAAAAGGAACTGAGAGAGGACCATATATAAAAACTGTCTGATAAATTCTAATTAAGTATGGGTTTTATCTCCAATAACATGACTAAGACATTCATATAAAAAATTGGGGAATTAAAAAAAAATCTAGAAAACATCTCCGTAACTTTTTCTTTAGAAAGAAATTCAGTTTGAAGACATGAGGGAGATTTAGTTTGGTGTCATTGTCATTTTAAGCAGAGAAAAGCATTTTAAAACAAGATGGTGTGACTGATATATCAGTTTGTCCTAAGTTCATCACCGACCGAGTCATCAGTATTTTAATTTCTTGCAGGTTGAGGATTAGAAGCACAATAGTTGTATTTATTTTAACTCCGCTCCACTTGATTCCCACATGATTTGTGACAACTCACAAAAAGAACACACAAACCCAGGGGTATTAAGACTAAAATCAAGAGATCGGGAACTATATAAAACAAGTAGATTTTGTCTGCATGGCCAAAAAGTATTACAAAAGGAAATACTTACATAAGTAAAAATCATGATCAGGAAAAATGATTTATCAGGACCATGTTTACATATATTCACATAGCTATTACGACTTAGGGTTTAAATATGGTTCTAAGGTGTCTGGCAGGAGGGGTAAAGTGGAAAATGTGCTCACACTCCCCCTGAGGAGAAACACCATTCCTTACAGTGACTCTTTAGGAAAGCGTTCCTGTTGTGTCATCAACATTTTGACAGCAAATATGGCAGGAGATTTCATGTATAAATAGCTTAATATGATTAATTTTCATTGTCATAAAATTGATTTGCTTCCAGGTCTCTGTTGTTTTAAGGTTCACTTTCTCAGTTATGAACTGATTTAGTGACAGCATACGCTGCATGGACTTTTACAGGTAATCACAAATAATATATAAATTGTTTGGTTCTGAACTCAGGCACATGCCACAAACGCCCATCCAAAACGTTTTCTTAAAACAAGTATAGTACAGAGGGGAGGAGTTAGATACACGACACTAATGTTTCAGGTGGCAACAAAACTTGAAAGCAGGGCATAGATGAAGTTGATAAACCCTTCTCATGTTTATTCCTTTTGTAAAAATAAATGTCATACCTTTGTTCAGTGCTTTTCTGCTCTTCTGTTATATTACTTTGAGGTGCTTCAGATTGCTTTTGATTCATGTTTATAACTCCAGGAGGGAGTGTTTTACATATTAAAATGTCCACAGTGAATTACACTTTCAAGAAAAATAGATAGCTATTTATGACCACAGAACTCTCAAATAATACTGGAATTATGGTGGTTAGTTTCACAGAGCACTAGTACACTGTAGTGTTTGCCGTTTCTTCCTTGAGAACTTTCACGATGCATCATTAGACCCCCCTGGGGTGATTACTCAGATTCAAAAGCACAGGGCATACTGTTCCTGGGAATGACAGGAACTTGAAGTACTATGATTGAATCATTTTTTTTTTTAAAGATGTATTTATTTGAGAGAGAGTATGTGTGCACCTGGGGGAGGGCGGGGCAGAGAGAGAAGGAGATAGAGAATCCTTAAGCAGACTTCCCGCTGAGTGGGGAGCCCGATGCAGGGCTCGATCCAGGGTTTGATTGCAGGACCCTGAGATCCCGACCTGAGCCAAAACCAAGAGTTGGCCACTTAACTGAGTGATCCATTCAGGCACTCTTGGATCATTACATCTTAAATAAAATGATGATAACAGCTCCAGGTTCAATGGTCAGTTATGAACTATCTCACTATGTTAACGTAAAGTTAGGGCAAAGAAAATATTTTTCAAGTCAAATGGTGACGTAACGAAACCTATGTATTGTTTTGATTTGGATGCAGCCTCAAAGTTTCAGGAAAAGCTTCCATTTATGGAACACAGTAAATTTGATGCTGAAGAGCAACACAGAAAAGAGAAAAAGCACAACAGAAGAGAAAAAACCAAATGGTGGTGATTCTTGCCCTAAAATAATGGATAGTGCAGGTTACCTGAAAATACCTTTCAAGTCCAGCTGGAGGCCAGACACTAGCAGCCACCTGGAGCAGGTGTCGGCCCTGAGAGATGAAGTAGTATCCTGCTCTTTGATTTTTCTTCCAGCCTCCAATGGTCTCTGTGTGTAAGAGTTCGTGTGTGTGTGTGTGTGTGTGTGTGTGAGTGTGTGTGTGTGGTATTCAGTGAAGAGTAGGAAAGCAAGAAAGAGGATTTTTTTTTTTTTTTTTAAATTTTGGAGTCATCATTTTCTCAAGTAAACTTATTCTTGTTTGGGGTCATTCAACAGAACAAAAGAAGGGCCACTCTAAGCAGCGCGGCCCTCGAAGCTGAACTAGCAGGGTGGATGGGAAAGATGACTGAGACGCCCTTGAGAGGGGCACCAGGTGTTTCTCCTCTATCTCTTATTACCCTGAAGAACCCAGGCGGTGAGGCAATGAATGCACAAAGACATCATTTTTATAGCAGGGAAGAAAGGCAGAAGTCAACAGCCTGATCCTGCTGCCTTTTGGGATGTAATAAATCCACTGGATTGCAAAAGCACCTGGAGTGAAACTCCTCTTTCACCCACTCATGTGTAACTTTCAAACTTAAAACAACAAAATTGTTAACACCTCCTTCCCTGAAAGTGTTCAGTTTCCTGGCATCTTGTGGTCCCAGAGCAACTCCTTTAAAGCCAGTAGTACAAAACAGTGATTTTCTCTACCTGTCTCAAGTACTCAAGGAAAGGAGAATTCTCATTTTGCAACTGCAGTAACCACCAGAACCCTTTACATTTATTAACATTCTCTCACCAAGACTTCTGAGTTTCCTATATGCCTTCATTCCTCTTTCAAACCAGTCATATAAGAGAGATGACATCTCCAGTTTGCGGGTGTAGAAACGAGGCAGACTTTTCTGACCTTTTCCTGATAGTCTTAAAAACTAAGCGACACAACTCAGAAAGGAAAATGTGAATGAAGGAGAAAGAGGGGCCTCTCCTCTTCCATTCCAATCCCCCACCCCTGAGCTGTTGATCTGTACGGTATATAAAATTTCAGTTATTACGACGAATACCATTTCCTTGCCAAACTCTAAAAATGCAAGCGCTCATTTTTATTTACTTATCTTCAACACACAAAACTCACTTTTACTCATATATACTAGCAATGAACAATCCAAGAATGAATTAAGAAAACAACGCCATCTACAATCCTACCAGAAGAAGAAAACATTTAGGCATCAATTTAACGGAAGAAGCACAGGATGTGTATGCTGGAAACAACAAAATGCGATTGAAAGGAATTAAGTAAGACTTAAAAACATGGAAAAGATATACCACTTTCATGGATCAGAAAACTTAATTTTTTGAGATATAATTCACATATAACATTAGATTAGTTTCAGGTATGTAATACAATGCTTCGATATTTGTATACACTGCAAAATGACCATCACAATAAATCGAATTGCCATCTGTCAGCATACAAAGTTATGAAAAAAATTGTTTTTCATCTATTTTTGATGACTTTTATTCTCTCAGCAACTTTCATACATGCACAACACATGACTGACTATAATCAGCATGCTGTGCATTACATCCCCATGACTATTTTAAAACTAGATGTTTGTACCTCTTGATCCCCTTTACCTCTATCACATATTTAATTGGATTGTATATATATATATATATATACACATATATATGAACAATTTATATATATAAACAATTATATACACATGTGTATATATATATACACACATACACATATATATACATGTGTATATAAGTGTTTATATATCTCAAATATATTCTCCCATTTAGTAGGGGACTTTTTTTTGTGTTTATGGTTTCCTTTGCTCCTTCCTTGGCAGAAGGCTTTTAGTTTGATGTAGTCCCACTTGTTTATTTTTGCTTTTGTTGTCTTTGCTTTTGGAGTCAGATCCAAGGAAATCATTCCCAAGACCAATGTCAAGGAGCTTACTCTCTAAGTTTTCTTCTAGGGATTTTATGTTTTCAGGTCTTATATTCATGTCTTTCATCTATTTTGAGGCAATTTTTGTGTATGGTGTATTTCTCTAGTTTCATTCCTTTGCATGTGGTCATTGAGTTTTCCCAACACAATTTATTGAAGAGATTGTCCTTTTGTAGTATGTTCTTGCCTCTTCGGTCATAAATTAACTACCGTATTATATGTGTGGAGTTATTTCTGGGCTCCCTGTGTGTACCATTGATCTATATATCTGTTCTTAAGCTAATACTATACATTTTTTTTTATTACTATTGCTTTGTAATACAGTTTGATATTAGGGAGCACGATGCCTCCAGCTTTTATCTTCTCTCTCAAGATTGTTTTGGCTATGTGGGATCTCTTGTGTTTTCCACACAAATTTTAGGATTGTTCGTTCTGTTTCTGTGAAAAATACCTTTGGAATTTTGATAGGGATTGCACTGAACTGGTGGATTGCCTTGGTAATATGGACATCTTAGCACTATTAATTCTTCCAATCCAGGAGCATAGAATATCTTTCCATTTATTTTTGTCTTCCTCAATTTCTGTCATCCATGTCTTTTCAGTGTGCAGGTCTTTCACTTTTATTTTTCTCCTGAGGTTGTTTGAACATCTTAACAACAATTACTTTTAACTAGAGATAAATTACTAATCTCCGTTTCACTAAGATTTTTTTCCCTGAGGTTTTAACTTGTTCTTTCACTTAGAACATATTCCTCTGATTTCTCTTTTTGTTTGTTTCTATGAAAAGAGTGGACTTGTGGAAGAGAGGAGTCTTATCTTTCAAATTTGTCCTAGGTCTCTGTTGTCTCTCAACCTTTGTAATTGTCAAAGCAACATGATTTATTCTTTGTAGGTCCCAGTTGTTGAGGGTGCGCCAAGACTCGTCAGTACTTCAAAAGGAGGAATCTCATTTAGTACCCAGGTTCAGGTTGATTGGAAGACCCTCAGGCAGCAAATTCTAAAGTGTGTAAGTAAATGTAATTTTGAGGGACTACAATTGTAAACCCTACTGGCCTCTAAACCAAGCGATCGGCAGGTGTCTCTGGGTTATAGCTATGAAAACTGGGACTTCAGAAGAGTGTATAAGCTCCTTTTTGGTAAGTACTGGAGAGATGTAGTAAGGCTGTGGGAGAGCACAAGGATAGTGTCCCCCAGCCTGCATTCTCTGAAAGCACCTCCAGAGCCTCTAGATTTGTGGTAAACCTGAAGTCTGCCCCTCAGACTGAAGCTCTAGGACAAGCAAATGGGTCTTTCTCACAGAAATACTGGAGGTGATTTTCAATCTGCTGCGTAGTGCCCTGAGGGTGGCTGCCTGCCAAAACCCATCTTTCAAATTGTTACAGCCTATGGAATCCAGGAACACAAGCCCCTTGACCACCAGAGCCAGGAAATTAAGCAAAACCCCACATGTATACTGCATGTGCTCATTGATTTCAGCAAGGCACCAGAATAGCACAGCTGAGGCACTTTTGCGTACGTTCTCAAGGTAGAGAGAGCTCAAAATTGGCACCCACCCACCCCTCCATCCCTGCAGAGTCCCAACAGGCTCATGCCCTCTGACAGATGCATTAAGATCAGCAAATGAATTTCCTTCACATATAGTCCAGGCCCTTTTCAAACTGTTCCTTTTGTGCTGGTCCCTGGAGTGAACTGAGTCTGCAAACAAGCCCGTTAAGAGAATTATCCTGGTTCCCTCCGGCCCTTTGGGTCTCTTAGATTTAAATCATATTAGTTTTCACAGCCAACATCTCTCCATTACAGGTCCTACAGGTTGGGGCGCCTAATGTGGGGAACAAACTCCTCACTCCTCAGGAAGAAGCTCTGGATTTATGAAATCTCTACTGATGGTGGGTCACTGTACCAGGAATAGGGTTTTTGGCAACACCACCTATCTGTCTCTCCCACCCATCTCCATTTGGCCATTTTACTGTTTGTCATGAGGAAACTGCCCAGCTGTTTTTCAGGTCTTTATCAAAGGGAATTGTTCCCTATGTAGCTGTAGATTCAATGTGTCCATGGAAAGAGGTGGGTTCAAGATCTTCCGGGGCCACCACTGGCCCTTTGAAAGTGCTCCATCTAAAATTGCTTCACGCTCAGGTTTCCCCCTTACCCTAACACAATTGAGGATGCTGACTTTGCCACTACATGAAGTCATTCTAGAAGAGCCATCATGACCAGACTATAACAACAGCTGCTATTTGATGAGCACCTGAGTTCTAAGACAGGCACATTATACAAAAATACAACCCCACAAGGCAAAAATAGATGCTATTTTCCTCAGTTTATAAAGGAACCACTGAAGCTCAGAGATATGCAGGTTGTCTAAGTTTATACAGTAAATGGCAGAGCAGGAATCTTAACCCGGGGCCGCCCACTCTGTCTAACTCCCACTTTCCACCATCCACCCATCCCTTCTGATTGCAAAGCACAAGCTCTTTCCACTGTTCCACTAAGTGCAAAATTTTTACCCAAAGGTAAAAAAAGCACAGTAGGACCAAAGAGCCCCTTTAAACTATTCATTGTGGTTGCATAAGAGTTGTTAACAAACGGAAGTACTGAGTGGCTCATCCGATTACCTGAGAGATAAGAGAGCCAGGACTCCTATTCTGACGTGAAATTGGGAAAATCCACTTCTCTTTCAACCAAAAGCAATAGAAATCACTAACCTGTGTGATATATCAAATTCAGAGAAATTCCCAAACTGGGAATATATAGGTGGGTGGATCGTTTCTGTCAGAATTTTCTTTTGGTGACTTTTTTCCTGATTTAGAATAATCTTGGGATCTTTCAGGAAAAAACAGAAACTTCTTCCATCCCATAGAACCCTTAGCAATGACATAACTTGACAGGATTGTCTGTCTAGCTCATTAGACAGTAGCTCCAGGAAAGCAGTGATGTTCTTTTTTTTTTTTTTTAATTGTAGTAAGAGCACTTATCAGAAGATCTATCTTTTTAACACATTTTACCACACTGAAGTATACATTATTGTAAACTATGGGTATGATGCTGTACAGAAGATCTCTAAAGGTTATCGATCTTGCTTAACTTAAACTCTACACCTGCTGATTAATAATTGCTTAAGAACCCCTCGCCTCCAGTCCCTGCTAATCATAATTCCATTCTTTGATTTTATGAATTTGACTATTTCAGATACTTCATATAAAGTAGAATCATGCAGCGTTTTTCTCTTTCTGGCTTATTTCACTTAGCATTTCACTTAGCATAACCTCTTCACATTCATTCATCCAGGTTGGTGTATATTGCAAGATGTCCTCCTCTTTAAACGTTAAATGGTATTTCATTGCTTGTGTACATCACCTTTTCTTTATTCATCCATCTGTCAGTGGAAACAGGTTGTTTCCACATCTTAGCTGTTGAGAATGGTGCTGCAATGAACATGGGAGTGCAAATATCTTTTAGGGATCCTGATTTCAATTCTTTTGGATATTGGCTATTGGATTTATATTCTAAATATAAATGTATATTTAGAAGTGGGCTTGCTGGATCACATGGTAGTTCTATTTCGAATTTTTTGAGGAACCTCCATACTGTTTTCCGTAGCAGCTGCACCATTTTGTATTCCTTCCAATGGTGTGCGGGGTCTCCAATTTCTCTACATCCTTTACCAATACTCGCTGTCTTGTCTTGTTTGTTTGATAATAACCATCCTGACAGCACTGATGTGTTAGCTTATTGTGGTTTTGATCTGCATTTCCCTGATGATTAGTGATGCTGAGCATCATTTCATGTGTCTGTTGGCCATTTGTATGTCTTCTTTGGAGAAATGTCTATTCAAACCCTTAGCTCATTTTTTTTTTAAAGATCTTATTTATTATTCATGAGAGACACACACGGGGGTGGGGGGGGCGGGGAGAAGAGACAGGCAGAGGGAGAAGCAGGCTCCATGCAGGGAGCCCAACGTGGGACTTGATCCCGGGTCACTGGGCTCACGCCCTGGGCTGAAGGTGGCGCTCAACCGCTGAGCCACTGGGGCTGCCCCCTTAGCTCATTTTTAAATTGGCTTCTTACTTTTGTTGTTGTTGCTATTGAGTTTTAGAAATTCCTTATATATTTTGACGATTAACCCCTTATCAGAAATATGATTTAGCAATATTTTCTCCCACTTCATAGGTTGCTTTTTCATTCTGTTGATTATTTCCTTTGTCCTTTGCTGTGCAGGAACTTTTTAGTTTGATATAGTGTCACTTGTTTATTTCCTGCTTTGTTCTCAATTGTATCTCTAGGATTTAGAACAGTGTTGGGGGATCCCTGGGTGGCGCAGCAGTTTAGCGCCTGCCTTTGGCCCAGGGCGTGATCCTGGAGACCCGGGATCGAATCCCACATCGGGCTCCCGGTGCATGGAGCCTGCATCTCCCTCTGCCTGTGTCTCTGCCTCTCTCTCTCTCTCTCTCTCTCTCTGTGACTATCATAAATAAATAAAAATTAAAAAAAAAAAGAACAGTGTTGGGAACATGATAGGCACTCAGTACATATCAATGGGTCCTCTAAGCTCCAAGAGACATGACCGTTTTATCCTGGGACTCTGGAGTGGGGAAAGGCACTAGACTTTGGTAAGGCACTGCTACTATGCAGGCTGTAGAGAGCCAGGCCACCAAGAACCATGCACCAACTGAATGCCATCCCCTCAAGTGTGTACACTAGCGTGAAAGTTCCAGAATTCTTTTGCAAAATTCTCCTAGTTTAAAACTTCAACCTTTAGGGGATTCCTGGGCTGCTCAGCAATTTAGCACCTGCCTTCCACCCAGGGGTGATCCCGGGGTCCCAGGATCGATTCCCACGTTGGGCTCCCTGCATCGAGCCTGCTTCTCCCTCTGCCTGTGTCTCTGCCTCACTCTCTCTGTGTCTCTCATGAATACGTAAACAAAACCTTAAAAAAAAAACAAAAAAACAAAAACTTCAACCTTTAAATTATTTAACTCTATTTCCCCTTCCTCTCTAAAAATAAAACAAAACAAAAATAAAATCTTCCTTGGATGCTAATTAAAAAGCAAAAATGCTTTTACCCTTATCATGAGGAGCACTAACTACTGTATAGAATTGTTGAATCACTATATTATGTGGCCTGAAACTAATATAACACTGTATATGTTAACTACACTGGAATTAAGATTAAAATTTTTAATTTAAAAAAAATAAAATAAAATTTTTAATTAAAAAAAAAGCAGAACTGTTTTTTTACTGATAAAATGTATTTTGCTCACAGCCCCAAAACACACTGGAAAAACACAAAGCCTGTTGGTTTAATGGGGGCATAAAAGATGGAAAGCTAACATTTTCATCTATTATAGCATGTGTAGAACATGAGTGTTCCAAAGCAGATACCACCATGGGGAACTAGAATGATCTGTCCAAGTCTGGTCTCTGTTGTTCTGTCTTTCTGGGTCAATAATACTTGATAAGCCAAATAATCATTTTTTGTAAACCTTCCCCCTATACCTATGCTTCTGGAGACTCATTTGTGTGTCAAGTCTCCAGCCCTCTGCACCTCTCAAGTGTCCACCCTGGACAGTTCTTGTCAACTGACCTCTGTGCCACCCTATTTCCCCAACCATATAGAATAGGATAGCCCTGCATACTATTTTTCTTTTGATAATCGAGCTCACTGATGCAGGACCTCATGAGAAAGAAGACTGGCTCTAGAGATATCAGTGAAGGGGAAGAAACATCCGAAGGGATATTTTAGAAAGAAGTGAGGTGCTTCCTTACCTCTGAATAGTATGTTCTTTTTCTCTTGAGTCACTGGATGTACAGAAGCCAAGGAGGAAAACTTGGCTTTTAGCAAAACTTCCCAGTTAGGGCGTAGAATTTTAATGCTGGAAAGAACCTAAGGGATGTTACAGAGTCTAAATCAACCTGCTCATTCTATAAGAAAAGAAGCTACTTGCCTTTTAAAAGGCCATGGGTAGCAAATGACAGCATTGAGACCCCGAGAGAGGTGATTCACTGCAGTGGCAAAACTACGGTGTCACTTCACGGGGTACCCATTCATTGGCTTATTACTTTTGTTGTTGTTGTTATTGAGTTTTAGAACTTCCTTATACAGTTTGAAGACTAACCCCTTAGCAGAAATATGATTTGCTCCCTGCGATTTTTGGTGGTGTTGGCTTCTCAGGAAAAACCCCCAGAGCCTCAGCTGTCGGGCTGTGGGCCTCAGGACTCCGCTGTTTCAGGTATCGCCACCACCCAATTAGCTCAGATCAGGAAACAACAGTGGGCTTGAAGGAATAAAGGAGAAGACAAGTGAACCAACCGTTTTGTTGTGTTTTGATTCTAGTGACTCCTCTGATCACATCAATATTAATTTAAATGCTGACTTGTTGTTTCCGGAGAACATTTCACTAAGAAGTAAAGGTCTAATTGTCGTTTTAAAAAAGTGCCATCTTTGTCATAGCACCAACCACACTCTGCCTTTTATCAGATTTAATTGTTACTCACTTGCTCCTTTCCCCCAGATTGTGAGCTCCTGGAGGCGGGGCCACATGTTATTCATCTGTACACTCTACAGTGTTTAGCACTGTGCTCTGCACGTGGCAGCCGCTCAATAAAAATGCTTATTGAACTGGTTCCTGTCAATGTCTCTGTGTTTTAATTTTGATGCATAACAGCGGGAAAAATAACAGCAATGAAATAAGTCTTTGTAGTTTCTGGTAAGTAACTCCGCGGCTCAGCGGTCATGATCTACAAATACTCCCCATCACAATCATATCACAGAAAGTTCTGTCCCGAGAAGCTAACAGAATAACATCAAGTATAAAAAAACAAGAAAGGGGATCCTTTTTTTGTTGTTCTTGTACATTTTTTTCTTTTTTGAGTTTTTGTGTTGTATTGACTCTAAGCGAATAATCATGTTACTGGAAGTAAATTACTATAGATCATATCTAAGTAATTTTGCCAATGGATATTACATCCTCAATTCAGCACTACTATTATCTGATAACATGACATATTTGAAATTCTTTACAGACGGGCACCAAAAGCCCAGAGAACATAATGTTTGAGCTAATTCTGGGAACACTACGCACTCAGAAACCACATGAACCAAGCTTTTTAAATTTAAATCGCTGCCCTTTGCAGTCGTCAGCTGCTCAACTGGGCAGAAGGCCCTTTGAGTGAAATGATTACATCAGGTGTATCACATACAGACTTTCTGACTTTCTCAATTTCTTGAATCTGTTCAACAGGAAGAGCAGCAGGTGCATAACTGGTGAAGGTGCATAACTTTACCAACCATGATGGTGAAATGGTTGGATGTGATGGTTTTTACCTTGGCAACTTAGTTAACCTCATCAGCATGGTCACAAACTAGCTATTGTCTCCTTTATGGACCCCATAAACACTGAGGAAGGGTCTACATTCCGTTCATCATGATTCAAGCTCTGGTGACACAAGCACTTGGTTTCTGCTTCCAACAAGAGCTAGTGCAGGCACGAGGTGAAGAGAAAAATGCAAAGGGGGTGTTATGATTAAGAAGTGACATCCCAATTGAGCCCAACAATCTGTAGATTTCTTTTAAATGGACAAGGGCAGAAAGGGTGGTCCAAGGTAAGGGACAAGGAGGAAGAAAAGATGGAGCAGTGACTTAAAGTACTTCCTGTGGCCAGAGCTCTGGGCAACACTGCGGGGTAGGATGAATCTAAAGGAATTCTGGAGAGCTAGGGGGAGGAATGCGGAGCCCTGTACCTGTTTCATGAGACAGGTAACAGGGATATACTGAAAGGTTTTCATCAGGAAATAATAAGACTCAATCTGTGTCTTTAAAAAAATTTCTAGGGCCACAGTATGGAGACTAAGCTGAAGGAAAGTAAGATGTTCGGTGATAAGATTAGGAAAAAAATTTGTAATAACTCTGGTGAACAATGAGACATGTTTGAATTTAGTCAGTGACAGTGGAGACGGTAAGACGGAGAGCCTCTCACAATACCTATATAATATTTAATTAGCAGGTGGTGGATATAAAGGTCTTTTTTTTTTTTTTTGAATGGGGATTTGAAGTAGGTATCACTATAGATGTCAGAGATGAGAGAAAGGGCTCAGTCTAGGATGATGAGTTTCCTGATTTATGTCTTGATAGATATAAGGTGAAAGTTGCTGAAAGATATGGGGAAATAGGAGGATATGGGGAGAAAGATGAACAATTTTTTTGCCCAAAATGACAAATGCTGTGTTTGTAGGGTCAATGGACCACTTACACAGAAGTGTTCCATTTGTGTTTGAACATAGACATTTGTGTTGGAAGCTCAGCAAACGAATCTGGGCCAGGTACAAATAGTCTGTGGTCATGATGGTAGAAGGTGTCAAGAAGCATACACGTTTGCCCAGTGAGGGAAAAAAAAAAAAAAAAAAAGGTCCAGAAGTTAATTATTTGGTTAACTGACTAAACTAATTTAAAGTAATTGCTGCTTTGAAATCTTAATGCATCATTTTTCTACAGTACCCTACAATATAAACTTTACATAATCAATAGTTTTTCTAATCTTTGTCCCATCATTTGTGGGTATGGACACCTATTTCTCCTGCAAGACCATGAGGGCGAGGACCTGAGCATCTGAAAATATAATTCTCTGAGAGGTAACTACAAATTATGAGAACAAAGTACAAGCGGTGGATGTTATCTGCCTGGACAAGACACAGTGAGGATTTAAACTTGGTTCTACAGAAAAAAGTAAGGAAAACATAGTGGCTTCATCGCTGTTAGCCAGGTCCCAAACGGGCCCAAAACCGTCGCTACAAGAAACCTCAAAAAATACAAGAAAACTGTACAGTCCTGAGGATTTGATGAGATCACTGTCAAAAGTGCTTCCAACAGTTAGGAAAACAAAAACTAAATTTTAAACCTAAATTGTCAAATTAAAGCATCACCCTTTAAAAAACAAAAGGTCACAAGATTAAAAACGAACAGTATCATTAACAAAAAGGAGCGAACACCAACTCGGGCTTTCACTTGAAGTTGGGGGGGTGGTAATGAAAGAGGATACCAGCACCGGGGTCCCCACCCACGGGAAGTCCATCACAGGCAGGGGTGGTGAAGTTGAGGCCTCGGTACTATTTCTAGTGCTCCCCGGGCGACTGGAATGTGCAGCCAGAGTTTAGAACTCTTGTGCTCGACCCACAGGCAGAAGAAGGGGAAGGAAGAGAAACTAGCCTGGCATGGCTGGGAAGGCCAACAAGCCATATTGCACTTGTGATTGACTATCAAGAAGCTCATGAGAAGGACTCAAAAAGTTCTACTGAGCTTTGCATGCTACTGATGAAATGTTCATTAAAATGCTGTAGGGGTGCCCGGGAGGCTCACTCACGCAAGCGTCTGCCTTCAGCTCAGGTCATGATCTCAGGGATCTGGGATCGCGCCCCACATCGGGCTCCCCGCTCAGCGGGGAGTCTGCTTCTCCCTCTGCCGCTCCCCCCTGCTTGTGCTCTCTATCGCTCTCTCTCACACACACATAATATCTTGAAAAAAAAAAAAGTCGTACACAGCGCTCACTTGTGATCATGGTAAGGGAAGAGGACGCAGGAGAAAATCAACACATATGATGAAAGGGAATGAAAAACGCACAGTATATTATAAAATGATTCTAGAACTTGGGACTACATTAACTTCAAAAGAAAACATCAAGTAATAATTCAAGCACTATTTTTAAAATTACGAAACATTCGTCTGGTGTCACATGGGTGCAGGTGATCTTAGCTGTTTTCAGAGACACTGTCTGACAATATTTCTCCGTAGATATTTCACACAGTACAGAGAATTATTAAATGTAAGCATATGCATTTTTAAAGAGATGAAAATATTCAAACTTGTAAGAAACTTCTCAGATTGTAAACTTACCCACTGAATATTTCTTTTTTTTAAAGATTTTATTTTATTATTTATTCATGAGAAACACACACACAGAGAGAGAGAGAGGCAGAGACACAGGCAGAGGGAGAAGCAGGCTCCATGCAGGGAGCCTGACGTGGGACTCGATCCTGGGACCCCAGGGTCACGCCCTGGGCTGAAGGCGATGCTAAACCCGCTGGGCCACCCAGGGACCCTCCTGAATATTCTTTTTGATGACTTTTTGCGGGTTTCTAGACATAGGATTTCACAACTGATTCTAACACAAACCTACGCACCCATTGGCCTCCCTCCTTTGCTAGCTAGGACACTGCACATTCTCTGGCACTGGCAGCCCTGTTTTCAGAACCAGATAATGTGACATTTGCCACAGTACAGACCCTCAGGTCAGCCAAAGAAATCAGCCTCTCTTTCAGGGCACCTGACGTGTTCAAAATGCTCTGTAGGGATTGAAACGTATTCGCATTGTCATTTAGGAGTTTTGTCCAACCTGTACTTGGTTTCTCCGAGAACAGAACAGCCTGTCACCAAGCAGTCCCACATCACTTTGAGCCTTTCCTGGCACATTTCCTTCCTGGTGGTAGAGTGTACTATAGCGCGTCTTTCTTACCCTCTGCTGTTGTAATGTGATATAATCAAAGCTCACCCTCAATTCTCCTAGTTCCCAATGACCACTGGACTTAGTATTCTAAAATATTAATTTAATAAATGAATAAATGAAAGAATAAATGATTGCATGAATAACCCAAGCACCTCACTGTCCTGTTACTTTGTCCGTTACCACACAAATCAAGTTAGTACATTTATTTTTCATTTGCTCACTCATTTATTAATTCACTTTTAACTACAAACCTTCTTTTTTTTTTTTTAATTGCCAACATATAGCATAACACCCAGTGCTCATCCCATCAGGTGCCCCCCTCAGTGCCCATTACCCAGTCACCCCCACCCCCCGCCCACCTCCCTTTCCACCACCCCTTGTTTGTTTCCCAGAGTTAGGAGTCTCTCATGCTCTGTCTCCCTCTCTGTTATTTCCCACTCATTTTTTCTCCTTTTCCCTTTATTCCCTTTCACTATTTTTTATATTCCCCACATGAATGAGACCATATAATAACTATAAACCTTCTATCTGTTCAGCACTGCGCTGAACAGTCAAAAAAAAAAAAAAATAGCCCCTGTTCTCTAGGAGCTAAGAGCCTAGCAAGAAAAAAGTCAACATAAGCAGTTCTAGGGATCTAAGTGCACAAACACACGTCGATAAATATGTTAGCCGCACCCACTTAGTTGAAAACTGAAGACTGAATGGATGTTAAGGTTAAGATGAAGCACTAATGCCACTAATAAGCAGCGATTCAGAGCACGTGAAGGTGACCCTCATTATCTCCTATTTGGTTGCCACAAGGTTAAGGGAAGTGTTACGGGGCAGTCTAGGAAGAGGATGGAGCTCTGGGATGACTGACCCACAGAAAACAGGTGACGCTGAGGGCACAAGGCCATTCTGAGTGTCACAAATGGGGCCCCAGAGAAGGCTTGCAGGAGCCCTGGGTTACTTAGGCCAAGGTGCTCTTGAAAAACTTGTCCACAAACAGAGTAGAGGAAATCAGTAGTCACTGAGAGCAAACCAAAGAAATGAGGTAGCCTGAGGACACCTTAATTTAAAAAAAATGTTAAATTTTGGTTAAATCTTTGACCCATCTCTAGTATTATTGTTTTACATGCTCTTGGAGGTACTCACTCCACTGAAGGACATGGTAATTTTTTCTAACATTATTCCAATTTTACTTCTTTTCCCTAACCCAACAACGAGAACGAACATATACGAAACAAATATACGTACTCATCCTTGTCCACTTTTTCTCGGAGCTTCTTGAGCTGTTTATTTTGGCTGAACTTCAAGTTTTGAATTATGTTTTCAAAGTATTCATCTTCCCTGTAGTTCAACTATATTGCATAAAATATTTTGAGAAAATTAGTCAAAATTTTGGCTGAAAATGTAGGGGATACGTTCTTGAATTCTATCAGTTAATAAAGTTAACAGAGAGCATTAAAACTTATCAAAGAAGGATTTAACTTTAATTAGCCTCGTTCTATAGTACAGGTCACTGCTGCTCTAACTGAATCACTACTTTAGTCTATTTTTCTGTGACTAATCAAATGAAACCAGGTGTCAGACAAGCTTCCTACATGGTATTAACCCTTACATGACCGGTGAGACTGGAGCCCATTCTTACTTAGCACTTATTATGTACCAGGCACTGTCCTCAGCACTTTATGTATTACATGTTTTTAATCCTTATAATCTTACGAAGATGGGCTGTTATCACCATTTTAAGGCTGAAGAAACGAAGGCAGACAATTAAGTCACTTGCCCAAGTTAGTGAGTGGTGGAGCTGGGGTTTGAACCCAAGTAGTTGTGTGTGAGTCTTTACTCTTCTAGATTCCTGACACAAAGGCCCCCAGGACTCACATGCCACAGGCAGTTCATTTACAAGAAACAGTCAAGCTTTCTACAAATGGAAAGAGAGAGGAAGGACACTGTGGCTTGCAAACCCCCATGGTAGGCCAGTAATCAATAGATTAGGAATCACCATCATCCCCAGTTGTAGGTGAGGATCATCTTGTTGTCACCAGGGTTTCAAAGTCATTGTGGGATCCATAAGGTTGGCAACAGGACCCTCAACTAAGTCTGAAATCAATAGTGTAGCGACTTGCATCAATTCTGTTCTCTTTTCATCGTTTACATGACCAGGGGGAATAAAATCGCTTCCGGTTTTCAAATAGTGGGTTTTTGTTTTGTTTTGTTTTTAAATACAGAGACATGACCTGGTTTTTAGCCAGGGGAGGAATAACTGGAAAGTGAAGGAACACTGGAGACATGACTTTTCAGGCCTGTACAGATGTGATAAGGAGACTGAGAGCTGCCTGGTGCTCGTCACTCTGATGTCGACCCCTTGATGCACTTTAAAGGACACCAGATTTTTCCACTACTTTTCTTTCCTTTTTTTAAAAAAAGACCTTATCCACTACTCTTCAATGGAATATATGGAAACCAAAATAACAAAAACCAAATATGAAGCAGGCCAGTAGACAAAAGGCTAGAACTAAAACATAGTTTCAGTTTCAGTGTAAAAGGCTTTATATAACAAGACCTTTGGCTTTAGGCTACTTCACATAATTTTTGGCACCCCATAGCTAGAAATGACATTACCACCAGCCCCAGGTATGATTAGTGCAGTCTTCATAGAGACTTACCTCCAGGTATTCATTATCCAGTTTACTATCATTTGAAATGATGTCATCAGGATAGCCAATTCTTTCTTTAATTGCTAAGGCCTATGAAAGTTAAAACATTGAATGTAAGGGCAATTATATAACTTTCGAATGCAAACCTTATAATTGGTCCATGACTAGCAGTTGAATAACTTGATCCGTATTGCTTACAAAAATAGCATTTGACAACACTTAAATAGAGATCTTTGGAATGACTTCTCCCTGGGGTTCAAAATAAACAAAAAAAACAGCTCTGAAATCTAGTTTCTAATACCCTATTCTCGTAGACTCCAGCTTTCCCAAAATGAAAACTGACAAGTCCTTGTTCCACATATATTGTACTTCTATGAACTTTTTCCCTGAATGGCTTTTTTTTTTTCCAATTTTATAGGAGGAGCAATATTTAGAACTTCCATTCAAGGAGCTTATTATTATCTTTCCACTTCACTGAGTTGGCTGAGAAAACAGATATGGGCTTATAGGTTTAGTGCTAATATTCTTTCTGAATATCGAGTCCTGGGGTTTGTATGTTCTCTTTTGGTCTCCGAGGCCAGTGTCCCTATCTTTCCACAGCTAAATGGATGGTATTATTTAAATAAGTAGAGAGCAGGATTTTCCTTGTTATACCAGCCCACGGTTTCCACTTGCTTACTATCATTCCTAATTTTTACTTTTATTATTTTAGATGTGTTTACTTTTATGATTTCATTATTACTGCTTGTTTCCTATAATGATTTCTATTTGTATTTTTCTATTTCTCTCATTTTCCTCAAAGATATTTGAGTTTTGATTCTATCATATTACATTACATAACTTAATTATGTTACGAATCTGTTTCATAAGCACAGTATTTCGGCAGCGGATCAGACAGGGTGTGTATCAATAAATCAATTAGGTCAAGCTCGTTTTCTTGTAGATTTCCACACCATTGCCCATTACAATCAGCCTCCTCTCGAAGGTTCCTTATTTTCTAGAAGACATTTCTCCGAAGAATATTTTAAGGGACACAAACTCTACAGAAATAAGTCTACATAAAAAAGGATTTATTGTCAAATACTTTGAGTAAATACTGTGACAAAAGCACCAAGCAGGCTTCTTTACTGCAGTCTAAAATGTAATGAGTATTATTAAATACGATGTCTTGAAATCATTCCCTAGGAGCATGTAATCTAGTCTAGGATGGGACCAGGGTAGCCTTCCTACAGGAACTGTTTCTTAAATTCTTGGAGGGTGGGACTCTTTTTCATGGAACTACTTGTGGGTCACTGGCTTATGATACCACCTTGGGAAATGATGGAGCGCAATCCAGTTGGCTACATCAAATAGAACCATGTCACACATAGCTAGAACATTAGAGGAACATATGCAGCCTGAACTTCTGAAGACCTAGTCAGTGACGGAAAGATAAGTATACTTCAATGTCTAAATTCTAGATCTGACTCAGCCAAAGCTTTGGGATAGCCGAAAAAGACAGCCGTTCCATGTGATTTAATCCCAGAAAAGAACTAGACTGCGGCTTGGTTTTCCTTTTGTTGTTGTTGTTGTTGTTTTCGTATTATAATAGTTTCAGAAAATCTTTCTGTATCAGTTTGAAGAATGGTGTGTTCTTCTTGCCACCTCAACTGTGGAGGAATTATCAGGTTGCAAGTGAATATTGCTTCCAAAGCATATACAGTTTCCACTGAATATGTTCCTTCTAGTTTTATATAGTTATCAAGACAAATGATCGTAGTAAGTTTAAACCTAAGATTTCCTTAAACATCTGACACCTTTGTTCTTATGCAAGGTAGTAGAAGTCCCAACAACAGGTGCACAATGGGGGTAGATAGGAATAATTATAAAAAGGCTCCCTCAACATCTGTTTAATTGTAGATCACCATGTAATACTCAAGTAATGCATCACTTTACCTTTTCTTGACAGAAATTTATTATGTTTCTCCTTGGGTCATATAAAAATCTAAATAAGGCATGTTTTTAAAAACTGAGCTGGAAATCTGTGGTAAAAATTGAAAGGATATTTTTAGGCTTTGGTAGAATCCTTTTGGCTTTATAAAAAGAGGAAAAATATGAACCACTGGTAGTATCTTTCAGTTCTTTACTTGTTCATAAAAGATTTTCCTCTTGTTATCTAAAGACACCTTTTAAAAAAAGGAAAATCAAGGATCTTTCAAAGTTTTGAACTAAACATGGAGAGTAGGAGCTTTTTTTTATAGAAATAAATGTTTATCCATAAAAACTATTCTTGGAAACATGACATCTTGAAGGAGACTGCTTTCATTTTACGCAATCCTTGAATTTTTTTTTTCTGAATTTCCTTAAAAGTTCACCTTTTCTTATAAAGAAACTGTTTAATAGTTAGCTTCACCTATTCACTTATTTCTTTTACCTTTTCCTCAGCTTTCTTTTTCGTTTCAGCATCCATCCAAGTGAGGTCATCTAAAGTCTGAATAAAAACTGCACGGATCTGTGTAATCAAATCCTCAACCTAAAACCAAAAGAACAGAAAAGAAATTTAGCCATGAATTAATTTTTTGTAACACAGATTTTTAAAAAATTGGGCTATAAGCTGTCTTTGTAGGACTCAATAATATGTTAATATGTGCAAATTTATAGACAAACTATGATCTAAACAAATGGATATATGTGGATAATTATAATTTTAAAGGAATCTTGCCACTATCAACATTAATGATTAAATAGGTCTTACCTATGCATTAATTAAAAAATCATCTTTAGAATGCAGTGGTTTCCATGATCACAAAAAGAATTTACATAAAATAGTAATGTCATCACTGTTAGTAATTCAATTAAGCATGAAGTAGCATTTTAATAGTTTTTTTTCACTTTAAGTTCCATTTCAATAACAATGAAAATGAAGTACATTTTTTTTTTAATATTTCAAATAAACGCTAGTTTACTTTGAAAGTTTTTCAGAAAACACTGATTCTTGGTCAATCTTGCTAATAGAAGAAACTACAAATGTCCCAATCAACAGAACACATGAGTGGGTATTCTGAACACACTGCTTCTGGAAAATGGACAATTGGTTTTGCACTAGACAATATTAAAGAAAGAAACAAAACCAGACCCCTGGGGGAGTGAGGAGGAGGAAATTCACCAAGAACTAACAACAAGTTATGATTCTGAGAATTTCTGCCAATTAATAAAATTTAGCCAAATTATGAACTCTTGTAATTGCACACTGATGCAAACAACTAACTGTTAGAGAACCGTGCTGAAAATATTACCACATGTTTACTCTCTCCAGCAAATGCTGCTTCCACGTACAGCCTTCCCACAGCATTTTCCATATTCCCATTGACATAGTTCGCACAACGTCTCCATGTTGCTGTTTCTGATGTTGTGCCATAAAGGGCCTAGAGGTAAGAAAAAGGAAATGGCATCTGACCACAGGTAGATGGCCACAGTAGGGGAGAACATACATTCCACAGGACTCTGTTCCTTATGACCTCTTAACTTCTTGCAAATGTTCATTGCTTCTCCTCACAAGGCATGTTGTCTATGCCTATGACAAAATGCAATCCAATTGGATTGTTTACTTATAAACAATCCAAAAACAAGGTATATTTTCGGTAGCATATCCCAGTAGAACTTTTGGCTATTACAGGTGAATATCCTTCCAGACAGCTTTAGAAGACAACAACAACAAAATGCCCCCACCCCCCCCGCCACCACCAAAACCAAACAAAAAAATAATAGTTCCAACTGCATAAACATAAATGTGAAGTAATGTTCAACTTATGTAACAGGGGAGAAATCTGGTATACAAGAAAACACATTCCTGTTTTTTTTTAATGTTTTAGCTGAACTTAGAAGAACTGTATGTGTGCAAATAAAAGTACTAACGAAGGGATTAGCTGAAGTACGGGAAATTGAGCAAAACATCATTTTTATATTGTGTAATTTTAAAAATTTGTCTACATTTTCTTTCAAAGGGTAAATGCTAAAAATTTCAAATAAATAGTTATTTCCTTCCTATAACACCAACCAGTACATTCGTCAAAATTACTTCTTCAATCCCTCTTGCCTTCTCCCCTCACCACAGGACTAATAGGATGACTGTTTAAATAATGAAGTTGCACCCTAATAAAAGCGCTTAAGGTTGTCCCCAGGTAGGTGTAGTCTCAGTGGGTTGTCTACATCAGTATAGTCCATCTGTCTGTATATCTAGCGTGCTACAAGCACCTGAAAGTCAAATGAATTGAGAGAGATACCCTGGCAATCACTTTCAACACAACAAACAACCAAGCCAGTATTCTCTCAAGAACTGCTCCAATGACCAACTGCATCTCCTCGCAGGGCAATTCAATCGTGGTGCCAGAGGTTGGCAAAGCCCATGAGAGCTGGCTTTCCTAGGCAACATGTCCTAAATACAGGCAAGTTAACCAAAATTTGGCATGTTGACTCTTGGCAAAGTTCACCACATTCTAGGAGTGGACATGGCAAGCCTTCATAACCATGTATCTCTTTACGCTCTAAGTCTTAAGAAAAGAGATTTTTTCTTCACCTTGCGGAAAGCATTTCGGGACTCCTTGTAGTTTCGGCTGAGGCTGCTTACAAGATCCATTATGAACCGCCAGGACATTAAATTTTGAAGATCTCTGTATAAAAAAACCCACCACCCAGCAACAGAAAAGATGAGGCTGCAAAGCTTCTAAAGAGTGATATTAAATGCAAATTTTGAGGACATAGGCACTCTGACATACCCACCTGGAGGAATATTTGGTAAGAATGAGCTTAAGTTTGGTTAAATATTCTGGAGCATAAACGACCACTTCTTCCTCATTTGGAATATTAATATTCACAGTTGACATGATTTCATTTGTGAAATTTGACCAGCTGAATGGCTGAAAAAAAGCAGGCACAAAACATTCAGTAATTTTGGATTTCTCTTCTTGGTTCTAAGACTCAGTTATGGTTACGGAGTCAGACATGGGTAGGGTGTCAGGTGAACCACCATATAATTATCACAATGGTCAGTTTGAGATCCATTTTCAATTAAATCCAACTATTTAAGAGCAAAAGCAAAGCCTCCAAGCATAGACAATATACAGCTAGGAATCAAGCTCAATAGCATCTCTCTGGGTCTAACTCACATAAAAGAAAAAGAAATTTAGCTTTAAAATAAAGCTTCCAAAATAAATAAATAAATAAATAAATAAATAAATAAATAAATAAAATAAAGCTTCCTTTGTTTATGCAAAAATTTAAATGAGTAAAAAGTGTTTATCTTTTAAATGTGGATATAACAGGCAACCCATTCAAACATAGTAATACACCTCAGTGGTGATCCTGCTCTACATGAAAGCATACTGTTGTCATAGGAGAGGGACAGGAATGCTATAGACACAACACAAACGGTCCAAGGAAGCCAAACAACACATGTGAAACTATCAATATTGAGTCTGTAGGAATGCAGTTTTTGGACTTTGGAGGAGCTGCTAAAACATGATATCTTATCTTTTATTCTCTAAATGGGAATTATGGTTATTCAACTGCCCGTGGATATAAGAAAAAAAAAAAAGGCACAGAATGAGATTATGCAAATCTTGCTGAAATGCCACATTTCAGCATTTGAGAAGTTTTTACACTTGTTAGTATATAAATATACTGATCACTTATTAAGTGCTGTATACTTCTCTTGATTTCCCTTCCTGGTTTGGAACATTCTTTCAAAACATATTTAATGAAGCCCTTGTTATATTAGACAGCTCTATGTGACAAATTCCTAACAATAGGACATGCCTTTAAAAAGTGCCCCCCCCTTCTTTTACTATAATTAGTGCCAAAGAGAATTCTATCACTGAATGTGATAGTTTGTAGATCTTCCCATGGATCTGGCCTTATTTCCTAATACACAAGGATATATGCATAGTCCCCCAAAGAGACTATTACATCCTAGCTAATGAATTACTACTGTTTATAAATAGAATTTGTGAGACGGATCTTTCTTCTTATTTCTTGTGTACTATTTCTCCATCATTGCTTTCGACATCTTGATAGATGGCCTTGATGAAAATATGGCAAGTTCTATAAACAAATTATCCTTTTTAGGAGTTAAAAAGAAATCTAGTAATTTTATTATTTGACTGTCCAAGTCCAATGCCTTTATAATCATCTCTCAGGAGGATTTTCCATTTTAATGTTTTCCAAACCCTTTGCTACAAGAGTTTCTAGTATCATTGTATAGCTGCCTTGAAAGGAATTTTACCTTTGAAATTCACTCTAACTTTATATAATACAATGATTTCAAGTATTTTTTTTCACGTATTTTTTTCTGGTTTTGTCATGAAGTCAAATGGCTGGTGTCATCTAAAATCATTTTGAAGTTCAATTTATTTCAATAAATAAGTAATCCCTGAATTTTAACAAACTGTATTTCAATGTTGTAAGTTTAGAAATGGCACAATAACAGAGTACGTGGAACTTGCTACTTACCTTCCCATCAATCTCTAGTGTAAAGTTATTTTGGATCTGGGCTAATGTCATTTTGTTATAAAGAAGCATGGGATCATTTCGATCTTCAGGTTTAGTTGTAGCCTATGGATTTAATTTTCAATAATTATTTTAGGACTAAGAATACTTTAGAGAAATCTAACTCTACATGAAGGAAAAAGGAATATGGAATAAGTATAATTTAAGTGCTATTTTGCATACTGTTTTTATGATTAAAATAAATACATATCAAAAAGAAAAGTGAAATTTAAGAGATTTTAAGTATATTCAGTAATAATCATTAAGATCTGGCTGCTGTGTCAAGTATAAGATTCTTCAAAAATCTTTTTATACTTTCACAATTGCTGAACCACATAAGCAGTGTCCACAGGCCTCTTTCCTTCTAAGGCTTATGGCTCAGTTGTTTCTGCGATTGTTTTCTAAGATAACTTTCTAAAATACTGTCATCTGCAATGTGTCTCTCAAATACTGTCTCCCACGTGCTCATCGCCCCCATTCAGTATCCCAGTTAAGATCCAGACAAGAAAAACAGAAAAACCTAAAAAGCCACAATGGTTTCTGCAAGAATTTAAATAAAGCAAGTAAGAGAAAAAAATTCCTAGTACACATCATAATTATCTGAGGAGAGTGCTAGCACTCCTGCTTCTGTGACTGTCCTCCTATCCTGCTGCCTCACCAGTTTAGTATACTCTTACTCAACAGCATCCAGTTTTAATTACTTGCTTATTTTTTCACTGAATCAAAAAAAAAAAATGCAATGGCAATTCCCTATCTAGGGGTGGAAATAGGAAAAGGCAAATTTAAGTCAAGAGAGACGAAAGGCGGAAGTTCAATATGGGAATTATTTCTCAGTGACGATGGCTGCAATCTCCTCTTTAGGTCACTTATTTATTCACTGCTTAAAAAATTATTCATGAACATGTGAATGGAATAATAAGCTGGATAATGCCAAAGATACACAGGTGATTCAAAGAAGACTAAGACCTCACCCCCACCTAAGTCTAAGAGAGGAGGAAAAACACAGACACAAATGATTTTGAGGTAAGATACAACTGTCAGAGAGCTATGGCTGATCAAAGGAGAACATGGTCTAGGAAGGTGCAACTGGTAGAAACCCAGGCCAGCAAACAGTTATCCTCTAATAATTCTGTTTCTGGCACACAACCACATGGAACCCATCCAGCTGCCATTCATCCAGCTGCAGCTCCAAGCAAAGTCTGGTTCCGATTGGAGATTTTTGGTTTCACGTAGCTCCAGGAAAGCTCAAATGGCCCTCTAGGGTCTTTAGTCTTCAGGACTCTGATGGCAGTGGCAAGCGCACGGGGCTGTAGGAGCACAGACCGTCTGCAATGTCAGAGGGAGCCCTGCAGATCGTAGACAGAAACTGACCACGGGTTGAATCAGTAACCTTGATGCTGCTTAGACAGAGTTCACTCCTTGAGACTCTAGACTGTCGGGGGAACAGCAGACAAGAAAGTGCCAACTCAGACTCCAGGTTCACGTGAAACTAGAGGGAACTCAGGAAAACACACTATGGGCTTTGCTGCGAACAACCCTTCCTGCCGGGTCCTTTGAGCCAGCCTGACAGTCGGACCTCGGTGACATCGCGTTGCCATGTGGCTATGTTCAGGGACCAATATTTCTAAGCAGAGGGATGCTCAATCTTCGTGATCACCCTAAACTTTAAAATAAAACAAAGTAACACTATACACATCAAAACTAAAACAGCGTTGCTGAACACTTAGCAATCACACGCGCCCTGAGTCTCGAGGACATCTCAACAACGGTTCGACTACAAGTAGTTGGGCTTTTGGTATAATCCACTTATCATAGGTAATTAAGCGTATCTTGTTTAATATTTGTCAAACTTAGCTATGTCTCCAGGATGTCAGAAACCTAGCTCACTACAAAACTCTACAGTTTCAAAGGTCCTCTTCATGTCAATGATTCATTACTGAGCTATGCATTTCTACAGGTTGGTTAAAAAGTTGCACCTTTGACCTTTACAGTATGATAGAGAGGAAAAAGAAAGAAGAGAGTGGCAACACCATGCGATGTATTAGAGGAATTGTGTTTTACACTGGCAATTTCTTTTTCCAATTCCATAACTCTGTTCATTTCCAAAGAAAGCTGGTTTTCATCGATGAGCAGTCCTTTCTCCTTACGAATCAATCTGGCCACAGAAATCATAAAATCTTTATACGCTGTGCAAGCCTGCAAGAAATAAATAGCAATGAATTGCTGGAGAACATTCTAAGTGTTTAATCATGTTAATTTAACTTAAATTTCGTTTACTAATTTTCAGTAACACATGAAACACAGTAAAGTAGGAGTCCTTTTCTAAATCCTAAAAGAAACGACCTGTACAAATTCTTAAAAAGTCATCATGGGTTTGAGTTAGAGCAGAACAAACGAGTATCACTTTGGAAATACTAAGCAATTTATAACCATTTGGTTTGGCAATTCTGTAATTTTCTATTTTTAGTCATCATTTTAAATTGCCTTACTCAGAATGCAGTTACAAAAAACACTTGATAAACAATAACCTAGCATTTTTTCTTAAATAATAGTAAGCTCCTTTCCTGAATTCCATTTCTCAAGTTTTCTCTGCTTCCATCTATCTTTTTAAACTGTTCATGAAGAGATGGCCACAAACTCACATAATATTATCAGGACATCTTTGTATCTTTTTTGGCCAAGCAGTTGTTTTTTGTTTGTTGGTGTGTGTATGTAAATGAGACTGTGTTCTCATGAGGTCCACCAACCTGGAGATTTTAATTAATTCTATAGCTGGCTCATGTTAATATAAAATTTCTAGATTTGGATATCGGCTCTTTTCTAAGAACTTAAGTTTTTCTTGTTTTACCTCCACATGCATTTTAGCTATGTGAGGTAAGCCATAAGCTGGTTATGTTATCAACCTTTTATGGAATATAGAAATGCCTTATTCAAATTCAGAATGGCGTCAACACCAGGAAACTGAATACCACCTCCGTAAGTCTCAACCCATCTAATAATAGATTATTATTAATTAATAATAATAATAACAAATTAATTAATAGAAATAATTCGACCATTATTATCCATCAGCAATTAAAATAAATTATGCTCTCACCTTGTTAAAATTTACTAAAAATTCAACTTTCTAGCACCAGCTTAATGACAGACAACCACAACTGGGGTAGTCATGCCACACAAGTGCGGGATTAATGGATTAATGGGCACTTCTAGGTTTCTAACACCATTTCCAGGATAAATGTGAAGGAAGGTTATACAGTGCTTCACACTTTGTAGTTTTGAGAGGGTTTTATACCCCCTACTCATCAATTATCACTGAGAGGGGCAACGCTATATTCACTGTGAGCACAAAGGGCACATCTGAATTTACAGTGACTCATCAAGGGATCAAACATAAAACTTACAGGGAAATAATTATTTTATCAAGCGAGGTGTATAGGTATTCTCAATCTGAAAATCGAGAGGACAACTGGAGGTAAGGTTTAGATACGGGCATTCCATAACTTTCAATAAATGGTAAATAAACAGTTCCCCAGGAAGAAGGTTTCCCTTTCCACAGATACCCTGTAATGCTGGGGTATCTCACTAGCATTTCTATGCATGGATCTGCTACTCAACTGAGCAAACTATTTTCAGCTGCGAGTCTGTATTAAGAACCTAATCACTAAGGTAACAGGGAGAAAAGGATGTTTTTATGTATATTCTCATCCAGTCCATTCTTTTCCCATTAAAAGGTAATCAGAATTCTTGTTTCACTTGGAAGTAAACAACATGTCTGAGCTCATACCTCATGGGACCAACTATTCCAAAGTATAAGCATGCGGTGTTTTGAATTAACTATATTTCAAATAATATAAATTCATCTGCATTCAGTGGGGAATTACTACCGGCTATGAAGGAAACGGCAATTTGAATTTTCCAATATCAGTCTGCTGAGATTTTTGTTTTTTTATTCTGTGGGATGCTTTTTTGTTAATGAGGTGAGAAAGCAATAACAGGAATGCTCTCCTGCACTTCACGGACTCTGCAAACTGGTTCTACTCCTACTCCTGTATCTTTATCTTTACAGGTACATTTAAGGACTATAGAACTTGGTAGAAGGCAAGCACAAGAACTTTGGATGGTGCTCCTAGTCACTGAGTAGGAAAAATTTCTCAGAAAACCAGAAGCCTGGGTTATCACCAGCTTCTGGGATGCCTGAATATTTAATACAGCTACGTGGAATGCACCACTTCTTTTAATGAGCTCCATTACTTGGCAACTATTCCAATGTGACTGATTAAAACATGTGTCTTCGTATCTTGATTATCTCTCCTGGCTTCTAAATTTATCTAGTACCTGTCAGAACCCAGGCTTCCTCCTGCTGTGAAATCCTTTCTTTTTACAAGATAGGATCCTACCCTAAGGTTTTCATTTTCTTCCTTGAGGTACTTTGTAGATATGTAATATGCCAAATGATAGTAATTGTCATGATTTGGGGAGAACGTAATCAACATGTTTTAACATTTAAATAGTACATCGGGTAGGATATTTTTAAGATTGAAATTCAATTTTCCTCTTTTGTCACCGAGAGGGCAATTAGTTACTAGGACAAGGGTCAGAGTCGACCATCTTGACAGTCATAAGGTAGCCTGGTTGAAGCCTTCGTGCGGTGATCCTTTATGTGAAAAGGAATCTACTGAAATATCTACGTAGCCCTTCTTTTAAAAAATAAAACATTGTAAATCCCAACTCCTATAACAGCAGGTTCAAAGATGATCATTGGTTTTACATGGTTTTATGGTAAAATCCATAAGAGCAATTTTGTGAGTTTGTGAATTCTGTGCTTTCAGTGAGATGATATTTACTAACACTTAAGACCACGAATTGTCACTCTAAGTAGAACCGTCTTCATTTTGCAGGACCAACCATTGGCATTTATAAATTGACTGTCTTCGGAAACTGGGCTTCTCCTACTTGGAAAAAAGCTGGTATTTGTTGGTTGCCAGAGGGAAAGACAGCAATGACATGTGACTATTGTCCTTTAAACTTTAGTATCTTTGGGATCCCTGGGTGGCTCAGCGGTTTAGCACCTGCCTTTGGCCCAGGGCCTGATCCTTAAGACCCGGGATTGAGTCCCACATCGGGCTCCCTGCGTGGACCCTGCTTCTCCCTCTGCCTGTGTGCCTCATGAATAAATAGATAAAATCTTTAAAAAAAAAAAAACCAACAACTTTAGTATCTTTGTTTATGAATGACAGCAAGACCCAGGGATGAACAGATAGCTTTCCAGTTAGACTGGCTGATATTTTGCTACTTCAGTGTGACAACCACCTAAGGGAGGATAAGGAGTTTCACTTCCAAAGATTCTTTTCCAGGACACCCAGCTCCTACCAACTTTCTGCCTTCCCTTTTCTAGGGGAGGCATGTGGAGCATGATGTAACTGAAAAGCCCAAGAACCGTGCTATCCTCAGCCACGGATGTCCGGGGATTTTTAATAAAGTTACAAAGAAAGTTCCCTGAAGGAACCCACAGGGGACACCAAGCAGGAAAGATAGGTTTCTCATCAAAAAGATTCGTTCCAAAAAAAAAAAAAAAAAGATTCATTCCTCCTCCCCCTTCCCCATTTAAGCATCATTGTCAGGGAGCGTGCAGCTGCCAGCAGGTAATGACTGGCTCCCCCAAAGAGGGAGTGCAGATACACAGAATCACACAGCCCCTCCTGGGGACCAGAATAGGGAAAGGGCATCCGATCTGAGCAGGAGAAACACAGGACACAAGAGGATCCACTGTGGACCCGCATGGGGATTCCTTGGGGCTTTCATCAGATTATTAATGAGGAGAGCCTGGGAACTGTGAGCACTTGTGTAACTTCTAAGGCCTACCGCACACGTATGAGAAGATGCATATAGTTCTTTTTATAAACCAGGGTCAATCCGTCTCAAAAAAATTCTCTTGTCAACGCCATACAACCAAGATGAGTCTTGTCATACTCGCTAAGTCTCAAGTTTCAAAGCTCCTTTGTGTTTTGTTAAATACAGGTACCTGGACTGGGTAAAACATCCTGACTGCTAGTCACCTGGTGCCCAGAGGGGACAAAATGAGGTCAGCAGTTTCCCTCGTAGGATCTGTTTTATCAAGTCAGCCCAGCAGCAGCCGGAGTGATCTTTTTAAAAACCAAAATCAAATTACATCTAAATGATCCACCTACCCCGTCCCCAGTCACTTACTTTGTACCACAGTACCTTGTTTTGTTTCCTTTCTAACACTACTGTCTGCATTCATCTTATTTCCTTAAAGTATTTACTGGTTTCTTTGTTGTCTATCTCTTTCCATTAGAACGGGAGTTCCAGGTGAACAAAGATCTTTTCTGCCTTGTTTCCTGATATCTCTATGGCTTAGAAGAGTAACTGTCACATAGTAGAAGCTCAATAATTATCTATGGTTTAAAAAAAAAATGAATTTAAAATTTCAGTATATTAAGTAAATTTCCCTCACTTTCTAGAAGTCATCAGACTTCTATTCTCAGCCCAAGTCTGGAACAGTTTCTCTCAGCTTGTATTTTGGATAAGTGGGCAAACAAAACTCTCTCTAGGTTTAACTCAGTCTCAGCTTGCACCTGCTCATCTAAAGGACTGCAAACCTCAGCTTGTGCTCTTTCCTTCTTTTCTGGTCTGCATTTTCTCTTATTCAGGCAAGCAGATCCTGGATCATCTCTTTCTGGCTTCCAACCATCCTTGGCCAGGTTCCAAGTCCTCTATCCTCAACCCTCAAACATCTCCATTATTTATAAACTCCCGGTTTTTCTAAAAGGATTAAATTCTTCATGACTCTGAACTCCTTCTTCCCACCATGCCTCAGAGCACTATGTCCTACAGTTCTAACTTCCAGTTCCTGCCTCACCTCCCCTGGCTCTCATCTGCTACCCCAGAGGTTTTCTCACTTTTCTTTTTGCCCTGAAATGCTTTGTGCAAATAAATATTTTGTTGATGTACAAGCGCGTAAAATAAATCATGCTGGATTGTCTTGAAGTATGCAGACACGAGTGTGTGGCCCCACAGACCCTCTTCTGACACCCACGAAGAGGTCGTAGGTTTGGAAACCACCACTCTGGCTGATGCTAACATCTCAGGTGAACATAGAGCATAACCATAACTATAACCCAGGGACGCTCAAATATTTAGGGTTGCTAACCTACAGAGTTCTTTACAAAAGAGGATACGGTAACAATTAGCCTTGATAATCTACAGAGGTAAAGAAAGGGAAGCCTTGAAAACAATTCCAGTTTATGCCCAAATACAGAGTTCAGAGACTCTTCTGAAGGTGAGCGATTTCTTAAGAAAATTCAGGCCGTCATTCCATTTAGTCCGTCAGTCAATATACAAGAGCTTCCTCACATAAAGCTGGTTCCATTGAAAAATCCCAAGAATGAGATGATTACCTTTTTTGGGTAATGTCTATCTCTCCTATTGTTTTCCTTGAATAGAAATTTATACCCTTGGAAGGGCTAGAATTCTTTCAAATCTCACTACTCCTGTCCTTTGAGGTAGGGGTGTATCATTCAAGTTAATCAGAGTAGGTTTCCATTGCTTCCAACTAATGTTCTTAACTGACACATGGATCTTTTAATCTGTGAGTTTAAGCAAGCCATTTAACTTCTTTGGTTCTCTTTCCTCATTTGTAAGATAAGGGTTAATGGTTTGGACCAAACTCTAATGTCCCATTTAGCTCTTCAAGTCTGCCTATGTGCAACCTTAATTATTAGGAAAATATGATCCTGGGGCACCTGGGTGTTGCAGCTTGTTAAGCATCTGACTCTTGATTTTCGCTCAGGTCTGATCTCAGGGTCATGAAATCAAGCCCTGAGTCGGGCTCTGCATTCACCTCAGAGTCTGCTTGAGTTCCTCTCCCTGTCTGCCTCTGCCTCGCTCCCCAGCTCTCCTATAGTTCTAACTTCCAGTTCCTGCCTCACCTTAAAAATAATAAATTAAAAAAAATAAATAAATCCTTTTTTAAAAAAAATAAATAAATCACTTTAAAAATTAAATCTTTTTTTAAAAAGAAGATATATGATCCTGTCATGTAAAAAAAAAAAAAAAATATATATATATATATATATATATATATATATGTTTCTGGTTTTTATTGCCTTAGGGTATGTTCCGTCTATGTGAGAGGGAAAACAGAGTAAACAAAAAGGAATGGAGGTATTTAAATTTAGAATAACCAGATGAATACAATATGCATTTCTCAAAATATAACATTTAAAATTGCCAGAATAAAAGCACATAATAAGTTGGAGAGGCAAGAAGGTCTTTTAACAAGAGAAAGAGGTTTTTCTCTTGGAGGAAGAAGGTAAGAAATAGATCTTGAAAAAAAATGCCTCATCTATTTTCATTACTTACTGGTGTAACAGCATAAGGCATTTTACTATTTTGAATGCCTTCACAACACAAAAATTCCATTTGGAGGGTATCAAAAGCAAAAAGCCCCACAAAAAAAACAAAACAAAATAAAGTAAAAAAAAAAAAAGAAAAAAAAAAGGAAAAAAAAAACAAGCTTCCACGAAGCAGAAGCAGCAAAAGCTTTCTTAGTAATTGTGCTGTTAAAAAAATAATAATAATAATTGTGCTGTTTGCATTGTTCATAAGAAGTTTGGTTTAGGATTGATTATCTGAATGAGCTGGATATCCCCAAAAGGGGGGTCAAGGAGGACCTAGAGAAATGGGCTTAGGTATTGATTTGATCAAGACCTATGATGAGGGTCCTTCTGATCAAAGAGGGGGTGTGACCCTCCCTCATCCCCAGCCCCTGAAGCATAATCTGCAAAACCAGATTCCACGGTCTAGTTTGAAAATCACTGGCTAGAGTGCCAGACAAAGAAGCCAGACTTCCCTAGTCAAAGATGGAGCACACGTCTTGGTAAAAAGTTGGTGACCTCATGTTGTACCTCAAAACTTTTCTTATTTATTTCCAATAAAATAATGTGGGACCCACAAGTCGAGGACCCACCGAATGCGTGAATATATCTCAGGCAAACTGAATATAGCAGAGGAAGAACTGGAGATTAAAAAGAGGAAAAGTGATACACGGTTTGTAAGATGTTTATAAGATGCTTGGGCAATAGAGTCCATCAGCTACTGATGTTCTAGAGCTCACGTCTGCCCCAAAGTCAAGGTTAGGAACTAGGACGGACCTCTAAGAAATGGGATGTTTCTGCCTTCCTTTTCTTTCCTCTCTTCTCTACCATCTGTCCCCTCAACCACTGATTCATCCTCTGATTCATTCATTCAGGATTCCTTTGATCATGAGTAAGAGTCAGAATCCAGGCTGGATACTGGAAATAAAACAACAAAATCAGTGAGACATGCCACTGTTCCCACTAATTTTACAGTTTCCTACGAGGGGTTGTGGGGAGGGGAAATGACTTAAAATAAAAAAGTATCCAGAAAGCCATGTGCTATGGGAACAAAAAGGTATCTTCATCTAGTTAAAAGTTCCAGGGAAGGCCTTCATGAGGAAGTACTATCTATCATCTATCTATCTATCTATTCATTCATTCATTCATGAGAGAAACAGAGAGAGAGAGGCAGAGACACAGGCTCCATGCAGGGAGCCCGATGCGGGACTCGATCCCAGGAACCCGGTTGAGGCAGACTCAACCGCTGAGCCACCCAGGTGTCCCAAAGAAATAAAATTTAATAGTTAATTTTAAAAGGTAAAGGAGACGAGCACCTGGGTGGTTCAGTTGGTTAAATGTCTGCCTTTGGCTCAGGTCATGATCCTGGGGTCCTACGATGGAGCGAGCCCCCAAGTCGAGACTGCTTCTCCCTCTCCTTCTGCCCCTCCCCGAGTTTGTGTGAGCTCTCTCTCTCTTTCTCTCTCTCAAATAAATAAATAAAAATCTTCTTTTAAAAAAATGAAAGGTAAGGAGAAAGGAAGGGGGATGGGCAGATCCAGGTGTGTGGAATGTTCCAGGCAAAGGGAACAGCATATATAAAGGGAGCAAATCAATGCAGACCAGTGATTCACTGATATAATCATATCAAGACTTCTTCCAGCTTTATGACTTCCACTGGATGTCGTTTCGTTAGCCTATCCTTTTCATCATTTTTTTTTTTTCATGAAGCAATACCACACTGAGGAAAAAGTATTTAAGGGGGTTAACTTTTTTCAGAGACAGCAAGGCAGTGGGAAAACTAGAATCAACTTTTACCTGATAGCTGGCTAGGGATGCAGAATAGAAAATAAGTGCGGGATTACAGGTGGAAGTGACTGGGAGACGGGAGCAAATATCATGGGGGCAATAAGGAAAAAATTGGAATTTCTCCTGTAGCCACATACACTCCTCTAAGGGTCCCCCCTCCCCAAATAATGGATTTTAAAAGAGGAAGAGGGTCCTGAAGTATTCTAGTAATTACCCGTTTCCAGGATGACGAATGTCATCCCACATGCCAACTCCTTTCCACTGGCTGCTGGGAGCTAGAGCGCCGACCTGAGAAGCACCCCAGGGACCGAGGTTAGCAGGAAGGGGTACAGGGACCAGTAGCCCTCTCTACGGAAGCGGGGCAAGGCAGCAAGCATGCTGTGTGTCTGTGACTCAAATCCAGATCATCGAAGGGCACCTTATTTGAACCAATGACTTCTGGGCTGCAAATGCCAGTGCTGGGTTTTCTCTACCACTCGCTCATTCAAAGAACCCTCCTGGTAAAAAGTCCTACTCTCCGCAGTTCGGAATGAATGATCTGATGGGAGGAGCAACAGACAGGGACGAAAGTTCTAGCTCTGGTTCTACGGTTGCTTTGCTGATTGTTCCAGGGCAAACCTGTGAGCCTCAGATTCCTCTCCCATATTACTCATTCTAGATTTGATCACCGATGTGTAGTTTGGGTATAAATACCGTATTTCCCAGACCAGAGGATGCAAACTGTGGCAGGACTGCTAAATGCCTTTGGGGTCCAAGATTCCCTTTTCCTAATGAGTTTTTAGCAGAACTTTTCTTCCCCATCAACCAGATTCTAAAGAGGCACCTACCCCCATGGCCACCCACATTACGGCTACGTTCCCCAGCCTCCTCGATAGTTAGCAGTAGTCACACGACAATGTGCTAACCAATGGCCTGCACGCAACTTCCTCTGCATCCCTTATATAAAGAGGAATCTTTTCTTTTCCCTGTGGCATGAAATGTGAACAAAGCATTGGGGAACCAACTCTGACCAAATAGACTCACACAAAACACGACAAGAGGTTGATGTTAGCAGGAAGGTGGTCAAAGAAGCTGTGGTTCTTTGGATTTGGAAGCTGTAGGATAACAGGAGACAGAAATACTCTGTTGGAGCTTCACTATTTTTAGGTCTCTCCGTTACCACAGCTTAGCGAGGACCCAACTAACTTACAAACTCAAGCACACACAGGGACCAGGAAGTCCATATAAATCCATCATCATCTAAATAAAGACTGTTCGAACCTGGAGAACAAATGAAGCAAACACAACAACAGCCACGTCCAACCACTGCCGCTTGGGAATATAGGCCTAGAGTTTCCAGTCCTATGAAGTTATCGAGAGATCTGGATTCTCAAGTAAAATCTTACAATTTTTAAAATTACAGGCAACTGATCCAGACTTTAAAACCACAACACAACTACAGGTTAAACAAAAATGCCTTGATATGGACTCAAGCCTATGATGGGCCAGTTTGTGACTTGTTCTAGACTACGAGAGAGCACCGAGTATAAAATGCACAAAAATACACCATCATCTTAATGCTGCTTTTTGAGGGGAAAAAAAAAAAAAAAACTTTATCACATTAAACGTATACACTGACTGCCAGGTAATCCTTGATATCAGAGACATTAAAGGACAAAAAAAAATGCACGTATTTTTAGGATTGGAAAAACCTGATGTCTTTAGGGCACAATCTTAAATATGAAAAACATTCCAGTTGATGATGCTGACAATGAAATATAATGAGTCAAAATTCCTCAATCACCCTCAACTCTGCAATAGGAAGTAGCTCGAAAACCCTATAATAGCTGCAGCCCACACAGTAACTAGGTTTATAATGAACTCAAATACCCCACCTCCATCTGACTGTCTGTGCTCCTAATTGTGGCCTTTTTTTTTTTTTTATGACACATCTTTCCCTTCATTTCAATGCAGTGGAGCCCCTCAAAAAGATAATACAGTGAAGTTAGTCCCTGTCACTGGAACTTAATAACTATGCAAAATGGGTTTTGGCATAAAGGAATTAAGCTAACAATTTTAGCTGAGTGGGAAGTTCAGCCATCCTGCTCCACTGTCCCCCATGAGGACCATCACCTTAACTTCTGAGTTACAGAGTCGTCATGAGGACGGCACTGAGAGAACGAACACCTCTCCCAGACACCTGATACACCTCACAGGGCCGCGTGCATCCTGTGTTGTGTTTGACACCAATCAGCCCAGGCAGATGGACATCGTGTGAGGGCAGCAGGGCTCTGGGATACCACGCAGCCCTGCAGGACGTCCCGCAGTCCTGGGCGGAGGATGCCCCTTGGCCCACTGACCCGTGTTGGAGGCAGAGGCTTGCCTGAACCCAAAGTTTCCACCTCGGTAGTTCCCTGAACGTCACATCCATGAGCTCTGAAAGTGCACCGTGGGCCACGATGCGTCTCCCGGATCCTCGTGGCACCACCCGACACCATGATTCATTCATCTGCTCGCTTTTTCCAAGTGATGCCATTTATAGAGGAAATGCAACACTTAACATTCACTTTTCCAAGTGGGTCACGGGACTTAATGGACTTAAATGGTTAAGCACTGAGACCCGCACATAAGGAATTTCAAGCTTCCTTATTTCTCAAGAGCATTCCATTCATTCTGTTGAGACTATCCATTCAGCCAACGGAAGCTCAACGTGATGTCTTGGTTGGGAGTGAAGGACACAGACAGCTACGTTTAGGTCTGCCTTCATCTTTTTCATTATTTCTAAGTTCACACCAATTGCTCCTGTAGCTTTGTGGTTTTGTTTGTTTACCTCTTCATATATTCCAGTGCAGACATAGTAGTCTCTGGACGGGAGGCCAAGTCGAGGCTGGTCAATCTATAAAAAAAAAATATGCAAAGAGGAAAAGAAACGGTTCAGTTGATGTGGGACAGTTGGACCAAATACAAGCCCGGCTGTCTGTGTGCGAGCAAGATCCTAGTGTCCTTGCTGTTTATAGGGGTGACGATCAGACCATGAGTGAATGAATCCAGATGGGGCAATGGTTTCCCCACTACTTGGAAGGGTTCCACTGATGGGTAATTAGGTAATCTGGAAGATTCTGCTGCAGGTATTGGAGGAAAACCAGAGAAAACTTAAATGAAAATGCACTGGGAAGGATTTTTTTAATGCAAAACAGAAGGGACAGGTGGACAAAAACATGTTAGAATCTAACATCGGGAGTTTCTAAATGACACATTTACAGGACATTTGGCTCCCTGAGATTCTAATATGCCCTCCTGGGGGACGATCTCTTCGACTCCCACCCTTAACTGGGATGGAAAACAAAACAAAACCAAACCACCCCAAAAGTGGAAACGTCTATGGTAACTCTAGAACTGTCTGGCTGGTGGAAATCTTGCCAAAGATTTTTTTTTTTTTTAACATCCCCTACTGTAGGGGGATAAAGGAGACTCCTTGGTTCTCGCCTGCTCTGCTCAAATCCTGGCAGCTGAGCGAGTGAAGGAGGAAATGAGGCTCTGCTCCCGCGGCTCTGAGAGTCCCCGGGCCTCCAGTGAGAGCCACCTGGGCACACGCACAGCTCTGTGGGATAGCTTCCTGCACACTGCAGGGCTAGACGGGTACGGGGCACCCTAGAGCACGAGCGGGTTAGCCTGAGAAAGCCGGCAGCTATAGAGTCCAGGACAATATGAAAGAAATAGAATCCAGAGGATGGGGATGGAAAGAGCCAGAAGGTGTCACCACAGGTAGGGCTCCGTCCATTCCTCTTCCAACCTCCCAACTCTCCCTTGGACATCTCTTTATGGTGATCGTGGAGGATGCTGGCACTTAAGAGCCAAAGAAGTGAATTCTTTGGAAGAAAGGGAGAAAGAGATCTGCTGTAGAAGAGAGCTGGGTTCGATCCCTTTTATGCTTTTCATAAAAATGGTCCTGAAGATTCATACAGTTGTGACATAAATATGAATCTGTGGCTAGCAACTTTTGGGGTACTTTCTTTTACAGGAAACCAAATAAAAGCTCTGTAAATTTCATTCCAAACATACTCACTAAGTATTCATCTCATCTTAGGTAGCATCTGCAGTAAACCTAAATGAATGGCTTATATGAAAAAAAAATCTAATAAGTCCATTTTAAAAGATTATTTTACTTACTTTCACTGGAAAAAAAAAGTTCAGACATTCCTAAGTAACAACCAAAATTGTATTAAAAAAATCCCTCTTCTACGTTCTTTTTGGAAGCAATTAGAAATATCTGGTTTCTAGACTTGCATTACTTATGTAAACTAAACTATGCTCCTTTCATGAACTACAGAGAAATCAAGTGCTATTTCTACATTGGAGGCCATTTCTTTACTTTATGACATGAAGGTGCAGCATCTAGACCTATGGTAGTAGAAAGGAGAGATAAATGTCTAAAGCACAACATAAGAAAATACTTCTGGGGTGCCTGGGAGGCTCACTCAGTCAAGCATCTGCCGTTGGCTCAGATCCTGGGGTCCTGGCATCGAGCCCCGCATCAGGCTCCCTGCTGGAGGGGGGAGCCCGCTTTTCTCCCTCTCTCCCTCTGCCTCTGCCCCCATGCTCTCTCTCTCTTTCTCTCTCAAATAAATAAATAAAATCCTTAAAAAAAAAAAAGGAAAGTACTTTCAAAATTGGGAATCCAGGTATCGGGGACAGAGCATGAATTTATGGCTCTACTGCTCATGCAATTCAAATGAGAATATGCATTATTTCTAAACATCAATTACAACAATGTGTGTAGACATTTTATTAAAATTTAAAGACGGCCTTGGCCGTCGGCCACACAAACTTACATGAATTATATGGTTCACAGAGTTCTTATCATCCGTGCCAACAAAAAAATTAAGAATGACTTTTTTCCCATATTTAGAATTCAGTTGTGCAATAGACTTCTCAGCTGTCCAAGAAGTACCTAAAGCAACAGAAGGTGAAATATGCTTTTAGAAGCTGTAGGGCATTAATATGATACTATCACAACACAGGTTTCACGCGGAAATTATTCTTTAAAAAAGAAGGAAAATTGCCTTACCATATGTTTGCTCCCAATTATCCGTTGCTACTGGCCAGTCATAGATATCTGGTAACAGACTGAGCAGAGGTTGTCCGCCTCTGCTATCAATAGCAGCTTTTGAAAACAATAGAAATAGAATTCATTATGAAGTCTTCACATATTTTGGCACACAGTTAATGAAATAAAATGGAGAGCACTTACATTCATTTATACAAGATCTGTACAACGTTTTTGCTTTCTGCACTGCTACTATATCCTCAGTTTTGGGTTCCTGAAGAACATCTGAAACCGAGCATTTAATAAAATACATCAATGGAACTGCTCATTTGCAGCTATAATTAACATTTTCAAAGTAGTTCCAGGAAAAAAGCTTGCCTTTGTGTGTGTGCGTTCAGTCCCTCCCTCACCCTAAAACCCTACAGGATAAACACCGCTCACCAGACCGCGATTCCTATATTCCTAGCGCAGAACTGGGAGTTGATTTCGTGAGCCAAGTTAGATGAAAGTCTTTTGGACAAGATTATCATTATTATTTATTTATTTTTGCGAACAGTGATGCGTACTGCTCTGTCATACATAAGTTACTTTTTTTTGAAATCGAGAGTAAAAAGAAATAATGCAGAGGAATATGGACTTTAATACGATAGTCTTCTTGATGGCTGGAAATAATGATCTTCGTGTGACTGTACTGCTCATGCTCCAAATACGTCGACCAAACTCTTCTACTTGTTTGGATGTTTGAAAAGTAGCAAAAAATTGTTTTTCTACAAAGTAACTGCTAGAAGAGGGGAACACAAGGTGAAGGATGGCGGACAAGACTTCCTCAACTTCCCCAGGGAGAATGTCTTAGCTGGGTTAGAATAAATATACCTATTCCGGGATGCAAATGTGAGTAACGTCTTCAACACGGTACCGACCTGATATTGACTTCACCCCAGAGCCAGGGTTGGAAAGACACTGGAGGTGGCATTTAGTGGCAATCATTAATTTCTTATTAATGTGAAATGGCACACAGAGGCCACCCCACCTCTAGGGATGACAGAGGTTTATCATGGGGGCATCGTACGTGCCCCCCCAAGTGAAAGGGGAAATGCTGAGGTGCCAACATACCCACTTCAGCGTTACCACCCTCAGAGTGACTTGGTGGCGAGCCACAAAACCTGGAGGGGTTATCGCCTTTAATCTCCTGTGACATTCTCTGTAATGGCTTAAGAGTTGCAGCTTTAAAAAACTGGGTATGTTAAGAGAGAAATCTTTGATGCATAGACACAAACTCCACTAACCTTTCAAAACGACTTCAAGTTCATCTCTTAAAATGTCAAAGTTACTGTAACGGGAGCTAGTCTCAGGAATGACGTTGCGTTTCAACCAGCCTCCACAGGCGTATTTAAAAAAGTCTGTACAGGGCTCAGCAGTGGCATCCATGTTCTGGATCAGTCGAGCGGCTGAAAGACCAGAGAAAGAAGATAAAATGAAGGGGGGGGGGGTGTTGAAGTAGTTTGGAAGGGGGAACAAGTGCTCTGTTGTTTCTCCTTTATGATCAAGTCAACTGGCCTGACACTCCCTTTCCTTACTTAATACAACCATCAATTGAAGAAAAATGATGACTATGCGGGTAAAGTCCTCCTTCCCTTTATCATACTTGGTTGGGTGTATTCCTGAGAGGTCTCGGCCCTCCCATGGTACACCTCACCCCCACCTTCAGATAGATGAGGTTCTTGCTAGTTCATAGTTCAAAATAAATAAACAAATAAAAGAATCCCAGGCCGCCTAAGCTAGCCCGAGCTTAGGGCTGACACAAGGTGACTCTTCGCCCGAATAACTTCAGCTGCTGACTCTACTCGTCAAGGTGCTGTGACTTTGGAATGTCTCTGAGACTCTCAGGGATGTGGGATTGTTTTTTGAGTCTTTGGTTTTTTGTAAGTAATCTCTACACCCAACATGGGGCTCGAACTCACAACCCTGAGACCAAGAGTCGAATGCTCCACCGACTGAGCCCACCAGGCCCCCCTGTGGGACTGTTCATGGATTTTGTCATTGTGGGAAAGATCTGAAGCTGCCATTATTACTTCTTGGACCTTGCTTACAATATTTTCTGCAATTCAAATTTGACATCCGATTTGCATTTGTTTATGTAGAGTCTGTCCTTACAAAATTGGCTGTAAGCTCGTTAGCTTTTCTTATGTCCACTCTTTTATCTTTGCAAAGTACGATGAAAATGCAAATGAGCCCACACTGAGTATTTCCACTGTGCGCAACTCTGATGTGTCCTAGGTGCTGCAATCGGTAGAAGGATGTATAAAATATGAATTGCTGCCATTGAGGAGGATATTATGGAGGCCCAACGCCCACAGTTTCTACACCTGGAAGAGTGAGAAAACCTTCCCACTGTCCTCCCTCCTGTTTTTTTTTTTTTTTCTCACACAAGTAGAACTGTTTCACAGGAAAAACAAAAGAGCAATAGAGAATTCATCTGTATCAAGAGAGTAGAAGATCTCAAACGAGCTTTTGAAAACACTTCGCTTTCTGAATAAATAAATTCAATTAATTAAAAACTTCAAAATGTTGCTGAGATGTGTGGATTTTTTTTTTTTTTTTTCAACTGGAAATGGTTAAGTCTATTTTCTGGTCAAATCGCAAGCCCCTACTTCTCACCACCTCCTGGAGGTGTTTTTGGCTGCCACCTCTGGCTCCGTGTCTTTGACGCTAAGCTATGGGTGGTCTCCAGACCACTCCCCTCCTTGTGGCCTCCCAGGTTTGAACCTTGGGTAAAACTCTGTATTTCCCTCTTCCCTTTAGGCTTTTGGGTAACTCTTCAACTTCTTTTCCATACTCTTGTCATGATCGTTTTATATTCTCACTCCCTTTTAACTACAAGTCACCCAACTCTGCATCTTGCTAGTACCATCTCCCTACTTGTCTATTCCAGACACCTTTCACAGATTAAACTTCCCCAAATGCACTTTTACTAGCTACTCTCTTACCGGAAGAATGGCAGTGGCTTGACATTGCCCAGGTTAAATTACAAAACTCTACGATTTGGCCTCTAGATCTTTCCTAGACTAATCAAAAGTCTCTTTCTACCTTCTCTCTCTCCACCCCCCACCCCTGTTTCTTGTTTGTTTTAAAGATTTTATTTATTTATTCATGAGACACAGGCAGAGGGAGAAGCAGTGTCCCTGCAGAGAGCCCGATGTGGGACTCGATCCCAGGACCCCGGGGTCACAACTTGAGCCAAAGACAGACGCTCAGGCACTGAGCCACCCAAGTGCCCCCTCTCTGCTGTGTTTTTACACAAACTCTCTGCTCCAACCAGATGGGCTTGCTCCATGTGCCACAAACTCTCCTGTGTTTCTCTACCAGGTGCTGTTGCTTCTCTCTCCCTCACCTTACCCTTCTAAGACCTCCTCCCTTTCTTCCCAAACGCTACCCACTGTGCAAGGATTGGCATATGTCCCATCTCTTCCCTGAAGTTCCCATGACTCCAAACTTCAGGGAGTATTTCTTTCTCTGACCTCCTGGGAGCTCACGACCATACACAGTACTTAATGCTCAGATGAGGTATCTCCCTGTGGACACCTACTCTGTCCTCCTAACCATGCTGCTGATGAACTTAGCCTCTTTGTATTCCCATCACCTCATAAAAGGCATGCACAAGTGGTTATATGTGATGACCGTACTGAGTCACCTGTGAGTCCTTACTCCCTCCTCCTACACATCCCCCCTCCCCTGCTCCTGCAGGCCAGACCAGTTCTCATTCATGGCCTCCAGTCCATCCCATCCTTGCAATGCCCACTGTTTCTGCTCTGTTTCGGGCCTTCCTTCTCTTAGGCTCTATCCATGCCCTTTTGCCCAAGTTATGGCCCCAGATCTCTCCCCGCTCCAATCCATCCTGTGTGCCAGTCCAATTAGTGTCGCCATAACATTTCAGTATGCCATTTCCACTCCAAGGTTTTCAGTATGCTCCGTCTGCATTTATAATAAAGTCCAGAAAATACATAAACATATACAAATGTATAATAAAATCCACACCGGAAACTAGCATAACACTGTATGTTAATTATACACGAATAAAAAGAAAACAAGTAAAATCATAGATGGAATAAATGACTCTGGGAGAAATTAAGGAAAAAAAAGAAAGAAAATATCCACATGCCACAACATATTCTCACTCTGATATATCTAGTGAAGCTTCTCTCTCCCTACTTCTTCACATGTGCCGTCTGCCCCCACTTAAATGACTGTGTTCAGTTTCTGCTGTGAACACTTTATAACTTTCTGCTCTTGTGACTTGATGATGGTGTGTTGACCCCTATTAAAAATACCCTTTTTAATCTGTTCATGTTTAGAGATTTCAGGCATTTTCAAGGCTCAGTTCAAATCCTCCTTCACGAAGGACTGTCCTTACAAAATCTGTACCAGCTGCCATCATATTCATTTTTGTTGTTTTTGGAAAAACCATTATCCCCTCATCTAGACTCTGTGGTTCTGGAAAAGAAGGGAATGCGCTTTCTAGGCCTCTTACAGAGCTTAATGCTGTACTCCATCAAGATTTGTCAGTAAAAAAAAAACTCTAACTTGAAACATCAGGTAGAGATTAGGGAATTGACTTTAAAAAGACAGAAAAAGTAATTCCCTTAAACGTTGTAGGAAATGAAGATATGATGACAGGGGAAGTGAAAATAAAGACCTTTAAACACTTGGAGAATTACCATGTAAAGTGAAAAACCAGAAAATTGGAGCCTGAAAGAAGTGCTAACCAAAGACGTTCTAAGCATACATTTTTAGTAATTTTATGTAACTCTTGTCTTGTAAAATACTTTTAAGTATTTAAACTGAATGTTGTAGAGGCAACTGCCATTTTGGGAGCACTTCCATTTTCTTTCTCTCCCTGGGGAAATGGATGGTTTATGTCCTAACACTACGTGAAGCAATAAGCTCTGAGGAGGGAAGAACAGTGAACAAGTAATGAGTAAGTAGAACGAACAAGGACAGTAACGAACAAGCCTCACTGTCAATTTGGAAATATTGCTGCTCTTTCAAACACCTTCAACGAAAAGGAAGAGCAGTGGAGCGGCTCTATGCTCACGAGCACAAATCCACTGCCATGTGCATGCCTCTACACTCTTCACATCTCCCACAAAGGGAAAAAATGATCCTTCCCCTCTTAGGTTGAGTTTGTACTTGACACCCAGTTAAACTACGTGTGTCTGGAAAACAAACCAAAGAAGTGGTATTGAAACAATCTGTGAGGACTATGCGGGCCAGAGATAGGGAGAGGCAACCGTGCAAACTCCTTCCTGCGCCACTTTCTAAATTTCCCTTTGACCAGAGAGCTCATCTGAGCATGGGCGCTTCCAATCACTTCAAAGAGAGCTCGCTGTTCTGGTGAATATTTTGGGGCCATGGGCCAAGGCAAGTCATGGGCTAGCACTTTTATGCCGGGTCTTTGATCAGGCTTCCTTTAATCTCTTATCGTGGGTTTGATTCTCATTTTGCACCTTATCCTCCGGACCTCCTCTGTGCTGACTTTTCTTTGAAGTCAGCGGTAGACTTGTGGGTAGAAGGGCTGTAGGAAACAGACACACAACTGTCAAACTGGTTGTAATTGTTTTTGTATTTTGCACTTTGTTTTGAATTACTCAACCTCTCCACATAACCACACCTGGGCTCTTCAGATGTTTCCTTATCTGTGATTCTGACTTCTGAGTAAACAAATGTGGTTTAAAAACAAATAAAATTATTCACCTTAATAAGCAGACATAGTAAAAAAAAAAAAAAAGAAAAAGAAACGACGTAGTAAAGGCAAATGTATTGACACAGAATGTTGTTGACCAGATGTTTGTGGAGTGAAAGAAACAGTATTTATGCCTTCTAAAAATCTACATAAAAGCACAGAAAGTCTAAAAGACATTTGTAGCAGTTCTATCTGGGTTGGTGGATTATGAGTGTGTTTAATTTTGTATTAGTTGCTTATCTTTATTTTCCAATTTGTATTAGATGAGCATGCATTGCTTTTGCAATAAGAAAAAAAAAAGCATTTTTAATTTAAGAAAATAGTCACATAAAGACAAGAAAAGTAATCTTCTATTAATAATGAGCTTATTTCTTATGAATGACAATTCCAAATGTTCTAGGCTGATAATATATGACACACCATTTTTTTCCCAACTAATCTTCTTGTAACATTCTCCCAACTTACTTGACTATCAGAATTTTAAAACAAGCTCAACTACCATCTGGGAAGTTATTAATTACTGTATTCATTACCAAGGGTCCGTTGTGTGGGTATGGATTAGAAGATGCTGTATAAGCTGGGAAAATGTTTGGGATCCTTAAATCGGGCGGTCCTGTTCTGAATCCTTGGGCTTCACCACTTTTCAGTTGTACAAGATTAAGTAATTTCCCCGAGATCAAGCAGCTAGTAAATGATGGAGCCCCAGGCCTTGCACTTAGGTTCCCCTGGCTCCCAGTTCACCACTCTCTTCCCTCCATATTTTGGATAGACCAGGTGGAGCTTTGTGAGAAGCAGTGATTTGCATTCTCCCTTTCTTCTTTCTCACTCTTTATTTTCCTCTTGCCCTCCACTTCCTCCCCTCCCAGCCACTCTGTAAGCACAGCTTTTCTCCTTCCCCAATGGCAATCGTATGACCAGGAAGTAGCTCTGGGTCAAAGGTAGGAGAAACATCAAGCCTAGGAGGGTCTGTAGTACCCAGGAAGAAGGAAGAGGTTAAAACAACAACAACAACAACAACAACAACGGATGAATTCTTCACAGCAGGGCAAGCAGACAGGCAAGAGGCATGGAGCCCATTTGCACTCAAAGGCACCCCCAGAAGCACATCTTCCTGAAGTGGGCATGTAGCAGGATTCCAGCCTAACTCATTTTTGGGGGTGATCCACTGGATCACGGAGAGCGAAACTTCTCAGGGACGCGTTTCAGAGCAGTACTTTTCAACTCCGGCTAACCATGTGAATGACCTCAGAAGCCTTTTAGGTATCCAGATGCCCAAAATTCACCCCTGATCAATTAAACCAGAATTTTTGAAGTGGTCCAGGCACTTTTTAAGGCTTCTTAAGTGGTTCTCATAAGCAGCCAAGGGAAAAATCATCAGATTAGAAAAAAGAGAAACATGGAAAGTGAGGACAAGAGAATCCAATATCAGAACATAAACACAGTCTCCCACTTAGATGAATCGGGCATTTTCTTCCTGCCTTTCCAGGCTGTGTGAATGGGCTCCCATCATGACAACAAATATTTCTAAGTGCACTTCGGGCCCTTATAAGGCCCCAGCACAGTATTGCAGGAAGTCACACGTGTGTCTCCTGTGTACAAGCGCACTCTCCCCAGGCCTCCACAACCTCTCACCCCAGCCCCCTCCATGAGCCAGTTCCTGGTGTAGGAACTGTGTGAAACTGCCTTTCTTTCATCTGCTATTGTCTTGGAGGCATCCCAAGGAGACTCCTGGTGCCTTCAGGTAAATAGCTGACTTATATTTTACCTCTATGCATCCCTCTCCCCAAAACCCCAACGACCAATAGGCCTGGTTCTGGGGAGACTATCATAGCAAAACTTGCCCTCTATTCAGAATTACTTCTCTGATGGGCAAGGCTTTGTTCAAGGGACATTTGTGCTGCGCTTGACTTTCTGTTCCTCAAAGATGAGCTCCCTCTAATCTCCAGAGCCTCCTAGGCCTCTCAGGCAACAGTCCAGAGGCACAGCTCCTCCACCAGTTGCCAGACATGATGAGACATGATGAAACTCCAGTTACATTGGAACTCCTCTACATGTCTCCTCAAGAAGAAGCGATCCTTGATCTGCCTTTGAATGCCAATGGCTTCCGTGCCACAAGATCCCTCTTTCCTACCTATGTGCCCTGTTTCTATTTTTTTTTTCAGATTTTTATTTATTTATTTATTTACTTGAGACAGTGAGAGAGCATGAGCATGAGCAGGGGTGGGTGATGGGTGGGGAGGGGCAGAGGCAGAGGGACATGCAGCTTCTCCACTGAGCAGGAAGCCTGATGCAGGGCCCGATCCCATAATCCTGGGACCATGACCTGTGCCAAAGGCAGACACTTAAGTGACTGAGCCACTCAGGTGTCCCTGTACTCTGTTTTCCAAAAACATCAATAGTTTGCTAACTGAAAATAAGATTTTTGGCACTAAGCACAAGAAATATTTCAGTGTTTATACATATACATTCCCTAGAGGCTAGTGCTCTGTTCGTGTGTGTGTGTGTGTGTGTGTTAAAGAAATTTCTTCATGTGTCAAGTGTTCCTGGGAAATTGTCAGTAAAATAAGAGAAATCTGAAATAAATATGATTGCTACAAGTAGCAAATAAATAAACTGGATATCATAAAGCTCTGTGCTGTGCCATTCTACTGTGAACTTAACATCTTTTTTTTTTCTTAACATCGTTTAATAGTGGTTCCTATTTAGTATATCGTTGGTGCTTCTCCATGAGAACGAATACATGGGAATTATGAATATGGCCAATTCTTTTCATTTGATGGAGTTTGTTCTAAAGTCATAACTAACACTGAATAAGCAAGTACAGAGTCATTGACCCTTGGGGAAATACAGGGTTAGGGTCTTATGAGCCTCTGATTACACAGCATTTTCATCAACTAATCAATACATAATCTTGCTTTATGTGTGTTTCTATTTAACCAAAAGACATTTTGGTTTATATATATATATATATATTTGACTCATCAATACTGAACTCACAGCCGATAACACTAGAACTCATGACTGAACAAAACTTATCTAACACAGGGTTTTTTCTTCGTAAGGCACAACACAGCTTTCTGGTGCTCAGAAACACTAACAGCACTTCAGCAGTGTGTCTGGGAGCCATTTTAAAGTGGGAAATCACCAACAAAAAGCACACAAAAAATGAAGACTATGGCACTAACTAGACCGAGAAAAGGATTCTTATTTACAGTCCTTGTTGGACTGAAGCCGGGGGACACACATGTAGGGCAACTCCCCTCTTTCACCAATCTGCTCAGGTCTACAGATGACCTCAGAAACACTGTGGGGTTGATTCGGGGGTTACAAAAATATTTTAGCCCGTAGGGGAGTTAGCAAATAGGGAATTCGCAAATAACTAGGATCGACAATACTTTTGTCTGTTTTTCCTTTGAGATTTTTAAACTACCCAGAAAATGTACAAAATAGGCAACAAAATTAGGTGGGAAAGGATTCAAATGATTTCATCCTCAATTACTAAAATTCTATTTTAGTGTCAAACATTTTAGATAGGTTAGTTATCTATTTACAACCTAAGTGCCACACGCCCTACTCTACGAAAAAATGTCTGTCCTGACCCTCTTACTCTGCATAGAGCTAAAGTTTAGGGAATGGTACGTGACAAGACCGTTTCCAGCTTGTTCTCTCCAAATCAGTCTAAGCCCTTGGCTTTTCTGACCCCAACCATGCAACATTTTCATTTCGTTACCTTAAAATCACTATAATCAGCCTGACTTATGACTGTTCTGGGCGTGGCCAGAAGAGGTCAGAGAAATGTTGGGGTGCCCAGGAACAAATGCTCTTGTAAAGACCTTAGGACACCCGTTTCTGACCCAACCTCCTGTCCTAAATGTTTGTTTTATTAATAGACACTAAGCCTGATATTACTTATGAGGCAAATTTGACAAGTTAGAAATCTCTTTTGACAACATTCAGAAAGTATTGCTGACCTCATTCCCCTGCTGCTACCCTCCTCCCACCATCCCCCAGCCAAAATTAAGGCAAAGTCAGAACGTTTTGAAAGAACACAAGGAAAATGCAATGTAATCACAATGGGTCACAAAGGACTCCATTCAAAAGGCAGTAATGTGGAAACTAGAATCTAGGGGACCATTCCTGAAGGGAAAATGATTGAAAATTAGCAAGCACACAGACTAATGCTAATAAAAACCAAATGGTTTTTGTTACAAACATTCCGGATTCTTCCACGGTCCACTCCTCACTTTTAAATGAAATCCTTGACTCCAAATTGCTTTTTTGATACCTTGGTTACAGAAAGTTTGGGGGTGAATGTAATCTAGATTGCTGGTTTATCATTTAATCAGCCACTCCCTGTCAACCACTCTTTAAGTTCCAGCTAAACCACGGTCAAATCTTATACTAGTCTGATCAGCACTAAGAAAAGCCATCACTACACATTTGTTCAGAAACTGTGGATTTATACAAGTAGATCTGAGGGAAGCACAGTGAATTTACTCTGTAGAGCTGCAATGCTCAAGAAAGGAGACCAACTGCAGTGCCTGGCTGGCTCAGTTGATGGAGCATGCAACTCTTGATCTCAGGGTTGTGAGTTCAAGCCTCATGTTGGGTGTAGAGATTACTTAAAAAATAAAAAGTAAAAAAAGAGAGAGAGAAAGGAGACCTATTATTTTGTGTTTAAGCTTGAGGAATAGTTAGTTTCTAACTATTTTATATGTGCATGTGACCAATTTACCTTAAATATATAGACAAAAACACACACGTGAGCATGCACATACTTATAAATGTTAACCTGGAATCCATTTGCTATCAGATTTACAGAAAAACTCTCTATCAGATTCACATGTAGAGTGTAAACTACAGGATCTTCAGTTGGGTTCAATCAGAGATGCTCATGTACTACTAGTACTACTACTACTACTAGTCAATGGTTGACACGTGTCAGGCACCAAGCACTTATGGCTCGAGAGGCATTTTTCTAAATTCTTTAAAAGTTGTTTTCATTAAACTGTATATAGCAACTCTGTTTTTGGCCCCATTTTAGGACTGTAGAAATTAAGGATGGTTGTTGAGCAACAAAACCAAGGTTTGACCTCAAGCAGTGGCGGCCAGAGTCTGAGCTCTTCCGTGATGTTAAATTGCCTCTCTGGATTTAATTTCTTTTCCTTATTAATTGCTCTACACAGTGAGACACATCTCCTCTATTTTAAGGAGATCTAGGCACAGAATGACTACGTGTCCAAGATCGCCAATATGACTTTAGATATGGCATAGATCTAATTTTAAGTTGATGTTTTTAATTCAGTAATATTCACAACCAAATAACATTAAGGAATTTCAGAAGCTACACAGACAGGAGGAGATAATCCAAATTAAATTACACAGCAACCAGTTGGTGGGGGCTTTTTGATGCCCAATTAAGGTTCTAATTGCTCTATAACATGAGTATAGCTATGTGAATTTTTTCACTTCATTTGGCCCTGACTTTTAGAATTTGTTGAGATAATCACAGAAATCTCAAGTCTTATGGACCCCCAATAATAATCCTTATTTGGCTCTCCCCAAATTAGTGAAATTCTTCAGCCTTGTCTTATAGCCCATTTAAATGAATGGCTCACAGCCAAGAGCGGACAGTCAATACTTTTCCAACAGGGATTCCTCCAAAACTCACAACCCAAAACATTCTGTTAACTGAAAGCCCTGAAACTGTGTTACAGTTAAAGTGCCATAGGTCTAAAAATAATTTTCCTTTTCCAGGTCCAATTTGCATTTTGAATCCTAAAAGATTCTTTGCTAGCAAAAAGCTATTAGACAATCTACTGCAATTTAAATACAATATATCGCTTAAAAATAAGTTATCAGGGCTGCATGTTGATCATAATGTTAATGAATAAAAATGATCCTTTGTGGGGAAAGAGATTGTAGGTGATGAAAAAGCCTCCATTGTGCCCTCAGAACCACCCCCCGCCCCCGGAAGCAATGAACTGACCTACCCATGCTTCTCCCACTTAAACTTTTTGTTATTTCAGATCATGTTACTGTACAAAAATGATCAGAGCAACTTCAATAATAGGTAACTACTGAGAATAACTCAAAACATTTTACCTTTGCATCATGTTTAGTTAGAGAGTGGTACGAAAAGATCACAGCAGGGAGATAAGCTGGGTTATCAGTGCTTTTAGAATACCGAAGTCAAAATCGGTAAGACAGCTCTTCTCTAGTGAGCGCTCTTCCGTTCAGTAGGTATAACGAAATAAGCATTTAGTTGACACGGGGTCAGGTTTGCCTCCACATGTTTATATTTTTTAAGGAATAAATAGCTCTTTTATATTACAAGACACAGAGGATTATGCTAAGTCATTGGCTTTCTCCAAAAAAAAAAAAAAGAAGAAGAAAAGAAAAGAAAGAAAGAAAGAAAGAAAGAAAGAAAGAAAGAAAGAAAGAAAGAAAGAAAGAAAGAAAGAAAGAAAGAAATTTCTTCTTGTGGAGCATGGAGACTCCAACACTTCTTTTTGTTTCATTTTAACAAATATTTTCGAGTACCCTTACATATCGGACACTGTTCGGAACTGAATACACAGGTGAATACACAGGTGAATACTCCCTGCCCTCACCGAGCCTGCAGGTTTTCCCCTGAAACAAGACTGTTTCTTGCATAACGTAAGCGAACTCCCCTAATGTAACTGTCATCTAGACACGCTAGCTTCTCGTTTTTGAATTGCTAAACTTAGCCAGTATCCCGGGGACGAGGAAACCTCCAATTTTGTGGGTAACCTCAGCCAAGGAGTCCCGTGCAGCGTTTCCGTGTGCCTGTGCTTGCACGGGTGAGCTGGCCAGGAAAGGAATGAGCACGCTGTGAATGAAGCAACCAGGACTAGGGAGCCTGAAGACATGGCAGGTGAAAAACAGCAAAGCTTAAGCTAATGCGGGTCGCCCCAGAGAACAACTGCACTGGGGCGTCATTGGAGAGGGGAAATGGGTTATGGAGAGGGATGGAGCTCCCAGAGAGCCAGAGGCGGACAGAAAGCGCCCCAGTAGTGGTAATGTAGGTCCTCGAGAGCTGGAAATGCTTACCTGGGTAGGAAATGATTTGACCATTCTCCCTGAGACAGGAAAAGAGCAGGGGAGAGAAATACCTCCAGAAACTGTTTCCTTGCTGACCTGATTCTAAGCTTAGGAGGGTAGAATTAAAACGTAAACGAAACAACTGGGAACCAAGTAACTGCCTCCGCTGCCAGCAGAGGAGACAGATGAGACAGAGAAGAGCTGAACTTAGGACCCTCCCTAGACAGACACAGAGACGAGAAATCTCACTTCCGTAAGCAGGACAAAGCCACCATGAGGACACTTCTTTGCTGCCATATTTGTGTATCAGGCGCCCTAACAAACCACTCGGCCTAGACTAAGCAGTGGTTTCGTGAACCTCGAGACAAGGAACACGAGAGTAAATCTAAGAGAATAAATAATTTATTTATTCAACCCACATGTATGGACAACTTACTATGTGCCCTGCACCACACTAGCTGCTGTAAACAACGATAACTAAGACAAAAAGAGTCAGAGCTTTTATTATATGGGGCAAGACTAGACACGAGGCGACTAACCACAGTTGATATGAGAGTTATGGGTGTAGAGGGAGTGCTGGGAGGGAAGGAAGAATTAGCTAGGCAAAGGTGGAGAGAAGAGCATTTCATTCATTCCTTCATTGGCCATTCAACAAATATCTGAGTCAGGTACCAGGCTGTGTTCCCGGTTGAGAAGGTGAGCGACAGCCTTGACAAAAGAGGGCAGGACTGTAAGAGGCTGTGGGTGTGAATAGGTAGGTCAACCTCTGAAGGCAGGATGCTGAATGGATAAAGGATGAAGAGCTACATTCCCAAAGCTTCAGCACCCCAGGAGGAGCCCTGCCTGTCTTTGATGGAAGCAGACGGGTGAGAACGACTTGGCAGGGGCTTAGCCTTTGTCACCTTGGCCGGTGAAGGGTAGGGATATGATCATGGGAAAGAGGATTTACTCTTGCTGAGGCTGCAGGAAACAGCCAGCCTAGTCCTGTAAGTCCTCATCACTGGGTGTCACGGAGACAGCTTTCCTTTATTTTCTATCTCTATGGCTGGTCACCAAGTCCTACAGCATAGCATCTCTTGGACACACGTCCTGCCAAACTGGCTTATGCTTCAAGAGCTCTAGCTTGGATGGATCTTCTCCATGAATCCAGAGACCTTGTGGACTATAGAAGTTCAGCTGCTGGCTGACCTCCTCCATGTTCCATACATCACATCACTTCAGATGATTGTACAGTTAGGGGAGAGGTGGATCGGATCACCGACAATGACTAGAGTTAGAGGTAGGAGACGTGCAATTCCTGAGAAATAACTCAAAGTACATTCCACAGATTATAAAAGCAGTAATAATTGTAGGTACGCTCCCCCACCCAGAGCAAGGGATCTAATCCCAACTCTTTGCACGATGAGTCAATGACGGACATTCCAATAACGGACATCCTTCTCAATTAAGTAAGCCTTCTCATAGTAAATTATCACCATCTGTTATTTAAAAGCTTTGAAAAGCACACATGTACTCTATCAGCATCCTAAAACATTTTGATGTCGGCTTCTTTTTTCTGTTACTAAACTTGAAATAAAAAAAAAAAAAAAAAAAAAAAAGCAAACTTCTAGTGTTCATTGAAAGCCAGGTAGGCAAGATCTGAAAAAAAAAATCTTTTTTTTAATTTTTTACACATAAATTAGATTTCCTCGTATTAAATAATACAAGACAAACACCTGATTCCTCCCTCTAAGTTTTTAAAATCAATAGGTGTGGTAATTGACGGGTGATGGAAACGGCGGATCCTTGGCTTCCTGTGTTGACGTACAAAATGAGTGAGCCGTCGCTCCCTTGGTAAATGAAGAAATATCTTTCTTCCATGTAAAATGTTTGTCATGTACATAACCTGGGCTCAGGTAGAAGCAGCCTGAGCCGGTCCAGTGGGACTGGATGCTATTTTAGAGAGACTATAAGGGTCAGCAACGGGGAAGTTTCCAGCTAAGAGCAACGGAGGGATGAAACCCCACAGCAGGTGTGTGACAAAGGAGCTCTAACCAGCAGCGTGCTGATCCAAGAAAGTTCTGCAAGTTCTGGCAAAAGGTAATGAAGTCAAGAGCTAGGCCACATTTCAGTCCCAGAAGACAGGAAAGGAGAAGCAGGAACTCCGTTTCCAGAAGCAGGAAATGAGCTGAGAGTGAGGTTCCCACCCCCCCAACACATACACACGTTAGGAGCTCACAGGACATGAGACTTGGAGCCAGAGCCACTGACCGTGGCCTTCATGAGGGCCTGGGCCTGCATGGAACCCAAACAGCTTGTCACCTTTGCAAATCTTTTCACCTCTTGGTGTTAATTTTGACAACCGTAGTTAAGATAGATCATGTCAAGTTTCATGGCATCTATTTCAACTATCTTATATTCCTTTTTTTTTTAAAGATTAATATTGGGACGCCTGGTAGCTCAGCGGCTGAGCATCTGCCTTCGGCTCAGGGCGTGACCCTGGGACCCGGGATGGAGTCCCACATCGGGCTCCCCGCAGGGAACCCGCTTCTCCCTCTGCCTGTGTCTCTGCCTCTCTCTGTGTCTCTCATGAATAAATAAATAAAATCTTTAAAAAATATAAAAAGCAAAAAATATATATAAAAGATTCGTATTTGCATGGATATGAGTTTATGGGGTCTTTCAAGGTATCACTTGTGCCATTTCTTCTTGACATAGTGTTATATCCTTGCTACGGGACAGTATAGATAGTGCTTTGAGAAATTTTCCATTCAGTTAATGACTTTTGCTATATTACTTCCTTTACTTGATCCACTCAAATATAATCACATTATGTCTCTGAACAAATACAATTATTAATATTTTGCTTCTTGGCTTCTAAGTTAGTGAAATCATTAATTGCTACATACATATGTTTAGGGATAATGAATTCATCTGGCTTCAGATGAGCAGACGTATCCAAACGTCCTAATTTCACTCAGGTAATTTCATCACACAAGAAAATTAAGCCCATGGATTTAACAAAAGCTTCCTTTTCTGGAAGTATTTTTAAGTAACTATTGCATCCTCGAGCACATCTTATTATAAGTCTTTAATGATTTGGGAGTTCTTTAAATAAGAATTTCTTTGAAGTTCAGGAAAGCCTTGATTAACAAAAGAAACTATTTAAATATAGGGTTTGGGGCATATCCATCATTTTATAGTTGGTTTGCTTGTTTCTGCTTTAAGCATCAAGCGCAGAGAAACAGATGCACGGCTGCTAATTGATTTTGATTTGACTTCTCAATGATCTGGTCTGTGCTGCGGACTGAATCCCCCCTTTTTTTATTTTTTAGCTTCCCAGCTAAGGTCCCACTACAGTTAGATTCCTCTGGACTGAAGTTTTTAAGAAAGGTGTTTTGGGGTGCCTGACCAGCTCATTCGGTAGAGAAGGCGACTCTTGATCTCACGGTTGTAAGTTTGATCCCCAAGTCAGGTGTAGGGATTACTTACCTATGACATCTTTAGATAAATAAATAAAAGTTTATAAAGAGATTTTGATATTTAAAATGTGACAGTTCTGGGTTTTTTTTTTTTCTTTAATTTTGAAGGAAGATCGCGCCTCTAAGAGATGTTTAAACAAATATTTTGTTTTAAGGTAAGAAGTCACCGATTCACTCTGAGTGAAAAGCTAAGTAAAAACGAATTCATTAGTAATTCTATCAAATGGAGCTGGACAACACCATGCCAGACCATTTCCTCTTGCTGGTTGCTACTTACTCACCTGAATTATACGATTACATATGACAACACGTGAGCCAGAAGCCCTCACCGGTGTGAACTAGTTTCTAGGTTAGGCGGCCCCTCCCAAGACTCTAGAATCTTACTCTTGTCAGCAAACATTTACCTGTATTCAGAAGGATATCTCCTGCAGACTTTTCTCTGGACTAGGAAAGGTATGGGTCTGGGATGTGAGATGAAACAGGGTTTCTTAACTTCTGGGGCACCTGGATGGTTCAGTGGTTGAGCATCTGTCTTTGGCTCGGGTCATGATCTCAAGATCCCAAGATCGAGTCCCGCATCGGGCTCCCCACAGAGACAGCCTGCTTCTCTCTCTGCCTCTCTGTCTCTCATGAATAAATAAAAATCTTAAAAAAAAAAAAAAAAGAATCCCCTAACCTTCTGAACTATCATGACCTTCAGCTCCACTCTCCATCAGTCCATGCATTTTATAGTAACATCCTGATGTTACCATCACCCAGAACAGTTCTACCTTTGAAATCTTCAACTTGAGTAACCTATGCTCTGACCTTCTGATCCTTACAAGTGTTTTCCTTTCTTTATTCCCTCTATCCCTGCCCTTGAACTTCCCTGAGAAGTCTCACCCCACGCCTACGCTATTTTCCCTTTGTTTTTTTTCTCTATCCAGCCTACACTGGATAGTGCCATCATTTAAACCATCATCTCATCGAAGTATTTCATTCTTTGCCCCCTGCAAATATATCTATGCTGAGTCGATCCAGCTGCCCTCCTTTCTCCTCTAACTCTAGGCTAAGATACTTAATAATGTATTTTATATATTGATTGATTGACTGTCTCCTTTTTAATTGACCGTCTCCATTTTTTATCTTGTGAGCAGGGACTTTGTGTCACTCACTTCTACATCCTCAGCGACTAGAGTAGCGCTCAACAAGTATCTGCTGAAGAAGTTATTGGCGATGCTGGGAAAATCCCATAACTGCCTGGTTTAACACCATTTCAAATAACGGCCTTCAGTTTCAGCAGAGCGATGAGCCCTGTGCACAACCTCGCCACACACATGGCCCCGGTGAGCCTTCTTCCCCTCTACACACCGCCCGTTTCCAGCCTTCGACATTCCTGCTTTCTCCACCAGCTCAGCCCCAACGGCAGATTTTGCTTTTTACTTTACAGTGAAAAGTGAAGTAACTGGGTGATGAGCAGCACACCTCCCTGTCCTTCCCAGCCTCCACATGTATTTGCATCCAGACCATTGTTGCCTCCTTCCCCCGGGTGAGAGAAGAAGAGGGGCCCTCCTCTGTCTAAGAGGAGTCCTGCCATCTTTCCCCTGGATATATCCTCTTGTGTGTCCTCAGAAACAAGACTTACCAATTTTTCCACCTTCTACCTGAAACTTCAACTTCTCTCTGCTTTCATTTCTTATCTTATCAACCACTCAGCTGCACTTAACTCCAGCAATCTAATTTTTAACATACTCTCTTCCTTTTCCTTTGGTGATTTTACACTGCACTGGTTTTCCTTTCTACCTCCCTGACTCTGACTCCTCCTCTGACTCCTCCTCCATCTCTTTTGGAAATCTTCATCTCCTTCCTGGTAAAGCTCAACCACATCGTCCATATGATGATTCCTGAATCCTTATATCCAACCCTAATTTTGCCACATGGGAGACTCATGAGTATCTTAAAATCTACACCGTCTCAAAGGGGACTTTTTTATTGCATGTGAAAATCTATTCATTCTCTCCACTTTGTGATCATTCACACCCAGGCAACCATTAGTTCTCATCCAGATGAGTGGGCAGGGGCCTAATTTCCTGCCCACAGTCATTCTTTAGTTATAGCCAGTGATCCTTCCCAATGGTTCTGATCAAGTCATGCTTCATTTAAAACCCTTCTTTCTGTAACTTCTTGGTGCTATTAAGTAGAAGGTCCAAACACTTTAACATGCACTACAAGATCTGACTCCTGCTTATCTCTGTGCCAACGCTCAACACTTCCCCTTCCCAACCTTGCTTTCACTTCCCCACGCACACCCTCTATGGCTTAGCCCTACAGCTATTCCCTAAGTTCCTCAGTCTTGCCAGGCTCCCCCCACAACATATGCACACATTTGGGACATGGAAATATTATTCCCTCGTATGGGTAAGTCTTTGCCTCCACTTTACCAGGTGTGAGCTGGATAGCAGGAAAGCTTGAGAACGCTACACCTCTGCTTCAAATCCTTCAGATTCTCCCTGTAATGTATCTATTTATTTCCTGTAGACTTCAGGAGAAATTACAACCCATATAGTACATGACCCAGCCCCCATTTGCTTTTCCTGTATCATGACTTACTAGCCAGGTGCATCCTCCGGCCATCACGAACCACGTGCAGGTCCTAAGCTCACCAAGCCCTCACTGGCATGTTCCATCTAGCCCATGTACATGCTACTCTCTGCTCCACTGGTCTGGCAATCTCTGACCATCCCTTCAGAATGTAGTGGGTGATGTTTCCCCTTGAGAATGCTTTCCTGGCCCATTACCATCATTCTACCTGCCCACTCCCATGACTGGTCTGGCTCAGGTGCTCCTTTCTCAGACAGCCTATGGCACATTCTGTCCGTCTCTGTCATAGCACTTACCCAATCCATACAGTAACTTTGTTTCTTGGTCTTTCATGCTGACTGGCTTACCACTTTCCTAAGGACAAGGGGATACCTGGGTGTCTAGACAAGTGTCTAACAGTTAGAAGGTGCTCACTCAATGTTTTGGGGGAAAAAAATCAATAAATGAATGGAGAGATGAATGAGTAAATGAATGACTGGATGAGGAAAGAAGTGGCCCTGAAGTCTCTATGAAAACATTCATGCCCACATTATTCCTGGGAAATTCAGGAGGGCATTCCAGGTTCAGCTTCTCCATTACGAGCAGACAAACAGACCCGTGGCTCACCCACTCTTACTTAGTTTTTACTGGGTGGCACAGCCTGACATTGTACCTGTTAAAGCAATTCGTTGGTTAACATACACCTTCTTTTAAAAAAATGCAAACATCCATGTCATTCTCATGGACCTAACGTCAACTGATTTACTTAACATGTTTTTCTTCCTGACACCTCACAGAGACCACTCCACTGAAGGAACAGGAACTTTTGTGTGTCAGGGAGGAGAGATGGTTTGGCATGGGTATATTTTAAAAATCTTCCCAAATTATCCTAATAAGCAGCCACAGTTGAGAATCACTACTCTTCAGCACTTCTCAGACTTTATTGTGCACACTATTCTCCTGGGGACTCTACTAACATTGCAGCTGCAGATTCAGTAGATCTGAGGTGGGGTCTGAGAATGTGCACTTGATTTTCAAGTTTCCCAGCTGACGCTGATGCTGATGCTGTTGGTCTTAGACCAGACTTTGGGCAGCAAGGGTCTAGTTATTGTCCTATTGCCGCAGGTCTCTGGCTTATTTACTTTTAGGGGTCGAACAGCGGTGAGGGAAAGGCTAAGGGTGAGGATGTGCAAGGGCAAGCATAGCGTAACCATGTATTCAAATCAGCGTACCTGCGGCTAGGTTTTGCTTTATAGCAAACATGGGTCTAAGTGCCCATTTCTGATTGTGCTCATTTTAACTTCTTCACAGGCTGACCTGTCATCCCCCGTGCTAAGATAGAGCACAGAAGTCAAGGAAAATGTTAATAAGGGGTGACAAATTTTACCTGAGGATACACAGCATGTGCTACTCTCTTGCCGTGTCTCCTTTCCCCCTCCTTCTCTCTTCTGACCCACACTTTCATCTCTAAAAATATATTGACTGCTTTTTGATTCTCAATAAGTAGCTTTAAACAGTGCATCTGTAAGTTGCAGGAGAAAACACATTAAATGGAATATATCTGTGCATTATACCTACGGGGCATCTCCCTGAAGGATGTGTCATGTGAAATGGGCTGTCATTAGTCTTTGCTGTTTCTCTGTAAAATGAGACGCTATAATTCCAATTTTGTAGATAAGGAAAATAAAATGCAGGAAGCTAAACTGACTTAATTAAGATCACACGCTAACAACACAGGATGTGGCCAAACCTTGCAGCCTAGCTCCCCCATGCTATGTTGGCTTGGTGGAAAAAGAAGCAGTACTCTTTCAAAAGATTGGGCCTTAATTATTCATAACACTTGTATCTCTTTGAAATAAAGCTTACTACTTAACAAGCCTTTCTTCTACACGTATCTACTGCTGGAATTTGTCTATATTCTATTCATGCAATTACTAACCTATTGAAATGAATTCAAAGTGGCCTTATAAGGCCACATAAATTAACTCTTATACATTGAATGAGAAAGAAAGAAAAAGGACAATAGGAATAATGCTAATGGGCCAAACGGCATACAAAGAGGTCCTATAATTACAGGGTAAAAACAAATTTGACTCTCACTAGCAGTCAAGGTGAAAGAGGAAACATTTCACAGAACCCATACATGAAACCAACACTCTTCCAAAAGCAGGACTGTCCATGCCAACTGCTCTGCGGGAGAGACCTCAGTCTGACTTTCTTTCGATAATGGCTGGTCCACCGAGCCCTACGATACCACATGCATCTCTGCCTCCCTCTGACAGTGGTGAAACCCCAGCACCTGCAAACAACGCTTCCAACGTCCGATTCCCAAGTAATTTTAACTTCCTACTTGATTTTCTGTTTCCAAAGACTTTCATCAACATCACCCTCAGAAAATCCAAGAATAGACACTTGCTCAAATGGAGAAGCTTGAGTTATTCAGTGAAGATTGGGCAGGACTGAAAATGACACATAATTATTTCGAATTGCAGAAATGGGACTCAGCATTTAATAGCAATCAGAAGATCAAAATATAATGACTTCTAGGTGGACACTGGGGAGATGAAAAAAAAGGGACGGGGGGCGGGGTTGTTCCGCTTTGTTTTTCAACAGTTGTATAGGATTCCAATTTGCATACCATAAAATTCAACCGAGACTTTTTAATAAATGTATATGTTTGTACAAAACCACCACCACAATCCAACTTGAGAAAACTTGCACCACCCAAAAGGCTCCCTTGTATCCACTTGCAATCCCTGCCCTACTCCCAGCGCCAGGCAATAGCTATTTTTCCTTCTGCCTCTGTAATGTTGCCTTCTCTGGAAATTTCCTATAAACTGAATTGTATATAATATGCTGGTTCCTGCATCTGACTTCTTCTCCTTAACATAATGTCTTTGAGGTCCATGCATACCGTTGCACGTGGCCACTTTTTTACTGTTGCGTGGTATTCCCGTTTATGGCTATACCATATTTTGTTTATTTATCTGTCGATAGACATTTGTGTTCTTTCCATGTTTGGGCTATTACGAATAATGCTGTAGTGAATAATCACGTAAAAGTTCTTACGAGGACACGTGTCTTCATTTCTCTTCGGGAAATACCTAGGTATTTCCTAGGTGTGGAATTTCTCAGGTCGTACATAGAGAGTGTGTTTAACTTTTTATGAAAATGGCCAAATGTCTTCCAAAGTGATTCTTCAATAGTCACCTGCGATGTACTGAGGTATTTTCCATTCACACCAACAGTGTATGATGGCTCCAGGCCCCACACCCTCCCTGACACTTAGTACTATTATTACTGTTATTACTTTATCACAGCCTCTCTAGTAGGTAGGAGGTGAGGGCGTTTGAAGTAGAGAGAATATATTCCAGTTTTCAGATAGTCAAAAGTGGGGTCAGAAGCAGTCTGCCCCACTCCATCACTACACTGTATCTCCTTTTCTAAATGATCGGAGAGAATGAAATCTTTCAGGATTGAAGGGTTTGAGAATTTTCCCCTTATGATTTTTTAATTCTCTATTTTTAAATTTCCCTTAAAATAATTAATCAATATTATCAACTTGATCTTCATATTCTATCAAAGGGTTGCCAGAAAGCCCCTTGCTGGCCCACGGATTTGGTGATGACCAGAACTCTATGTGGCCGAGTATGGTGCTAGGGTCCTCATCCCAGCCTCGGCTACTACTTATACCCACTCACCTTCACTTCTAGGTAATTTTCACAGCTGCAAAACAGACTTTAGGATTCCAAATGAGCTTACCCTGCTTTGCTATTTTTTTTTCCCCTTTGATCATTTCATTCAATTTACCTATGCTTTCCATGCCTTGAGAAATGACGGCGCACTCCTGCTTAACTTCTACCCAGCAGGTAAGAAAAATATGTTACATATGCTTGTATTTATCACCTAATTGATTCCCTTCTTGGAAAGGATTTGATTGACAGATGCTAAGTTTAACCGGAGAATTTTTAAAGCAAGTATAGCCAGGCAACTGTCCGGAGAATGGTGTTGGGAAAGCTGCCCAAAGCCAACTGTCACAGGCCACATTTACATTAACAAAGGTGTGGTTCAGCCGACTTGCCACTAAGACACCTGCTGCGTCCTTATTGCCCCAAGGATTTTTTTCAATCTTAATTACATAATGAAATAGCCCCATCTCCCCCTCTGAAGGGCTGCTGCGCACCTGGTGGCCCCCCAGAGCCGGTCTGCAGTCTGCCCTGTGCTGAGCCAGTGGTGCCATTTTTCTTCATGGGGACTATCTGGGCGGGTGACAGGCAAGAAAGGAGAGACCACGGACAATAGTGAGCACCCAGCAAAAGGCCAGCAGGTGCCAAGAGACTTCACCTAGGGCGTTACCAGAATCTGACCCTCGCAAACATGATCAGGAATGTGAAGGTTCATATTCAGAATATGAATACGTTATCTCACTCTGCTGAATAGATCTTCCAAGTGAACGGAATGTCTCTTTTTCTTTTTTCTATGAATAATTAAATACCCACCAAAAGTTTGCCTCGTAGGAGAAAGAAAAAGGTTTACCTGGTGAGTAGAGAATTAAAGGGGAAAGGAAATAAACAGCTCTGAGAGGTTCCACGAACCAGTCTCTCGGGGCTACCATAATTATGCAGTATACAACCTGCACAACTGTACAGACGGTCTTTCTCTTGTGCATTGTATTGCTCGTGTATCTTAACTTGGCTTCTCTATCCCCTGGGGCATCTAAGCCAACACTGTTAGTATTTGCTTCTCTAGACCCCTTAATTCCAGGCTGTATTTGGTGTACTAAAATCACAGATGAAGATGCTCAATGTTCTCAGTAAAATAGCCGGTTTCTGGATGGATGAGAGATTTCATCTCCTCCGTCTCAGTGTGGATGTAATTATTTCAACTCTGACAGTCATCTAATGCCTCTAGCATTAGGTTCTAGCAAGAGGGGAGGCCATCTGCTTTCATCCGTACGGACACAGGGTATTAAAAATTTCATAGAGTCCTAGTCTCCCCCAGGCAACATGGAGAAGTCATGAATGTAAGTTCCAGAACCAGGCTGCCTGGGTTGGAATCCTAGCCCAAGTTTGTTCATCTGTAAAAATAACATAGAATGAGGGGCACTGGGTGGCTCAGTAGTCGAGCATCTGCTTTAGGCTCAGGTTGTGACCCCAGGGTTCTGGGATCGAGTCCCACATCAGGCTCCCTACATGGAGCCTGCTTCTCCCTCTGCCTGGGTCTCTGCCTTCTCTCTCTCTATCTTCCATGAATGAATAAATAAAATCTTAAAAAAAATGATATAACGGATAGTACCTACCTCACGGGGTCATTATGAGAATCAAATGTGTTAATACATATAAACTGCTCACAACAGTGCTAGACACATATATATTCAATATTAATTATCATTATTTTATTATATTATATTCCACTATTTTTCTCCTGTATTCTATTATTATAATCCTCTAAAAATCTGTATAACGTTCCTTCCTGATACCTCCATATGACACACCTCAATGTAGTAATAAAGTAGCAGCTTCATTTATTTACTTATTTATTTATTTACTTATTTATTTATTTACTTATTCATTCACTTATTTATTTACTTATATACTCACTTATTTGCGTGTGTATGCGTGTGCATGTTTTAATTCTTCAGAGATAGCCTTAAAATAGGGAACTATGGAGGGTGTATTAGTTCCCTCTCATTGCTCTAACAAACTGCCCCAAAGCCAATGGTTTAACTGCCAAGGCTCACTGTCTTACAGTTCTAGAGGGGTTGGCAGGGCTGCATTCCTCCTGGATGCTATGAGGGCCACCCACTGCCTCCCCCTCCCGGCTTCTCAAGGCTGCTCCCATCCCTTGGCTTGCAGCTGCTTCACTCCAACCTCTGCTTCCCACGCTTCTGTGGCCACATCCCCTTCTCTTTCTAACCCTCCCTGCTCCCTTCCCGTTAAAAGAACGCTAGAGGTTACATAAGTCCACCCAATTAATTCAGCATAATCTCCCCCTTTCGAGATCAAATTTGCAAAGTCTCTCTTTTTTCCACATAAGGTAACACACTCACTGGATCCCAGGATAGGAAGTGGGTACCTTCAGGGAGGCATTGTTCCACCTACCACAAAGGGAAAAGCCCTGGATGATCTCTTGAGATCATTCAGGCCAGTGGCCACCTCATTAAAGATGATTCTACTGTCCCAAGGGGGCCATGGCAATATGTGGAGACATTTTTTGGTTGCCTCAAGTTGGGAGGGGAACGGTTCTAGACATCTAGTGGCTAAAAGGCCAGGGCTGCCACTAAACATCCTAAAATGTGTGACACAACCACTTCCCCCAACAAAGAATTATCCAGGCCAAAATGTCAACATGATGAAGCTGAGAAGCCTTGATTTATACCATGTGATTCCTTGAAATCCTCCAAGTGGGGAAGGTTATGATGCAATGGAAGCCAGTTTGAGGATTTAGATTTACACGGAGAAGTCTGAGAAATCAGAAGCAAGCTCTATAACTCCGTGTTTTTGATGATCTTATATGGTAAATAAGAGATGAATAATATTACTCATATTACTCAATATACTCATTACCCTATCCCTTAATAGTAGGGTTTTGAACACCACCTTAACTGGCTATTTGTTAAGTAGTGTTTGTTTTATTTTAGGTTTGGTGTAATCTTTCATGCTGCTGCGTCTCCTATACATGCAAATTATCCTTAAGCATATGTTATAAACATCACTTATGTATATTATAAATATTTAAATGTACAGATGCTCAGATTTTAACGTACCTAACACCAGATACATTTCAAGACGATCCACGGCCTTCTGCAGTATTTCATTTTTGGCTTAGTATGACTTGACTTTGACTTCAAAGGATCAAAGAGTTTGTTTTGGTTTTTTTCCTGGCTTATAATTTATTTATTTATTTTTTTTAGGTTGACTCTACGCCCATTGTGGAGCTCGAACCCTAAGATCAAGAGCCGCATGCCCCACCAAGTGAGCCAGCCAGGGACTCCCTGGTTTGTAATTTAAACAAATCTGGTAATCCTTCTGAGTGGCCCAGAGAGCAACAGGCAGGTAGACTGTGTGTGAGCTATTGCAGCGATTTCCCATCAGGTCACTCATATTCAGTTTACAGGGCTGGTTAGGCTGCTAGGAATCTTGTGAGTAAGGTAGTAGGCTCTTTTTCCCAGAGCTTTATTGGCTCCATAAAGTCAGCCATAAAGATGTCTGGCTATATGTGAGTCTAGGCATGTTTCTCTCAAATGTGACATTTCAGCCCAAGCCTGGGTGTCATAACCAATGTTTCCAGTCGTGTCCACGGCGGCCCTCTGAGGCAGCTGGGACTTTAGGAGCCGTGCAGCTTATTGATCACGAGCCACGGCCTCCTCATCCACCAGGAGAAAGATTTAAGTCAGAACCAGCCTTCACAGGAACGTGAGCACCTTGTCTATCAATACCTGCTTTTCCAATCCTCAAAAACGTCCTGTGCTTGGGTTGGAATTTTCTCCCAGTCTTCTTAACATTATCTAGAATTGTCGGTAGGAGACTTGCATCCTTTTCAACATCCTTTTTTCCCCCCATCTTTCTTTTCCTTTCCAGCCATTTACTCTGTCCTTCTTCCCTTTCTTTAATACTTTGTCCTGTCCAAGAATTCCCCTAGAATTTTGTTAATTTGGAACAACTTCTGAGAACAGTAGTTTTATCTTCTATGGCAGAAAAGGTTTACGACTCAGCAGGGGACTGTGGGTGTGTGAGCCTGCATGGGTGTGCATGGGTGTGAATACTGTATCCCTAAGAGTGAGTTTCATCTTCATTTTGTTCTCCCAGGAAGAACAGTAACTATAAATAATCAAAGGAGTCTACCAGCTTGTAAACAGAGCTGAATAAAAGAAAACAAGACAAAACAAAAAAAAAACGAGTTCTTCAGCAACTTTGTGTACCAGCCACACTATTTCTAGCCTATCCATTTCTCTGCTGAGAGAAACAGTGTTGGAAGGAGGTGTTTTACATTTGGTGTGATTTCTGACCTACGATGAAAGGATACACGTTAAATACGCCTTAATGAATTGAGATTTGCCAGACACTACTTACAAAAGCCAAAGCCCTACCCCTAAGCGGTAAGTCCCATATGAGATTCCAGATTCCAGATATCACACTGCTCTTGGGGGTCGGTGCCACTCGAGGAACCTGCCCAGATCTCTATGCCTACCCAGCCAAAGGATTCCATTTCCTCAAAAAAATAAGAAAAAAGAAAAAGAGAAAAACACAGTGAGAAGGAGAGAAAGAATGAAAGAGAAACTATAGAGTAAGAGACTTAGAAGACACATCAAGCATATTTAGGACAGAGAAACTTGAAGACAAGTAGAGGTCCATACATACCAACTGGGAGTTTCTGGAAACAGGACAGGGAATGAGTGCATAAGGGTAGCTGGTAAAGAGAAAAGTGGGGCAGGGTTTGGGGGAGGAGCAGATGGTAACTCTGACGGCCTGGGCACATTCGAACTCTGGCGCAGGGACCCAGGCCATCTCCTAGGCAGGCTATCTGTGTACATTTCCTGGGGGAATACAGCAACTTCTTTTGTTTCTGGGAAGGCCCGTGGATGGGCAAGTCCCTGCTAGTACGCCAAGCAGCCATTGGCCCATGTCCCAATCAGGCCTCCCTCCAGCACCCCCCCCTTAATGTCTCAGGTGTCCTGCCAGGGCACATGAGATCCAGAATGACTACAGCAATAAAAATATCAAAGAGCAATACAGAAAAAGCAAAAGGCAAAACATTTGGAACATTAGACTTTATCACCTAAAATCCCAAGATATTTTCTCATCGTTATTTTGCAAAGGTCAATGAATAGCAAAAAACCCAGATAAAGCCATCTAATAGCAAGTGGTTCAAAATCATTAGGGACAGGTTATTTCTTGCAAGAAATGTAAACATTATAAAGGGGGCTTACAATCTCCTGCCGAGGGAGACAAGAGGTAGATACCTCGTCCGTATCCCAGGGTGCTGCTCAGCGACCACCTTTCTTCTCCTGGTCACAATGCTCTTCTTTTTCACACCACACGCTAACTGATGTGACTTCTTACAACTCCACATGCTGTCTTGGTTCCCTTCCCTGGCTTTTCCTTTCCTTGCACTCTAATTCTCAACATCTTCTTAAGTTTGGCCCTTAAAAGCTCATCTCCGTCTGGGGAGCTCAAACACTCCTACGACTTCCCGTATCTCCCCCGGACAGATCCTAAATGCACCGCATGACAGATCTTCGTACACTCCCTGTCTGTCTTTCTGCTGTCTATCCCCACTGGCGTGTAACCCCGGGCTCAGACCCAACATGCCCTAATCCATATTGATCACATCTCTCCCTAAAACAAACCTACCTCCTAACTTCTCTATTTCTCTGCGCGTTGCCACCATTCTCCTGAGTCCCATAGGTTTTAAAATTTGGCCTCATTTCCAAATCATTCATGTCCTTCATTTAGCATGTGCGTTCCACCGAGCCATCCAGTTCCCTCTTCATGTTGTCACCTAAGCTCTCTCACCCCACCACGGGCTGGCTCCTCGATGCACACCTGCATTACGGCAGCAGCCCCCACCTGCCCACACTCTCCGGATCATCACTTCTTACTCAACCCACCCAACCCGGCATTTCTGGAATCACCTTTCAGCTTTTGCCTTATTGAACGATCTGTTCTGGAAAATATCCATTGCTCCTTCATTAGGACATCAAGGCTAACGTGGATTTTCAAAGCTCTCCGTAATGGGTCCCTATCTATCAAGCCTTCCTGTTCGCTGCTTCTCAACAACAGGATTTACTCCTATTGCTCTTTCACCCTGTAAGGAATTCCCTCTTCTGTACCTCTACTTCCAAACCCCAGCCCTGTTTCGAGGGCTCCCCCAAATCTCCACTTCTCCTCCTAGCTTTACAGACTACATTTCACTCCCTTCTTAGTTCTTACCCCCCCGATGACCTGCATTGAGAAAATAACATAATGACAGGATGCTCATTATTTCAATGGGTTGATTTTCTTTCTCCAACTACACAGCAAGCTCCCTACGCTGGAGATATAGTTCTCTATCACCCTACCATACACTCCAGGTATGAAAAGAGTGAATTCTTTTTTAGGATAAACTAGCTAATTAATCTACCACTTAAATATTCTTAGATTTTCCTTGGCTATAAATAATGAGGTATAATGAATAGAAGTATAAACAAAGAAAAATGTAGAGATAGTTGCCTTTCAGCATCTGATTTACCAACGTTATACATTACTTGTAAAACTATTAAATTTAAAAACCATCTTCTTACCTGATTTTATGCAGTCTGATGACTTGCAAATACCATCTAGAAAAAGAAGGGTATATACATAAATATTTGCAATCTGGTTTTCTAATTTCTCCCTATCTTTTGTTCTTTTAAAAACTGCCAACTAAATAATCAATTCCTTAAAGCAAGAGCTAAAACCTGAGTATTATATATCATTGTCAATAGCCAGAAAAACCATAGAGAAATAAAATCGGCAAATTCTAAATTTAAATTTTTTTATTATGAAGAAAACAATGCATTTACTTTATCGTCTCTACCCACTAAGACCTAGGTCTATTAAATTGAAATAATCAGTCGTTTTAGTCTGGTAATCTTTTTTTTCTCCTATTAAAGAACCAATCTTTTCTAATCCTTATTGTGAAAAACTTCTAAGACTCAAATTAGACCTCTTGGATTCCTGTGAAGCCCTTTAGAATTTCAATGACACAACAAATTTCACTAATTGAAGTTGGCCATAAAATTGTGTACATTTGAATCAAATAAAATTTTACCTTAGAATTCTTACAGAATAAGCATGAGCGTGCTAAATATACTCGTCAATTAATATTAATAACTTAGCTGAAACATAAAAGACATTGTACTTTAGTCAGAGTTAATTGTTTCAATATACTGATGTTCCATTTTATTTTTTTAATTTATTTTTACTTTTTTAAGATTATTTATTTATGTATCTGTAAGAGACACGGAGAGAGAGGCAGAGACACAGGCAGAGGGAGAAGCAGGCTCCCCGCAAGGAACCCGATATGGGGCTCGATCCCAGGACCCCGGGATCACACCCTGAGCCGAAGGCAGACGCTCAACCACTGAGCCCCCCACGTGTCCCAAATTTCCATCTTATAAAGGAATCTTTATATCACCATCTTTAAGCATTGCTCTCCTTCCCACATTCTTTTGATAGATGAAAAAAGCGTAAGATGAAGATTCTACTCTCTTGTGCATGTCTGTGTGCACAGGTATGGGAGTAACTCACCATCATAGGTTGCATAGAGTGCGATCATTGTCACGGCGATGATGGTAAGGAGCAGGACAAGGACGGAGAGACTGATCTCCAGGGAGGTCCATCGTTGCTTCTTTGGCCTTGGAGTGCTGATATCAGTTATATCCATCTGACTTTCTGATCTGCCCATCACCTAAAACCTGTAAAAAAAAAAAAATTTAGATAACTAATAATAACAAATTAATAAATAGATAAAAATAGGAGAAAAGAAAATGTATGTACAATTTTCTAAATGCTCAATGTAGCTAAATTTAAAAAAAGGTTAATTCTTTTTAGATAGAAATAGATTTTTGTTGTTGTTGAAAGTCAGAATTTTGATTCTGAAAACATAGAGGATAGACCCGATGAATCTGACACGACAAGCCATAATCATTTTTTTTTTCGCATATATCACTGAAGATACAAACTAAATTAGAGAGGAAGACTCGGCTAAATACTCACATAAGATTCCTTCAGCAGTTCATTAGCAAATAATTGCTGTTCCATCATAAAGCAAAGTTTTAAACTCACTCTTCTGAACTTTGGACAACGTCAAAGGTGAATTTTATATCTTGGCCAGTGACTTGCTTTACAAGCATAGAAATCAATGACTAATACTTTGAGGTTTTGACTAAGCAATAATTTGAAACATCGATACAGATAAAAACAAAAAGGAACAAATACTTGTGATAGTTTATTTTTAGTCTTAAAAACAACTTTTATCGTTACAGTTCAAAATTACAGCCACTGCCGATGTGGGTATCTATTAACTGGTTAGACAACATTCTGAAAATGGTCACTCACTAAACCAAAAGTCAGTGGTTTACACCCAGGGATGAAAGATATTAACCTTAATCGATGTTGTGTGTGTGTGTGTGTGTGTGTGTGTGTGTGTGTGTGTATGTAATTGAAGAAAAAAAAAACATACATGATTTAAAAAAATCCTACACTGCAGGTCAGGGTAGTGATGGTTAAGACAGGTATTTAATTTGTATTTAAATTAATATTAGTACTTCTACTAATAGCTGACATTTATTGAGTACTTCCCACATGTCAGTCACTAGTTCTTAGTGCTTTACATGTACTAATTGATTTAATCTTTGTAAGGTGGGTATAAATATTCTGATTCTATACCTCAGGAAACTGGGGCACAGAAAATTCAGGTAATTCGCCCAACTACACAACTAGTAAGTGTCCTTTACAAAGAACACACTTGGTCACTGTTTGAAATATATCATCACACAATAAAAGCTATTCTAGATCTTACTGCAGAAGTTTTGGGGAGGGTAGGGAAATCGAGGGTGTATAAGCCTAAATATTAAATTTCATTATGTTTCTCGTAGAGGCCTTGTGATTCTTTATTGACCGTCCACCAAAGCTCAGACTTCAGTTTTTCTGCATTTGACTGTAGAAAAGAGCATCATAAACTAACAGATTTGCTGTTTACAGCTCGATACAAAGTAAGCGTATAATTTAGTCCCTAGATGAAGTGACCGCTCAGAAATACTCTTATAGTTAAAGGTCTTTGTTAAATACCCACAATTCCCTGAGTCTGTTTTGTGGAAACTGAGGCACGGGACAAAGTAGGAATCGGGTCTATATTTAAAGTACGGCCTGGGAGATCCTGCTGATAACTAGGAATTTAATCTCCCCAGTGAGTTATTAATAAGTGAACCACAACTGGACTTTAGAGTTCTGGATACAAAGTCTTAAGCATGCTGTTCTCTTGATTACATGAGGCTATAACCAAGGACAGACTATCAAATAAAAATATTTTATTAGACCATGAAAACTGTGTCTGCTCAATAAAAGCGGAATGTAATGTACCTGAATGTTAAAATGTCTTACTTAATGGTTATGTAACTCATGTTGGCTTAGTCTCACAGCCCCTGGGGTTATGATATGGAATTGCATTGATCGTGGTCCTTGGAGTTTTAATAGGGATGGTGATTGGGGAAAGAAAAGATGGGACCAAATTTAGGACTTGGACACCACACGGAGAGATTAATAATAAAAAGAATAATTTTCCCAGTTTCCCCAGAAGAATTCAAAAGCGACCTAAAGAGCATCTTGAATATTAATCACCCCGTTCCCTTTCTGGAGCATTTGTCCTCCTGCTCTGATATTTCAGAAGACAACCTAGAGAAAAGTATTTCTGAAAGAATACAATTCACTTCTCCTTTTAGTTCTTAGAAATAACAATCGGTTCCTCTAGAGCTGGGAACCAGGGCAGCCACAGGGTTAAATTTAAGTGCTCTTTGGCACCACCAGGCTTCCAACTAGCAAGAAAACTAGTAGGCAGGCGTGCTTTCTCCTTGCTGGGTGACTCTTTCCTTCCTTCTCCTCCTTACCCTTGGGATTGGGGTACGGAGGCAGCTGGGCTCTCGATGGTTGTGCACCTAATCCCTGCAGAAATTGTTACGGGGGGGGGGGGGAAGGCAGTGACTAAAGCTGTTAGTCCTTTCACTGGCACCAACAGACTATCCTCTGAATCACCTGCACACTCTCCACCTGCCTCTCTTGCAAACGCTCTGCAAAATTTTAGTCTTCTGCTCCTAAGCAGCGCTTCTGAACGGCACCGATCGAAAACAGAAATGATGCAAGTGAAACTTCCTAGTAAACTTTGTCCCTCATGTCCAGATACCTCTGCTGGATTCTCTATGTTCTTGTAAGAAAACGGGGCTCAGAATCTCGAGCAGCAGGATGGAACCTATCACCAAGCCCCAGACACTGGAATATCCACCTCGACTACACACAACCCCATTTTAGAGAAGGGAGGGGAGGGGGTCATTATACAAAAGAATACAAAAACATTATAAAGTTGATACTTACAGCTCCGTATAAAAGTAGGATGTGCCAGAAAAAAAACACCTACACGTTTATAAACCGCATCTCAATCTAGAGACAGGGTCGGAAAGCTCACCCCAAAAAGCAGACGCTTCCACAGGAGAGGAGAGGACAGAGGATTAAGAGATCTGACCCAACAAGCAATCTGTGAACTTCAGCTGGACGACATCACCAAAAGAACACACGATTCCTTTTGCTTAGGTAGAAACTGCGTTTCAAAGCAACAGAAAGCAGCAATTCTTAACACCGGTTGAGCACAGGCATCACTTTCTGATAGAGTCAAATCAGAGCACCTACAGCACCACAGTTCTGTTCAAGGGAAGTCTAGAAACCAAAGCAATTTCCATCTTCAGGGCGCTTCAGCGCTTTGGCATTCCCGCAAGTCTCCGGAGGTGCCCTAGTAACACAGTGCGTGTGATGGAAACTGAGGCACAGGAAGCAGGAGAGGCGGGTTCGCATGGAGGCTGTGGCTGCAGAAGCAGAGAAGCCAGGTACTCAGGAGAAATCACCTCCTTCTTTTTTTTTGGGGGGGGGTGGAGGACATTAATCTGCAGGTGTCCCCGGGGTGGGGGGCCTGGGATGTGGGGGTGTGGGCCCGAGGGCAGCCGGTCAAGGAAAGTCACAGCAGCAAGTTCAAGGAGGAACCGGGGAGATGTCGGTTTGCACGAGGACCCAGAGCCACGGCAGGGGGAGGCGGGGAGGACCCGCAGCCTCTGGCACCTGCTGCCCCTACAAGTCAGGTCCCACCTGCATCAGCTGGAGGGGTGGGGGTGGAGGGGCGGGGGAAACGCCGGGTTGCCCGCACCCTGCTTGCCGGGAGGGGACGCAGGGGGTCGGGGAACTTTCATCCCCGTAGGCCCCCCGCGACCGAAGCCCCCCGCGTAGAGGGCATCCCCGCGGGGCACGGAGGTCGGCGCCCCAGGAAGACCTGGGGTCATGCGCGGCGCTTGCGGCTCGGGAGAGTCAAAGTGGCGAGAGAGTTCGGAACCGGGAGGAGATCCGACAGGGACCGAATGGAAACAGACCTTGCATTTAAAAAAAAAAAAAAAAAAAAAAGGAAACCCCCCCCCCAGATCGGCGTGCGCGCTGCGGCTGGCGATCCCCAGCGCCCCCCGCGCCCCCCAGGTCGGCGCCCCCGCGGTTGCAGCGCGGACCTCCCCGGGGCAGGGGCTGCCCCCTGCGCGCCCCCCCCGCGCCCCCCCCCCGAGCCCCAGGGCGCCCCCTGCACCCCCTGCGCCCCAGGACGCCCCTCGCACCCTCCAAGTCGGCGCCCCCGCGGTTGCAGCGCGGACCTCCCCAGGGCAATGCCCCCTGCGCGCCCCCCCTTGCGCCCCCCGGGCGCCCCCCGCGTTGGCGCCCCCGCTGTTGCAGCCCAGACCTCCCCAGGGCAGGGGCTGCCCCTGCGCGCCTCCCCTGCGCCCCCCCGCGCCCCAGGGCGCCCCCTGCACTCCCCGCGCCCCCCAGGTCGGCGCCCCCGCGGTTGCAGCGCGGACCTCCCCGGGGCAGGGGCTGCCCCCTGCGCGCCCCCCCTGCGCCCCCCCGCGCCCCAGGGCGCCCCCCGCCCGCCCGGGACTCACCGCGGGGTCCGGGACAAGTTGCGGGCTCCGACCGAGGAGCCCCCCGGGCGCCGGGCGGCGGGTGCGTGCGCCCCCAGGGCACCCCGGGGTGCAGGCGGCGGGCGGGGGCGGGGTGGGGGCGCCCCGGGAGCCGCCCCCGGGCACTCACCGCGGCCTCTCGGCAGCTCCCGCGCGGGGACTCGCGGCTGCTCCCGCTGCGCCCGGGCGAGCTCGGCCGCGCACATCCCCGCGCCCCGCGCCCCGCGGCCCCCCCGCCCGGCGCCGCAGGACCGGCCGGCGAGCAGTTCCCCGCGCGACCTGCAGGGCTCGGCCGGCCTCGGCGCCCCGGCACCCCCGGCCCTCCCCGAGGGCTCGGCCAGAGCCCCCCGGACGCGGGCTCGGGGCGCCCAGCACGCAAAGCCCGGCCTCCCGCGCCTGGTCAACCCTGGGGCGCCCCGGGTCAACCTGGGCTGCAAACGATGCTCTCCGTCCGCACGGGCTCCTCCAGCTCCTCCTGGCTCCTTCCTCCCTCCGGCCAAGCTCCCTGGCTCTCTCTCTGGTTTTTTTCCCTTATGTTTTCTCGCTCCCTGCCCCCCACCCTTTTTTTGGGTTATTTTCTTGCTTTCTTTCCTTTGCTTTCCTGCCTTTCATCACCCCCCCTTCTCTTGCCCTCCTTCCTGTCTTTCACCCCCTCCCCACTCTCTCTCTCTCTCTTGCCCTCCTTCCTGTCTTCCTCTCCCTCTCTCCGCTTTCCCTCTCCTCTCTTCCTTCTCCTCCTTCCTTTTTCTTGGTCAGACCGAAAGGATGGCAAGAGCCGTGCTGTGTCCTGAGACGCCCCACTCCCGCCTCCTGCCTCTTGGGCCCCGAGGGGGTGGGTGGCCTCCTGCGGGCCTGCGGGTGCGGAGGGAAAGTCGCAGAAAAATGAGCTGAGGAGCTCGACCTACTGTGGAACCCGAGTTCTCAGGTGTCTGCACCCTTGTCAGTGTAATGGAGCCAAGCAGGGCCCCATATTCCTGTAAGATTTGCAATTCCTTCTCAAGGAAGTTTGCTTGTTTGTTTGTTTGTTTGTTTGTTTTTTAAAGAAAATACTTTTTTTCCAAAGGCAATTCCTTGGTCAAAGCTGCGCCTTAGCAGCTTGAAGTGTCCAGGAGCTCCGGAGAACTACCCTCCCCTCACGGGTGTTTTGACTGCACTTAGTCAATGCCGAGCACCTACCAGGAGCTCTAACACTGATCCCTTTGCTCTTTCCAATCACGCAGAGACACACGCACACACTGGGGAGGTCCCACCGAAATACAGGTGACTCTTCTTGAACTTGCAATGATCTGCTTTTAACATCAAGTGACTGACACTTTACATGGTAGAGCCGAAAGGCAAGGAGAAAGAGTGATGCTTGCTATGAAATAGTAAATGGAATACAATGGAGACAACTTTAAAAAAAAAAAAAGGATAAAACAATCATTAAATAATTGGATTAATGTAGATAAAGCTAATATATAGGCTTCAAAGGTACTCTCTCCCTCTCTCTGTGCTTTGCTCTTTCTCGGTGCGTGTGTTGGATGCCACTTAATCCTCACGACAAACCTAAACTTCGATGTAATTGCCTCACAAATGAGCATAAGGAACTTGGCTAAGTTAAAACCACCGGGAACTGTTTCAGCTGGAATGTGAACCCAGTGCATTCTTTTGTTTTGTTTTACGATTTTATTTTTAAGTAATTTCTACACCCAGCGTGGGGCTCGAACAAACCCCAGATCAAGGGTCTAGTGCTCTGCCGACTAACCAGCCAGGTGCCCTTGACTCCTGGTCATTTTGATTCAAATGCTGAGTTTCTGGTATCCTCATGTTACAGAGAGGACTGAAGCATATATAGGTGATTCACTAAATTTACTAAAATTCATTGTGTGAGAAATCTAGATCTTCTAACACTCTACTGCTTAATTTTTATTACTGTTCAGCTAAATCACCAAAATGTTATTTCAACCTTATGTAATCAACGTGAACTAAAAAGGAGTCAGAAAAATCCTTTTTTTTTTTTTTTCCACGTAGCCAGTCCTCAGTTTCTTCATAGGGAGCCCCATGTATTAAAAATGTAATACTTTTCTTCTCATTAACATAATAATGAATGTTGGGGGGTGCCATGGCCAGAATAATCCCCAAATTTGCATATCAACGGGAAATGCAAGTTAAACTCATGCCTGATCTTAACAATTCTATTTAAACTTTTCAAGCTACATTTTGTTTTCCAATTTGCACAAAAATTTTAAACAGAAAAAGTTCTTTTGGAAGGTAATAGAATATCCTTGCAGTTCATGAATATCTTATTACCGGTAGGAAATAAGACAGTCTGGTTTGTATATAGTGCCTTTAAACTTATAGCTGAAAGTTGAAAATAAAGATAATCCATTTAAATTCTTTTAAACATTTAAGATGTTAATGAGAACTTTTTGGACTATTCAGTTATTAAGCATACATCATAGTTTTAGTTCTGTCTTGTTGCAAGAAGAGAAACCCTGCAGGAAGCCAATTCACCGATCCACTCTTGATAGGGGTATTTTAAAGGAAAAAAAGAATGAATATAGAGTATACAGCAAAAGAAAAATACCATGGTTAATTATTTTTAGACTCCTTTTCAGCCGATAGTCAAGTGTATTTCCCATAAGAAGTCTTAATCTCATTAAAGTTTACCAGAAGTTTAAGGGTTTTATCAAAAAAGCTAAATCCCTTCCCAGAAGGAAGTGATGCAAGTTTGAGAAGATTTCTCTTTTAAGGGATCTAATAAAGAGCCCCCAGGTAATGAAACTCAGAAAACTGAGATTTACAGAGGTTGGCCAAGGTCATGCAATTTGGTGAGTTATACGGATGGAGGAGAAAGCCAGTCCTCCTGGCCACCATGCAGAAGTTATTAAGAGTGGAATGCATTGGTTCTAGCAACTTGCAAAGTAGATCCTTAAAAGCTGCCCTTGTATGCAACACTTACCACTGCTTGATAAGTTTTTTTTTTTTTTTAACAGGTCCTTTAAATGTACCACTGAGCCAGCAAGAAGGTGAAGGAAAAGCCAAAATCAAAAAGCCAGGAATTCCTGAAGGCTTGTAAGTACTAAAGATGGCACTGTCCTGGGGGTATCTACCTGTCTCTGTAGGCCTCCCCAAACCTAGAGCTGCAATTGTAACAGGGCTTAGAAGTGCCAGGGACTCCTTAGAGAGCAAGGTGAAAAGTCAGGTCAGAGACTCCTGCGTAAAGCTGAGGCCACTGAAAAGAAACATCTGTAGTGCAAAGGTGAACTGGAAAAAAGAAAAAACCAGAAGTCAAACTATTCCCACCCCCGCCCTTCCCTCCCTCGCCATGCCAAACATAAATGTTTGCTTTTGTCAGCTTGACTCAGGCAGGTATATTTATGCCAGAAAGCTTCTGCTGAAAATTCATAATCAGGCCAGACTTCAGATGGGCAGTAGGGCTAGGATTTACACTAATTATGTGGCATGAAAATTCCCAAGTTAAAAATCTATAATAAAGTGGTTCCAGCTGGACTATGCCAAACAAAAATGGAGAGAATTATTATTACTTAACTCTCACTAAAGGAACTTACTGAAAATGAACTTATAAAACAAAATGATACTGAAGTAGGAAAGCTGAAGGGACTCCATTTTAGAAAGGCTCCATCTCTGCTGCTTTCCTGCTAGGCCCCGTTTGCTCACGTTCCATATTTTGCCTCTGAATATGCCAAAGAAGTTATGTTCCCACTTCAAGGGGGAAGCAAGAAAGTTAATCGTTTTCAGAATTTTGTCCTAGGCCCCACACACCTGATAACACCTAAGTTGAGCCAGATCCCAAACACGTTCCCAGACATTATTAACGTTAAACAAATCTCAGCTAATGCTGGCATCGATACCCCTGCCTTCAATAATTCATGGAATAATACCTATTGTTCACCCAACACTCACCTTTGATTAGACCCTACCATGGATTCCTGAAGAAATACATACTCTAGATCTTTTCCAACATAAACCCCTAGCCCCGGGCCACGATGAGACCCATTCTCCTTTCCTCTCCGAGTCTTGCAGACATTCCATCTGCTATTCTCTGTCAGCCACCCTATTCGATAAACTGTTCTCACTTTCTCTGGCTCACAGTTGATTTCTAATCGAAGTGAAGCCAAGGACCTTCTTGATAAGTCCTGTGGGACCCTCCCCTGTGTTCTTGGACTCAGCCTGCCTGAGTTAATACTAGATAGATCAGATATTAAAGGAGGGATAAGCAAAGAACATAGTAACAACATAGGTAAATCTAAGCAAACACTGGCTAAAAAAAAAAAAAAAAAGTCTGGGTGTACAGATGGCCAACAGACCCGTAAAAAGGTATCACTCATCATCAGGGAAATGCAAATCAAAACTACAATGAGATACCACCTCAGACCTGTCAGAATGGCTAAAATCAACAACACAGGAAACAACAGGTGTTGGAGAGGATGTGGAGAAAGGGGAACCCTCTTGCTCTGTTGGTGGGAATGCAGACTGTGCAGCCACTGTGGAAAACAGCATGGAGTTTCCTCAAAGCTAAAAAATAGAACTACCCTATAATCCAGTAATTGCACTACTGAGAATTTACCCAAAGAATACCAAAATACTAATTCAAAGGGATACGTGCACCCCAGTGTTTATAGCAGCATTATTAACAATAGCCAAATCATGGAAAGACGTATTGGCCCAAATACGTCCATTGACTGATAAATGGATAAGGAAGATGTGGTATATGTATACAATGGAATATTACCCAGCCATCAAAAAAAGAATGAAATCTTGCCATTTGCAATGGCATGGCTGGAGCTAGAGAGTATAATGCTAAGCAAAATAAGTCAGTCAGAGAAAGACAAATGCCATATGATCTCACTCTTATGTGGAGTTTATGACACAAAGCAAACAAGCAGAGGGAAAAAAAGAGGCAGACCAAGAAACGGACTCTCAGCTATAGAAGACAAACTGCTGGTTACTGCAAGGAAGATAGATGGAGGGGATGGATTAAATAGATTATGGCATTAAGGAGAGTACTTGTGATGACACCAGGTATATGGAAATTTGAATCACTGTACTGTACACCTGAAACTAATATTACGTTGCATGTTAATTGGAATTTATATAAAACTAAAAAAAAGGGGAGTGGGGAGTAAAAAAGATCAACTAAAATACTAGACATAATGGTGTATAACTTGAGAGCTAATTAGACTTAAAGCACTCTAAGTGCTTACTGGTGTTGTTGGTGTTGTGCCCAAGATTGCGAATCCGAGAAACCACCAAGGAGCCGACACCGATGCAAGCACACGCACGAGGGTTTATTAGGAAGCTCGAACTTGGGTCCAGGTATACCCGACACAGTGGAGCAGGGACTTGGACCCTCAAGTGGGTAACAGCTGGTTTTTTTATGGGCTGGTCTAGGGGATTTTCAGAAGGGGTGGAGGAATTTTTCAAGTTCTGTTTACATTCTGACATGGGGCTTTCAAGGGCCTTGAGCTCTGTTCTCATTCTAATATGGGACTTTCTACCACAGGCCTGGGCTCTGTTGTCTTTGATACGGGATTCCCTGCCGAGGACATTCTGCAGTTTTTCCTATAAAGTTCAGCTCTTATTCACAGGGGCCTAAGATGTCTGTACTTGTGCTAATGCTAAACTTGAGGTGGAATGGCCTTGATTTTTCTCGGCCTCCACAGTTGGAAAGGAGGATAATGATACTGATTAATTTTAGATTTTATTAAATTGATTATACATGCAAAAATTATTAGTATTAACCACTCAAAGAGGGGAAATACAGTGCATAAGGTCAACTGTTGCAGAGAGAAGAAAACTAGAATTAATAAAGGGCAATCTAAAGGAAAATAAGAAAAGAGAAAAAAATGAAATATTAGAAAACACATACAGAAAGTACAAAAATAAGATGACAGGAATAAATCCAGATTTATCAATTACAATAAATATAATTGGACGTAATTCTCCAGTTATAGGGCAAAGATTATAGCACAATAGATAAACCAAATGCAGCTACTTTCTATTTAAGAGACAAACTTAAAACATAAGAGTATAGAATGGTTGAAAATGAAATGATGGATAATAAAGATATATCAAACAAATATTAACCAAAAGACAACTGGTGTAGCAATATTGTAATCAGACAAAATAGACTTAAATTTTACCAAAAAAAAAAAAAAAAGGAGAGAGAGAGTACTCATTTCAGCAGGGTAATACAATTCTAACCTTGATTACTTCTGGGAGCATACATGTTAAATAAGACAAAAAATAACAGTACAATAGGAAATTGATAATTCACCATGATAAGGATGATTTTAATATGCTTTTCCCAATATTTCACAAATCACGAGCATAAATCAGTAAGGACATAGAAGATCTGAATATCAGTACTAACAATGTGTCTAATAGAAGTGTATTGAATATTTCACCCAAGAATTGGAGAATACACACTTGTCCTTGACAAGTAATTCTTATGGAAGGTGTGGACTAGATTTTGGGCAAGGGAGCTTCTACAGGAGGTTGTATGTTAAAGCCTCCCCCTTCTCTCTTTTTTTTCTGTTGAGATTTATCTCCCTGAAGTTTGCACTTCAAGGAATGGCCTAGATAAGGTGATAAGAGTTAGTTTAGCTTGGGGGAGAAGACTTGAAAAAGAAAGAAAAAAAGAAAGAAAATCCTATCAGGTTTTGAATATCAACTTCTAGTTTGGCCAAGAATTTTTAAAAATCCTTTTAAATATCTTTCAGTTTCAGCGGGGAAGCAGTATATATTTCTGGCGGTTCTAAACACCACTCTGGACTTAAGCGGCATCCAAGAATTGAGTGCAAAAGCTATTTTATTTTTCTCTCTTTAATGAGCACTACAGACAGACCTAGGAGAGCTAACTCTGGTGAGAATCTCCACTCTTAGCTGGTTTCTGACGGTCTTCCTAGGATTTTATCCACGGGCTACAAGTGGGTTTAGAGCAGAGGGTGTATCTCCAGTATGTACCAGAATTTGGCAAGGTTTTTCATTAATTTTCATAATTCCTCAGAGTCTTGTCAACTCTGAGAGGGGTCCGTACGGAGGTTCTCCCTTCACGGTAAGGCCACTGACTTGGTGGACTTTCATTTACAGTCTTGTAGTCTCTTTAGAGTGGAAGGACAATTTAGAGAGAGGATAAATGATACAATGAGTGCTATAAAAGAGGAAAGTAGGAGTTGGGTCCATCTTTGGTTTTAGATACTTTTTGTGTCATTTTTGTGTGGGTGATCTTTTTTCAATGAAGCTATTTTGGAATCTTGAAGCCTTCTGAAGCCTTCTGCATACCAATTAAAATAGGTATCTCATTCTGTTTGTTTAATTTGGGAACACTATTTTTAAGTGCACTTCTTAAACGATCTTATCTAATTGGAACATTCCTCATAATGGCCATTGTAATTTCCCTCCCTGAGGGCTGGCAGCAATTTTGTTGGACCCTTAACCACAAAACAGAGTTCAATCCACATTTCCGTCCAGCCCTGTTTTGGGAACCCCGACCTGACAGTTATTAAGTTCTCAGGAGACAAAACAGTGAAGTCCGATTCCAGGGTTTCAGGGTAAGATTTTGTCATTTTTGTAGATATTTGTAAGTTCCAGGAGCATAGCAATTAGACTTCAAATAAGCAGGTATGCTGGAAGGTGGCACACTTAACGCCTTAGAATTTAAGGATCTCATTCTTTTTCAGCTAATCCTTTGAATCTCTTGGAGTCAAACTGATACCTAATGAAGATGTGCCACTGAGGTGGAGATAGTGCGGTGTTTTGGGGTGAACCTCATTGCACAGAGATTTTCTTAAGGTTGGCAGTTGACCTAGTGTCAATCTAACCTGTTCTGTGACCAACTTATCCTAACCTGGGAGTCTTTAGTGGCAAACATTCTAATAGCTTTTAAGTGCTCAATTCATGCCCATCAAGTTTTGTGGCTTTTTATCTTTCAAGATTCCCAGGAACACTTAGTGGACCCAGTCCAGCTTAAGCCACATCTAGTCTGATCCCAGATCCAGTCCAATTCTTACGTTGGATCCAATCTGATCTTGGACCCCAGCCAGTTTGTCAGCTGAACCCAGTCCAACTACCAGGATTTCCCAATGCGGAATCTAGGGATTGGGGAGAGAACCAATGGACCCCCAGTGAATGGGGATTGCAGACTGACTGCAAACAAATGGGGAAATACAGCTGCTGCCAGCAGTTCCCAACACGGAATCTGGGGAAGAATTCCAAACAAATGTGGAACTGCCAACTAAACTACCAGCGGTTCCCAATGTAGAATCTGGGGACAACCAAGGGCTGGGGTTCCTAATCAAATAGGGAACTGAATGGAAAGTCAATTAGTTTGGGACTTGACATAAAAAGAGTGGAGCCCAGAACTGAGAGAAACTTACCTACCGCCTTGGAAATGGCGGAAAAGGCAATTGAAGGATTCTCAGGTTACCACGCTGGTTTTTCTTGTCATCTCTGAAGCTATCAGGAGTTCGCTTCTGATGTTTGCCACTGGTGCCACCAACTCTGTTTTAAAAAATTCAGCTGAGTAAATTTGAAGATCTAATTGGCTTTATTCAATGATTCATGAATTAGGCAGCATCACAGCTAGCAAAGAAGAGAGGAGCTTCAAAGAGCTGTGCAAAATGGGAGACTTTTATAGGAAGAGGGCAGGGACAATGGAAGAGTGGGTTATGTCATCTTCCGTTGGGAACAGAAAGGGGTCTATCCGGTGGATTACTTCACTACTGCTTAAGCCAGATTGACCAGTTTAAGATTACATTCCTGGGAGGGGTTGAAATCACAATTACACTAGGCATTAAGTCTTAGTTTGCTGAAGTGGGGCTTAGCACAAGTGACTCAATTTAGGACCTATTTCTTCTTTTTTTTAGCAGCATGTATAAGAGATCGTCTTGATGACCTTGCAATAAGGAATGATTTCAAGCCCCAAAAGTTCAAAACATAAAAGAGTCTGATAAATTTAATTACAAATTAGATTCTATTTGTTTGCTAAAAAACAAAACAAAACAAACAAACAAAAAAAACCTTGTAGAGAAAATAAAAAGCAGAGCATTAAGGAAAGATCTACAACATAAAAAAATGGAAATTAATTGGAATATATAAAGGACTGCAAATAAAAGCCAGACAATTCCCCCAAATGGAATAAAGACAGACATTAAAACAAAGCCTAAATAAAAAAGATCATCGCGTATAAGAAGATACACAATCTCATTAATAGGTAAATGCCAATTAAAACTCCAATGTAGGGATCCCTGGGTGGCGCAGCGGTTTGGCGCCTGCCTTTGGCCCAGGGCGCGATCCTGGAGACCCGAGATCGAATCCCGCATTGGGCTCCTGGTGCATGGAGCCTGCTTCTCCCTCTGCCTGTGTCTCTGCCTCTCTCTCTCTCTCTGTGTGACTATCATAAATAAATAAAAATTAAAAAAAAATAAAAAATAAAAAAAATAAAACTCCAATGTAGACCCAAGTTTTACTCAACCTGACTTCTTACACATCACTGGGAAGATTAATAATTTGTACAATCTGCCAGAAGAAAAAGAAAAAAAGTCATCCTTGTAAAAGGCAAACAGTATTATGGGCTATCTTTTCAATGGGATTTTGAGCATCGGCTAGCACAAAAGTAGGAAAACTTGGTCTGTAAAGGGCCAGATAGTTAATATTTAAGACTTTGTCCACATACATTTGTTGCATATCTTTTTTTTTTCCTTTTAAAACTCCTTAAAAATATTTTAGTATCTTAGCTTGTGGGCTCTATAAAAGCAGGCTGCTTGACCACTACTGGATTTGGTCAGCCAGCTACAGTTTGCAAATTCCTGGCTTAGAGATCCTCCAGGATAATCTGACCGTATTGGAGCGTATACCCTGGGTGACTTTCTACTGACCATGCTATTTTGCAACTGGAAAAAGGGAGCCTTTATTGGAAACCAATAATAATGCAAATGCATTTGTTTGGGAATTTGTAGGAAAATGATAGCAATGGAAATGATTCTTGTTTAAACAATGCAAATAAATCTTTTCTGGCAAAGACACTAATGATCCCCATTGAAAAGATAACCCCAAACATAACCCCCAAAGATAATCCCTGTCTATATTGACAGGCCAGTATAGATTTGGAAAAAAACTACACTTTAGCAAACTATTTTGGAAAACATTTGCATTATCTGGAAAGTTGAAAAAGCACATGATTTATAATCCAGCAATTCTACTTTCAGATACGTATTCTAGAAAAGAGCTTGCACATGTGCACCTGGAGATATGAGCAAGACTTCATCACAGCTTCATCTGTAATTAATAATAATAATAATAATAATAATAATAATAATAAAACACTAGGAACAACACAAAAGTCCATTGGTGGGAGAATGGGTAAAATATTGAAATACATTCAAAAGGTGGAATACTAGGGATCCCTGAGTGGTTCAGCGGGTTAGCGCCACCTTCAGCCCAGGGAGTGACCTCGGGTCCCGGGATCGAGTCCCACATTGGGCTCCCTGCGTGGAGCCTGCTTCTCCCTCTGCTTGTGTCTCTGCCTCTCTCGCTTTCTCTCTGTGTCTCTCATGAATAAATAAAATCTTTAAAAAAATAAAGTTTTTTAAAAAAGGTGGAATACTAGAATCCTACACAGAATGCAAAATAAGCAACTGCAGTCAAATCAGTGTGGATGATTCTGAAAAACAATGTTGAGTGAAAAAGCAAGCAAATCCTGGGCAGGATTGTATAGATACGAAGAAAAGAAAGGACATGATGATTATGTAATCAAGGAAGCCCTAGATGAGTGGGTCAGAGAAACGCAAACAAGCATTTACAATAGAACATGGTAATTTTCATAACTGAGTTATATACAAAGTTCATTTGATATGTGATAGGCGACTCTTCACCGCTGGGCCTATCCGATTACTTCATCACTTAGCACTTTTTTTTTTTTATTATTCGATTTGAGGAATTCGCTAGAGAGAGGAGAGGATAAACGCATTCATGACGGAGAGAACTTAGAGAACATTCTCTCTGTCTCGACTGGTGCAGGAGATGCAGTGTAATATTTTGATGACTTCAAATGGTTTGGGGTTGCTGGCACGGGAGGGATGGCGAGGGAGAGCCCACCGAAGAGGTCGGGCCAGATCATGCAGGACTTTGTGCCTGCTGACAATGGTTGACGCTCTGTTGCAGGCCGGAGGAAGTGGTAGCACTTGTTGAGGGGGCGGGAGGGGCCCAGCTGAGGACACCCAGGCTGCGCCAGGGCTCGAGGAAAGGTGGACGGGGAGACAACAACGCGGGCAGAGACACCTGCCAGGGGCCACGCAATGATCCCCAGGAGAGCTGCTTTTTCAAATAACCGACTGACCTCAGGCGGTGAAAGGTTTTTGAGCGGAATCCACAGCATTTGGTGGGTGTTTAAACACCGAAGGTAAAGAAGCAGCAGGAATCTAGTGACTCCCGCAGTCTGGGGCAACGAGACCAACCTGCCCCTTGCCTGAGACAGGAGACGGTTGGCGGCCAGCGGTGGGTAGGCCGTCGGGTGGCTTGCTGAAATTGTCGCATGTCTGCCACGTGATAGAATCCAACAGGGGCAGGTTTGTTGCTTCCCTCACTCCCGCAAAATGTCTAAATATGTGTTAGGGGCCGGGGACACCCGGAGGCTCAGCATTGGAGCATCTGCCTCTGGCCCAGGGCGTGACCCCAGGGTCCCGGGATAGAGTCTCGCATCGGGCTCCCCACAGGGAGCCTGCTCTTCCCCCTGCCTGCGTCTCTGCGTCTCTCATGAATAAATAAATAAAATCTTAAAAAAAATATTTGTTATGGGCCAAGTGCAATCATTAACCGTGATGATGGGACAAAGAAGGCCCTGAAATGCCATAGCTTCGCGACCCTGTCACCAGGCCAAGTTTTAGACCATAACTGACTTGACTGAAACCTGAATTTCCAAATGTGGATGGAGCCCACGCTCCGGCTGCGCTGTCCCATGTGCTCCGATAGTGCAGGGCAGGACCCCCACAGGGACATGCGGCACTTTCCCCTGCATGAGGCCGTGACTAAGCTCAGTTACAGACCTGGGTCTCACCCCCACCCCCAGGTCCCTAAGCAGCCGGAAATTCCTCTATTGACCAGGTACAGAGAAGGGGGATGCACACTTGGCATCCACAAGCCTGGCACCCGTCCTAGCTTGGCGGGAGGGCTGTCTGTGGCAGGCACTCGGAGGGGGCCACCGCCACACGCTAAGGACATGGGCCTGTCACCCGCCCGGGACACCTCTGGGCTGCGTCTCCTGCGGACATCCGAGGCCGGCCGGGAGCTGAGCACCAACCGGGCAGCCCCAGGGGGAACCCAGACTGGGGACAGCTGTTCAGCCCTGGCACCGGGCACCTCGCCAGCTCTGCTGCTTTCTGACTCTGACCTTGAACAGGGGCGCTGAGTGCAAGCAGTCGACGGGGACAAGCAAGATAAAGAAAAGTAATGTGGCTTCTAAGCAAACTTCCAGGTGGGAACACTTGCATCTCACCTCGATCCAGTCACCTTGTCAATATAATCAATTCCCAACCCCTCTTGGATCCGTCTTTTCCAGGAAAAGTGCCAAATGAAATAGAAATATCTTGATGGTACTCTTAGGGTTTTTGCTTTATCCCGTAGCATTTCATTTGTGAAAATAAAGCTGACCTTTAACCCCACCGTTCTTAATCCTTTCCACCAGACAGTCACTCTTACCAGTTCAGATTATTGCATTTACCCATGTTCTTTAAGTCCTAGGGACGCCTGGGGGGCTCAGTGGTTGGGCGTCCGCCTTAGGCCCAGGCCGTGACCCCACATCGGGCTCCCGGCATGGAGCCTGCTTCTCCCTCTGCCTGTGTCTCTGCCTCTCTGTGTCTCTCATGAATAAATAAATAAAATCTTAAAAAAAAAAAATCCTCATGAAAAATCTTTAAAGTTCACCTTGATCCACACATGCATATGTACGCACACAGCGGCTTTCAGTGCACATTTGTATTATAATGTTTAAAATATCTGAATGCCAAATCCTAGGGAACACTCACTGCTGTAACTAATTGTTCTAAGACACGTTTTAATGTAAAACAACAACAACAACAAAATATTTTCCAGAATGGTGATGCGGGAATACTATTCCACAAGTTTGTTCATTGTGTGTGACTACACTGCAACTTTTAAAATTAAGCCAGAAAAAAAATTAGAGGGATGAAGGTATTAATAGGATCCATTCGACCAGGGCAAAATGCATGGAACTGAAAGCTCCAAAAACGTTCAACAATGTGCTCGGTCTTGTTTTTGCTCCTATCAAACGGATCGTGTTATTATAGAAGAGTTTTTGTCTGTCCCCCAGCCCACCTGTGATATCTACGGTTATTGATGGAGGCAGCAGTTACATTCCCAAGGGAAACTAATCTCTTCCTGTTCCCCCTGGTTGTGCCCATTTCCTGCTGCCTCTCGAGCTGGGGAAGGGAGGCAAATCCCAATAAGGTATTTCTGCTGGGACTGTCTGACATCACAAAGATAAAGGATAGGTTTAGTCACATTCTTGCTAAATTGAGTCAGTATCAGGGTATTAAAATAGCTAAAGGTAATGGAGCCTATCCCTAGTCTGTTAAACTGACAGTCTTGCTTTTTACTCATTTGAAACTCAATGGGTTTCTTTCTGCTAAGGAATTCAGGGTCAGATTAATTTCCCCGGTAACTCTTTGAAGTGGGTGTTAATAAAATTAAAAAAGGTTTCTCCATAAAGTACGATTTTTCTCTTCCTCTCATATCTCCGATAAATTGCTAAGGCACAAGTTCACACGCTAGCAGGGAGTGATTAATCGTACTCTAAAGTCTCAAAGAAAAAGGGTCAGGTTAGTACTCTTCCATTACAAGGATGCTTACCTTCCGTCCAAATCAGTCTCTTGGGGGCTCAGCCTGGAAAAACCTCTCTGAACTCTGAGTCCCCCCCCCCGCCCCCCACTAATCCTCTCACCTTGCTGCGGAAAAGCCTTCCTTAATTTTCTCCATTTTTTCTAGCCCTGTGATTTTTTGGTAGAAGTCTTCAATACATATATTTCACCAACTTTCACTTCTCAGTTGCACAACACGGAGCTACCACTGGGCTCTTCCAACCTTTTTTTCCCTCCATGTGTCCACTGGACCAAGCATCTTTCTTCTCCTTTCATCTCCCTACCATTTCTTCCTTGATTGCTCTTATCCGTCCGTTTTTATAATTTCGTGAGGCTTATAGACTCATAACTAACTAACGAGCCTTCGTCAGTTCGTCCAGCCCGTTTCCTGAGCCGCAGACCTACTTTTGCTTCCATTCGCAGGACCCTTCCCAGACCCTGCTCCTGTGACCCAGCCAATTTTACAGAATCAGCATTGCCCAAGTTCATCGAGCCTTGGCACATCCAAGTGGTCTTTCATGACTTCTTCATTATAGTAAGTTCCCGCGTCCTAACATGTTTAATCTCTACAGGATCTCTTGGATTCTTTCCCTACGTTCCATTCCCAAAGCCAACATTAGCCAGCATGAATTCTTTTCTCTTATTTTTTCCTGGATTATTATATCAGTATTTTAACTATTATCCTTACAAAAAAAAAAACCACCCACAATTTTCATCTTTTCCTTATCTCAATTCATTGTTTACTTTAGTCCCTGGTTGACTGCTGGATGAGGAAGGGAAGAATTATCCCCTACAAGTTTAAGAAGAGGCATGGCCTTATCAATGTCTTGCTTTTAGACTTCAAGCCTTGAGCTGTGAGACAATACATCTCTGTTGTTTTAAGGTGCCAGTTGTGGTACTTTGTTAAGACAGCCCTAGGAAACTAACACTGACATCTAAGGAGCTCATTAAATAGATTGAGGGGGGAAAAAAATCTTCCAGGTGACAGTACATTCAAAAGGGTAGAGAAGCGGAGGGGTACCTAGAGGAATCCTATCAAAGCAACTGAATTGCTTAATTTCAACAGGATCTGTGTAGTTCAATGAATAATAAACATACAAACAAACAGTGCGTGGTGTTCCATTATTTCACACAATGAATGTGTACCTCAGAATGAACAAAAGAAATGAGACACAAACCTTAGCCTCTTTTTTCTTTTTCCTGAGCCTGTCTCTTTGTGCCTCTCCTCACTGAGTATTTTGCCAATTGGAGGATGCATACTGTTGTGAAATATGCCTTTTTAAAAACCAAAAAAAAAACAAAAAACAAAAATAAAAACAAAAAATCATGGCTTCTAAACATAAGCCAAACACTTTATTTGGTTTTCAAAGAAAGAAACAGGTATCTCTTCCAATATGGACAAAATACTGCACATATTTTAATTACTGAGAGATCTTTTACAATTTGACACCTTCCTCATGGGCTTTCAAGGGTAATTTTGGCTCCACCTAATTTTTGCCTATCCAGATTTGAGGATCCGACTCTTTAGTAAGACTTAACTTTATTGTAAAAGGTTATCTAATGTCCAGTTTTCTGTTCCTAAGGCACCTCAAAGTTGGTCACTCATCACCAGGGAGATGCAAATGAAAACTACAATGAGATGTCACTCCACACCTGTCAGAACGGCTGGAATCAAAAACACAAGAAACAACAATGTTGGTGAGGATGTGGAGGAAAAGGAACCTTCTTGTGCTATTGTTGGGGGCACAGCCACAGTAGGACACAGTATGGAGTTTCCCAAAAAAATTAAAAATAGAATTACCCTACAGCCAGTAATCGCACTGCTGGATATTTACCCCCCAAAACACAAAAACAACTAATTCAGAGAGACACATGTACCCTTATGTTTACTGCAGCATTATCTACAGCAGCCCAATGATGGAAGCAGCCCAGGTGTCCATCAATAGATGGATGGATAAAGAAGAGGCGGTGTATATAAATAATGGGACATTAGTCAGCCACTAAACATAATGAAATCTTGCCATTTGCAACCACATGGATGGAGCTAGAGAGTATAATGCTAAGCGAACTGAAGTCTGTCAGAGGAAGACAAATACTATGTGATTTAACTCATATGTGGAATTTAAGAAACAAAACAAATGAGCAAAAGGGGAAAAAAGAGAGAGATGGAGAAAGAGACCAACCAGACTCTTAACTACAGGGAACAAACTGATGGTCACCAAAGGGGAAATGGAGGGGAAGGGTGAAGCCAGCGGTGGGGATTAGGAGGGCACTTGCGATGAGCACTGGGTGTTGTATGGAATTAAAAAAAAAAAAAAAGACCTCAAAGTTGGAGGGTAGAGTGTAGGTCATCAACAGACCAGCAATTTTTATTTTCTTTACCAGGCCAGGGAAATTCTGAGACAGCTTAACAGAGGTTTTGTTTTTTTTTTTGTTTTTAGTTTTTTTTTCAGAGCTTATTCACATATGACACTTTTAAGTATAAAAAAGAACTGCCCCATATATTAAATAGCTACTTATATCATCCACATCAAACAACATGTGTATGGGTGTGTGTGCATGTGCATGTGTGTGCACCTACAGTGGGGAAACTGAGATGACGAGACATCGAGGAATTCTCTGAAGTCATAGGACTAATCATGGGAAAACTAGGATATGAATTCATATAGTCTAACTTTGAATTTAGCATTTTTCCAACTTGAGTATGATGATTGTTCTCTCTCTCTCTCTCTCTCTATATATATATATATATATATATATATGATTTTCCAGCATGGAGTTTCTCCACAGGGAAAATTTTGCTTTCCGGGCTACATTTGGCAATGTTAGAAGACATTTTATTTTGAAGGGGTGCTGGTGGCATCCGGTGGATAGAGGCTAATATCTGAACGTCTTACAATATATAGGACATCCCCTCAGAAAAAAAGAGTTATCTAGTCCAAAATGTCAGTGAAACCGGGGTTAAAAAGATGTGATTAGGATTAATGGCTAATAATAAATATGATTATACCATATGCTAAGAAATAATTATTTCTAAGCAGCATTTCCTTTATTCTTAAAATATCCTTGATTAAGTACCTAGTATTCTTAGGGCACCTGGGTGGCTCAATATTTGGGCATCTGCCTTTGGCTCAGGGTGTGACCCTGGGGTCCCGGGTTTGAGTCCCTCATTGGGCTCCCCGCAGGGAGCCTGCTTGTCCCTCTGCCTGTGTCTCTGCCTCTCTCTATGTGTCTCTCATGAATAAATAAATAAAATCTTTTTTTAAAAAAAGTACATAGCATTCTCATTTTACAAATGAAGAAGCTAACATGGAGAGATGAATTTGCCTCAGCAAGTGACCAGGGCTAAAACTCAAACATGGGTATATTTGTGGCTAAAGGCTTTACTTTTAACAAGACAGTCTAACTATCTCACTGACCGGAAGGTCATCATATGGTAAAATGTGATTCTAAATAACTTTTCTGTTAAGGATTATTTTATGCTTTGGTTGCCTTTGCCCGACAATAACTATTGTATCCTTTATAAGACAATGATGTGGTGTAAAATTTGCTGAGATCAATTTTAGTTGGCAGACCAAAATCAATCATATAATGAACACAGGATCATGTAATCCTGCCCGAAAAATAAATGTCCCTGCCTGATTTATACCTGGAAGAACAAGAAATGTAATTTTAAAATCCTTTTACCTCTTTTAAGATAAAATTTATAAGGTACTTCTGTGGTCACTCGGCAGCTTTTATCCACCTATATCATTGTTGAGAAATTCCTTTTTTGTTTTTAAATGACTGAGAGACCTTAAGAGTTTGAATTAAAAAAGTGGTCATCAATAATAGCAGGCCATGTAATTCAGAACAAAATTCCCACTGTGAACAGCAGAAAAACAAAGGAAGAGAATATGATAAAACAGTGAAAAGAACCATGGGGTCAAGATTCAGGAGAAAGAGGTAACCCAGAAAGTGAGTCCTCAATTTGGGCTATTTTCCTCTAATGTCACATATTAGTTTCTTTCTTTCTTTCTTTTTCTTTCTTTCTTTCTTTCTTTCTTTCTTTCTTTCTTTCTTTCTTTCTTTCTTTCTTTCTTCTTTCTTTCTTTCTTTCTTGACTTTATTTATTTATTTATTTATTTATTTATTTAGAGAGTGTGTGTGTGCAGAGGTGGAGGGGAGGGGGAGAAGGAGAAGCAGGCTCCCCACTGAGGAGGGAGCCCATATGGGGGCTCGATCCCAGGGTCCTGGGATCATGGCCTGAGCTGAAGGCAGAAGCTTTCCCCACCGAGCCACCAGGATGCCCGTCACATTATCAACTCTTGATGAGGTCCGAGAGCCTGAGATGGGCAGGGCTTTGACGATTTTGTACAGCAAGAAGGAATCAAAGGACACCAGAGCCCACCACAAGAAGGAAACTAGTAAATCCCTCTGTGCTTTGTCTTAAAACCTCAAAAGGATATAGCCTAAGGAGTTGGGTGTACTGAAAACCATCTGCCCCTTCCAGGACACTTCATACAGCTGTTTTCACCTTGGCACATCTTTTCCACATGTTGTTTGCAGAGCCATCCTTTTCTAAGACATATCTCAGACGAAGCTGTGAAAGATTTGGAGTCTGTCTGTAGCTCTCCCCGAGTCAGGCCCCCTCCCCTCCCCACCACCATGTTGCTCCTTATTGTCACCAGGACCTTCCGACTTCCCCTTCAGTACAGACATTGGTGCTCACTCTCTGTCTGGGAAGGACCTGAGAGCTCTGGAAATGATCTTGTTCAAACCCCCTCATTTTGTAAACGAGTAAACTAAGGACCGGAGAGACCAACCTATTTGCCCTAAATGATCTGCAGGAAGGTAGAAATGCCCGTTGAAAATTAGTAAACCATCATAACCCTAAGTATTTCGTGTAACACTTTAAGAAAGCTTCTAGCAAAGGCAAAGGACCTTTAGTAATGGGATTTCAGCTTTCAGCCAGTCCAAAGGGACATTCACAGATCAAAGAGGTTGTCTCACATAAATGAAATTATGTAATTTTGCTGCAACCTCTCAGAACCTCATTTTTGTCCCCAGCCTCCCAAAGGGCAGGTATAAAGGTCTGTTTTGATTAGTTTTTAAGATTTTATTTATTTATTCATGAGAGGCAGAGAGAAGCAGAGACAGGCAGACAGAGGAGAAGCAGGATCCATGCAAGGAGCTCGATGTGGGACTTGATCCTGAAACTTCAGGATCCTGCTCTGGGCCAAAGGCTCAACCATTGAGCCACTCAGGCGTCCCTAAAGGTCTGTTTTTAAAGTCAGTAACCTATGATCTCATGGCCCAAGGTAATTTTAGGTGGCACAAAAAGTATCTGTGGCCACATTCTATCTACCCTCACTCTTGCCACTCAAGAGAGCAATCAACCAATTACTGACTCTTGTTTTGAGATTCTGGGTCTAGTCTCCAGGGGCCAAATATATTCAATGACCTTTTTTACTGAATTCTTATATTATTAATTTTTTTTCATTTTATTTTCTTGTGTTTACTAAACTAGCTGTGAATAATGAGAATTTTTGCTTCTTTCATATATATATACATGATTTATTTTGTTCTTTTTAAATTGAATTGACCGCATATCAGTTTTTATTTCCCTAGAATTTAAGAATTGTATATTTTTACCCTATTGATCTATCTTTGATTTTTTAAAAATAAATCCTACATTTTATCATTTAATACACTAGTGATTTATTTCAGATAGTGGCATCTTTATTCATAAATGAGGTAAGGCCTATAGTTTCTATTCCCTGTGGGAGGCAGACAAGGTAATGGTTAATAGCTTGTCTTCTAGAGCCAAGTCACTGGGTTCCATCTCAGTTCCACTATTTACTAATTGTGGGATCTTGGAGAAGTTACCTAACCTCTCTGTGAATAAGTTTTCTTATCTGTAAAAGGTGATAATAATAGTATCTATTTCATAAGCATTTTGTGAGAATTAAATGAATGTATATTCTTAGAACACTTACAATAGTGCTCATTATACAAAAAGTTCTTCATAAGCGTTAGCGATTTTCATGTCATTATGGCCAGGTTAACCTCATAAAACACACTTGGAAGGGATCCTTCTTTTTCCATGATCTGGAAACACTTAAAAGGCAGAATAATTATTTATTCCTTGAGGATCTGAAATAATTCAGTTATGAAGTCACCTGAAACCTGTATCCTTTGGCAGGGGGCCGAGGATTACTCTTGGACAAGTTCACATTTTCTTTATCTTCTTGGAGTTGTTTTGAATATGGGAGGCTTGCTAGAAAATTACACGTACTATTTGCAAAATATTAAGATTTTTCAAGTGTATCTATATAGTGGTTTTGCCTTTAATCTTTTCCTAATGAGATTTAAAATGTACTTTTTCATTTGTGGCCTTTTCAAAGAGTCAGGTTATGGTTTTGTTTATCGACTTATTCTTTGCTTGTCCTTTTTTTCCCCATGTAATTGTGGTGTCATTCCTTAAAATTATTTTCTCTTCTTGGGTTTTTCTAACTTACATTAAATGCTTTAATTCGGGGGTGCCTGGGTGGCTCAGTCAGTTAAGCTTTCTGCTCAGTTCATGATCCCAAAGTCCTGGGATCAAGCCCCAAAGTCCTGGCCCTGTGCTCAGCAGGGGAGTTGTTTCTCCCTCCCCCTCTGCTAGCTGCACCTCCTGCTTGTGTTCTTTCTCTCTCTGTCAAGTAAACAAACAAATCAAGTAACCAAACAAAATATTTAAAAAATAATAATAAGTAAAATTTGCTCTTTGATACAATGCTGGCAAATTGCTTTATTTTACTTTATTTTTTAAAAGATTTTATTTATTTATTCATGAGAGACAGAGAGAGACAAAGACACGGGCAGAGGGAGAAGCAGGCTTCATGCAGGGAGCCTGATACAGGACTGGAGGATCACAGGATCACGCCCTGAGCCAGAGGTAGATGCTTAAGCACTGAGCCACCCGGGCATCCTGGCAAATTGCTTTAAAAGTGCAAAGAAATAGTTAAGGGATGTGTTCCTTCTCTTTTTCTAATATGAGCATACTATATTTATATGCTATTTATTATGATTATATTCTCATTAATCGGTTAATTAATTTACACATATTTATTTAGAACTAGATGTTGTCTGGGGTGGTGGCAATGGGCATAGGCAATGAAGAATAAACAAAACAAACATTGCCTTCAGGAAGAAAAAATGTGGTTGGTTAAATGTGCTTTGAGGAGGCCGAGATGCTCTTCCTCTTTCTTGGATCTGAACTGGAGAGAATGCAGTTGCCTAACAGTTGGGGTCAATTATGATCAGGATTTTTTATTAAAAATGTAGACAATTTTAACTGGACTGAGCACATGTATTATTATTATTGTTCTTATCAATAAGGATTTATACGAGTTTGTTTTAATCAACTACCTACTGATGCATCGTAGAATATATGAAAGCTAAGTAAGCTGGTGTCCTCTTTTGTTTTGTTTTTTTTTTTTTTTTTTTTTGGTGTCCTCTTTTGTTAAGTAAACTTGGCCTAGGCTTTCAGAAGCAAGATGTTTAAAAAAAAAAAAAAGCTATATCCTAGACCATTCCTTCTCTAAAAATCAAAAAATTAAAAAATAAGTCTAAAATAGCAACTGTAAACAGGAATGAAAGAAAATTTTAGTACAGCAGCAGGAGTCAAGCAAATAGATAGAGAACTTAGCCAGAAAAAGAGAGGTAGAATGTAATAGGCATTGTGAGGATTCCTTCCTCCGTCCATCCTGTAAGCTGCGGGGGGAAAAGATGAATTATATCCTAAAAAATATCACTGATCTTCACCCCTTCACTCCTCCCTGCCCCTCCCACACAGTCATAATTTGAAGAAAAATGAATGAATAGAAACGTCAGCTTGGGGAAAACTCTCAAATCCTTTGAGAGTACGAAATATAAACTCTGTCTACCAGCACAGCAGAGGCAGGCAAGTCCGCTAGGGATCCCCCAACGGGAGGTGAGCTGAATACAGAAATCCAAGAAATTGTAATAATCATCCAAACTACTTGGTCTTTTAAAAGTGCTTAGGGATCCAGTATAAAGGATGCCGAATGAGAAAATAAGATAAAATCATCTGAGGGAAGATGCACTTGGAGAACTGTAGGTGAAAGCCAGTCAATTTTCTTTTCTGTGATCCAGCCTTATGGTTAAAAACAAAAAAACATCTGACTGGGAAGAGATTGTGAATAAGCTAGACCTAGGAGTAGCTCCATGTTAAAAAAGAAAAAAAAAAAAAAAGCAACCAAAACCTAAATCCCCCAAATCTGTGGACTGACTAGAAGGAGTGAACCAAGGCCCTGAACATTTTTTTTTTAAGGCAAATGAACTTTTTGTTATATTTTTTGTACAACATACACTTAGGGAGTCATAAGTGCACATCTCGATGAATTTTCACCAAGTTAAGACATCAGTGCAATTACATTAAGAAATGGAATATTGTTAGTGCCTCTGAGGTCCCGCAGGGCCTCCTTCTAGTCACCTCCTACTTGTCCTAGAAGTACTCGGTATTCTAATTTCTGATCCCATAGATTAGTTTGGCCTGTTTTCAAATTTTATATAAATGGAGAATTCGTGCAATAGATTCTGTATTAGTCTCTTTGGGCTGCCAGGGAAAAACATAGTTGACTTCTGGCTTAAGCCACAGAAATGTACTTGCTCACAGGTCTGGAGGCTGGCAGTCCTAGATCAAGGTTCCAGCCAATTCGGTTTCTGGGGGAAGCTCTCTTCCTGGCTTGCAGGTGGCCGGCGGTCTTCTTGCTGTGCCCTCACATGGCAGAGAGAAAGCAAGTTCTCTGGTGTGTCTTCTTCTAAAGACCCTGATCCTATCAAGTTGTGGCTGCAACACTTACAACCTCTTCTAATGTTCACTGACTCCTAAAGCCCAAATGCAGTCACATGAGGTTAGGGCTTCAACATAGGAATTTTGGGTGGACACATTTAGTCCATAACAGATTCTCTCTTCTTGCTCAACACTGTTTGTGGTTTCTGTTTGTTCTTTTTTACTACTCTATGTTATTTTATTGTGTGAGCATATCACACCCCCCCCCCCCATTTTATAGTTGAGATATTTAAATGGTTTCCAGTTTGGAAGTGACAGTTTATGTGTCTTTTAGTGAACACATGAATACATTTGGTGAACACATGAAGATAATACCGACGTTGGGTATGTATCTAGAAGTTGAATTGCTGGGTCATGGAGTATACATATGATTCAGGTTTAGTAGATAGATACCACCAAACAATTTTGCAAGATGGTTGAACTAGTTTATATTAGCAATATATGAGATTTCTGATTATTTTCAATCCTTGCCAACTCAGTCATTTCTATTTTAGTCATATGTTTATCAGCCAAAAGATACTCATTGAAGTCTTTAGGCCATTTTCATATATCGTGAATTTCTAATGATGATATAAGAGAGTACACAGGCAAGGTCATCTATCTGTGATTGTTCATAGCTGGACTTAATTCTTCCCATTCATGCACACAATAAGGGAAATGAGGGCATTTGTACCAAAGCTCTATAGAATAAAAAATTTGGTCTCAGTAACATGGAAGGAAGACAAGAAGAACATACCAAAATTATTTAGGACCAAAAGAAGGTTTTGACAAAATTTCAAATGAATAACAATGAAGGCAAAAAGAAATGGCATGAAAGCTACATAGTAGCACTATAATAATAATCATTAAAGAAAGAATTAGTATTAAAAATTCTAACATAACATCATGCATTAAAAAAAAAAGATCAAAGAAATAACAGTAAATTGCATTCTGCATTAGTATCCTAGGGCTGTGATAACAAATTACGACAAACTAGGTGACTTGAAACAACAGACATTTAATCTCTTGGAGTTCTGGAGGATAGTTTCTGGTGATTGCTGGCAATCCTTGGCCATCCTCTCTATCTGTGGACCTATCAAACTAGAAACCAAGTTATCTGCTTTGAAAATATAATGTAGGTCAGGCATGGGATAGACATGACCATTCCTAAGGGAGAAATTAGAAGGACAAAAGGAACCAATGGTCTCAAGCAAGTCTGAGACCCAGCAGGGCAAATTCCATTAGATTCAAGGCCTGGAAATAATCATCTAAGGCTTGATGTTCTATCTTCTGGGCCTGCAGTGGTGGCCTTACCCTCTCTGACCTCTGTCTTTGTATCTGTAGCTCTGCCCTGGAACCATTCTGTTTTCTTGAAGGTCAGCACATATTTGCAGCCAAGTAGTTTATCAGCTTTTTTTTTTCCTTGTAGAATCTCAAATGCCTGACAGCCTTCCTTCACTTTATCCCATCCCTGTTCCTTCTTAGTCAAGGCTGATAGTGTTTCTGCAGGTATAATATTCTCAGAAGCCTTGTTAGTCTCCCATGGAATTCACACCAGTCCATGCCATCATACAAGAAAGTCCTCCACAGATCTTTCCTGGCTTTGATTTGGGATGGGTGATTTGATCCATGAGTTATATACCTCATCTATTCAGCAAAAGCTCTTCTAGAATCCTTGGTACTGCCTCTAGAACATACTATCTAGGTAGGCTGAGAATTTTCCAAATCATTAAATTCTGGTTACTTTTTGTTGAATAAGAATTCCTTTCTTTTTCTTTCTTTCTTTCTTTCTTTCTTTCTTTCTTTCTTTCTTTCTTTCTTTTCTTTCTTCTTTCTTTTCTTTCTTTCTTCTTTCCTTTTTTTTTTAAGTTCCTTTCTTGGTTTATCTCTTTCTTTTCACATTTGGCTATCACCTGAGCAAGGAGACACTACATTGAACCTAATACATTTGCTTAAAAATATCCTCAGCTAGGGCTGCCTGGGTGGCTCAGTCGATTAAGTGCCTTCCTTCAGCTCAGGTCATGATCCCAGGATCCTGGGATCGAGCCCTGCATCAGGGTCCCTGCTCAGTGGAGAGTCTGCTTCTCCCTCTCCCCACCCCACCCTCTGTGCTCTCTCTATCTCTCTCTCTGTCTCAAATAAGTAAAATAAAATACAAAGAAATATTCTTAGCTAAATATCCAAGTTCCTCACTTATAAACTCTGCTTTTCACCGAACTATAGAACATAAATCAGCAAAACTTTCTGGTGCTTCGTAACAAGAATCATGTTTCTTCCATTTGACAATAACATATCCCTCGTTTCCTCCTGAGACCTCACCAGAAGCAACTTTGGTGTTTGTATTTCTACCCAATATTCTGTTCATGATGACAGATGTATTCTCTAAGGCGATAGAAGCTTTGTCTACTGTGCTCTTCACTTCCATCTGAACCTTCCCTTGAATTGCCTTCAACACTCATATTTCTGCCAACTTCCTCTTCAAAGTATCTAGAATTTTCTTTTTAAATTTTTTAAAAAAATAATTTATTTATTTATTTATTTATTTATTTATTTATTTATTTAAGAAAGAGAGCAGGAGGTAGAGTGAGAGGGAATCTGAATTAAACTCCATGATGAGCACAGAGCCCAACGTGGGGTCAGTCTCATGACTGCAAGATCATGACCTGAGCCAAAAAACCAAGAGTCAGATGCTCAATTGACTGAGCCACCCAGGCATCCCAAAGCATCTAGCGTTTTCTGTGAAAATTCTTCCAGACTCTACCTATTTTCCAGTTCCAAAGCCTACATTTTTAGATATGGATATTTGTTACTATAGCAGCTCACTTTCAGTACCAAAATTGGTATTTGGGGTAGTTTCTTAGAGCTGCCATAACAAATTACCAAAAGCTGGTGGCTTAAGAAGAAGAAGAAGAAGAAGAAGAAGAAGAAGAAGAAGAAGAAGAAGCCTATTCTCTCACACTTCAGGAGTTCAAAATCAAGTGTCGACAGGACTGGTTCTTTCCAGAGTTTCCGGAAGAAACCCTCCCATGTCTGTCTCCTAGATTCTGATGGTTGCCGGCAATCCTTGGCATTCCTTAGCTCATAGAACTACTACTTCAATCTCTGCATCCATCTTTACATGGCCTTCTTCCCTGTGTCCCTCTGTCTTTTTCTGTTTTGAATAAGACAGTCTCATGGGATTCAGGGCTCCCTCTAAGCCAGCATTACTTTATCTCAATTATTGGCTTAATTATATCTTCAAACACCCTATTTCCAAATAAGGTCATATCTGAGGTTCCAGGACACATATAAATTTCCAGGACACAAGTCAACCCACTGCACACACCATAAGAGATCTGACCATAAAAGAATTAGGAAGAACCTGATTTTGGCAAAAAAAAAAAAAAAAAAAAAAAAAAAAAAACGAGAGAGAGAGAGAGAGAGAGAGAGAGATACAAACTAAAATAGTGAAATAGCAGGAAGATGAAATGGGAGATTTCAGGGCTGAGGAAGCAGGGTGCTTACTACAGAAGTAATGAATAAATTAGAATTAGTAAGGATTAGAAGAGGCATGTCAAAAACAGAGTTTCTGAAATGGAGGAAAGGTTTGGGATCATCACAGCGATCTCACATAAAAGCAACAAAGATTAAAGCAATTAGAGGACAGGTCATAGATGTGGAGAACAAAAGTCAACCCCACATGAAGATCTTCAGTATCTATTAATAAGATAACTAAACACTAGGGTAGAAAAAAAGTTATTCTAAGATAGGATAATGAGTATTCTTGTAAGAAAAAGGAAGACCTGAAACTATGGAATAAAAGGCCCACAGCATTCCAGGAAAAATTAATAGGTGTTCATTAGCAAGGGATATTCTGCAGAATTTACTGAACTTTGAGAACAAAGAATTCTGCAAAAATATAGATATAAAAAGGCTATATTTGGGAAATTTCAGATTTCCTTAGATTTTACAGTAAGGCAGTCTCTACACAGCTCTGAGGAAGGCGTTAATAAAAATGTTATGAAAGCCTTGTCATGTAAGCACAAAGGCAAAGGATCTTTATTTGTTTGTCTGTTTTTAAGTAAGCTTTATACCCAATGTGGGGCTTGAATTCACAACCCTGAGATCAAGAGTCATGTGCTCCACTGACTGAGACAGCCAGGAGCTGCTAAGGCAAAGGTTATCTTTAAACAGATGCAAAAATCTCAAGAAATAATCTTACTAAAGCCCATCTCTCCCACTCATCACAGTGAAAAAATGCTGCACAACAAATGAACAAAAATGTTCTCAAGTGCTCGAGGACTCTAAAAAGAAACAAAAGCAGAGAGATGGTGAAAGAGCAAAAACAGAGTGAAGTGTGCCACATGGAGTGAGTTTCTCATTTCCTTATGAGTTTATCCTTCCTCTGTGGCCCTTCTCTAAGAGTAGTCCCCACAGAAATCAGGGGAAGGGGCTGCCACAAGCTGAGGAGTGTGAGTGAAGGGAATTCCTGGACAGGAGAGAAGTGGAGAAGGGAATTTCTGTTTGGGTACATGATTCTACACATGTCTCAGCCTAGCTCCTGGTCTCTGTGTGCACAGGTCAACCCCCACATAGCAAGGCCTTCAAGAATGAAGCTGAGCTTTGGGCCACAGGTCTCAGCCTCACCCTGGAATAATGCCTCCCTGGAACAATGTCTACACAGGAAAGACCCAAACAAAGGCTTAAAAAGATCTGATCTGAAAACAGGACTACTCAAAAAATTCTCATACTAATCTATGAATGCACAGGCCAGACCTGAAAGAGATTAGCAAAATCTCAGAATATTGAATGGAGATTGGAATTCCCACTCACAAAAATAAGACCAATCTTACTGTTTAAGTCTTTTTTTTTTTTTTTAAGATTTTATTTATTTTTTCATGAGACACAGAGAGAGAGAGAGAGAGTGAAAGGCAGAGACAGAGGCAGAGGGAGAAGCAGGCTTCCTGCAATTGATCCCCAATCCCGGTATCATGCCCTAAACCGAAGGCAGACGCTCAACTGCTGAGCCACCCAGGCGTCCCCTGTTTAAGTCTTATTAGTTTCTCCAGGGGATTTAAACAGGGCCTATAGTCTACACAACAACTTTCACAATGTCCAGGATGCAATAGAAAATTATAGTATATACACAGAACCAAGGATATGTGTCTAACTCTCAAGAAAAAAAGGATGAACAGCTGTCATCCTTGAGATGTACTGAGGTAGTGGGAGCCTCGGGGACTTTGATGCAGCATGGCGTAGAGAAAACACTTCTATAAAGAATGGAATGAAAGAAGTCTCATCAGATAAGTAGAGTCTATCAAAAGGGAATAAAAGGAAATGTTGAAATGATAACTAAAATAACTTAAAAAGTAAACTTACTGATAGATTCACATGTTGAATTGAGATGACAGAGGAACAAGTCAGTAAACTTGAGATTAGTCAATAGAAATCATCCAACCTGAAGAATAGAGAGAAAAAAAATCTTTTTTTTTTTTTTCTTTCCCCAATCGGGAGAAAAAACCCAACCAAACAAACCACTTCAGCTCTCAGGGATTCATGAGACAATATCAAAAGGTCTACAACATGAGTAGAGTCCCAGAGAGTCAGTACAAGAGATAGAGAGAGGCATGAAATAGTGGCTGAGGGAAAAAAATGGCTGAAACTTCTCAAATTTGTTGAAAGTCATAAATTTATAGATTCAAGATTAGCAAGCCCCAAACAGGATAAACTCAAAGAACATCAAGGAAAATAAGAGAAATAAGAAAATACTTTGGACTAAATTACATTTAAAAGACAACTTATCAACATTTATTTTTTTTCTTTTTTCTTATTTTTTTTGCAACTTATCAACATTTATAAGATAAAGCTGCGCTGAGGGAAACTTACACCTTTAAATGCTTGATATTAGGAAAGAAGAAATCTAAAATCAATGCTTAACATTCTGCATTAAGAAGCTAAAGAAAGAGCAAAACAGATCCAAATTCAGTAAAAGAAAAGAAAAAATAAAGAAAATTAACAAAGTTAAAAGTTGGTTCATTGAAAAGACCAAGAAAATGGACATACTCTTAGGTAAAGTAATCAAAAAAAGGTAAAAAGATGATAAATTGTCACGATCAGGAAGGAAAAAGAGATTAACACAGAGCCTACAGGTATTACAAGGATAATTAATTTGAAAAAATTTCAAACCACAACTTCCTAAAAGTTTACACTTTTTTACTAAGGAGACCTTCTGGTAAACAAAATATCAAACTAAACTTCTGTAAAACATAGCAGTGGTATACACTAAAAAATGTTCAAATAGTTTCCTAGATAATTACAACCTGATTTAAAAGTGTTTCAGTGAGAGGTACCTGGCTGGCTGAGTTGTTAGAGCATGTGACTCTTGATCTCAGGGTTGTGAGTTCAAACCCAGCATTGGGCAAGGAGCTTACTTAAGTAAAATTAAAAAAAAAAAAAATATATATATATATATATATATTTCAGTGAATAGTAAAAACAAAACAAAAAGCGTCCATTACTAGTTCGGGAGAAACATGATACCAAAATGTGCCCCTTGCTCCCTAAAATTATAAACTATTCTCACATATAATATTGATACAAGTATCTTTTAAAATTTTGCAAATACTATTAAGTAGTGAGCTAAGGAATACTACTTCTTGACCTGGTGAGGTTCATCCCAAGAATGCAAAGATGTTTACACATTAGAAAACTAATTAATATAATTACTCATAATATTGGCCTAAAAAGAGGAAAATAATCAGTTTTACCCTTTTCAAATGAAGATACTTGACAAACACTCAGCATAATGAGTACTTAATGGAGAACCACTATAAACATTCAAAATAAAATCGGGATGAAAGCAAGGATTCCTAAGGTTAACAATATTATTAATATTATTCAGGAAATAATAGGGAGTACAAATTAAACAAGAGAAATAAATAAGAAGCATAAACACTGGAAGGAAAAGAGAAAAGAGAAAAAAATGATCATTTGTGGGTAAGATGATTATCTACCTTGCCAGTTTAAAAGAACCACATATAAAATAAATAAATAAATAAAAAATAAAAGAACCACATATAAAACAACCTTCTTACAATTGATAAAATAAATTTTAGCAAGACGTCTGATCTCAAATTAATATACAAAGGTCAGAACCTTTTCTTTTTTTTTTTAATTTTTTTATTTATTTATGATAGTCAGAGAGAGAGAGAGAGAGAGAGAGAGAGAGGCAGAGACACAGGCAGAGGGAGAAGCAGGCTCCATGCACCGGGAGCCTGACGTGGGATTCGATCCCGGGTCTCCAGGATCGCGCCCTGGGCCAAAGGCAGGCGCCAAACCACTGCGCCACCCAGGGATCCCCAGAACCTTTTCTAACAGTAAACAATAATATGTTGGATAAAAAGGAAGAAAAGATCCCATTCACAATGGTTATAAACAAAATAAATACTCAATAAGAAATGTATAGAATTTCTAAGACTTTTATGACTACATTTTTGAAACTATTGAGATTGATAAAGGAAATTAAACCTCATTTGTGGATAGATAAAAATGATCAAGTAATCCTAATTTAACTTACTAATTTAAGTCATTCGATCTGATGGAAATACCAAAAGGTTGGGGGGGGGGGGAATTGGACAAAATGTTATCAGAGTAAACTTGTGAAAGTAAACATACAAATATAGAAAGGACAATCCTGGAAAAGAAAAGTAATAAAACTAGTCTACCAGGTAATAAAACATGTAATCAAATTAAAATACCTAAAAGAGTTTAATACCAGGAAGAAAAATACCTAGGAAACATAATAAAGGATCCAGTGATTGGTGCAATTATTTATAGAAAATTAGCATATTAGGAAGGTGCCATATCAAACCAGTGGGGGAAAAAGATTCATAAATAACATTAGAAAAATTTGCTAACGGTTTGGAAAAAATAACATGAATAAATTTCGAATAAATAAATAAGTATATTTGGAATAAATAATGCTTAATGTGAATATCAAAATAGTTTCTAAGTACATCAAAGATTTTTAAATAAAACTATAAAATTACTAAAAGAAAAATTGAGTAAACTTATATACAATCTTGTTATGGGGAGGCTTCCTAGGCAGGACACCAAACACCAAAGCCACAAAAGTCAAAAAATTGTACTTGCAGGAAGATTCTAAACATAATTCTGTAAAAAAAAAAAAAAAAAAAAGTGAAAAGACTAACTTGGAAAAGTATTTGTAACAGATAAAGCTTACGAATGGCGAATTTTCTAAGTTTCCAAATGGTTTATGCAAATGGCCACATAAAAGAAAATGAATGCAGAAAAACATACAAATATATGTAGAAAAACATGCAACGGCATTAAATACTTGGTGGAAAAAATGTAAATAGCAAAAGACATGACAACATACTCACTTTCATTCCTAATTAAAGTCAACAAAAGCAAAACGTTGGTGATCTTTTTCACCTTTCAGATTAACAAAATCAAAAAGGGTTGCTATCCAGTGTTAGGGAGGGTATGGAGAACTAGACACGTGCAGACACTACTGGTAGGAAAACAAACTATATCATTTCTTTGAAAGGTATTGTGCCAACAGTTAACCAAATCGAAAAAAAATGTGAAGATTCAAATTCTCGTTGACATACAATGCAACTTGCGTAAAACATTAAACACATATATGTATATAAACGTGTGTATCTTTCTCGAAGAGACATTTTGTTTTTATCATATACAGATTTGTTTACAAATTTTTCCTTTTTTTTAAACCATTGCTCTCTTGTTTTAAAATTTTTAAATTTAATATTAATTAATTCACATATAGTGCATTATTAGTTTCTGGGGTAGAATTTAGCAATTCATCAGTTGCATTTAACACCCAGTGCTCATCCCATCAAGTGTCCTCCTTAATGTCCATCACCCAGTTACCTCATCCCCCCACCCATCTCCCCTCCAGTAACCCTCAGTTTGTCTCTATCTTAAAACAAAAAGAAATTAGCCAGGCCCCTACCCCTCACATCCTCACAAAAGATGAGCAGGCGGATGGAAGGAATTCTATTACTGAAATTCTCAGCAGCTAGTTTGCTTCCTTTTTCCTGAACTTATCTGGCAGGAGGATCTGAAAGAGCAGTTGGGAAAAGCTCTCCGTTTCTGAGTGTCTGAGCACATTATCTCCGTGAAGATGAAAGCCAGCATGGTCATTAAGACGGCCAACTCCATTTGACTAATTTCTCTAAACTCCTGAATTGAAATACTCTTTTGTTAAAATAATCTTTCGGAGCTAAGTAGAGTTCTTGTAAAATGACAAAATTCAGTTGCAAGAAGATTAAAAGAAGTGGTTCAATAAAAGTTTAGAAACATTCAGAGTGTTTATCTCTTTCCTCATCCCAGATTGAGACAGTGTGATGCTACCGACAACCTCGTTTTCTCTCTAACTCTACATGACCATACCTTTTAGTACCTTGATACACAGCCTTTGGGTCTTCATCTTTTAAGATGTGGGTCCTTGCGAACTTAATTTTTTTTCATTTTCATGTCTCTTCATCTCTAGCTCTTTGTCTTCTATTAAAATTGAACTCCCTCTTCGTTCTTTTCATTCCTTCCTCTAACACACCACACTGAGCACTTCTATTTAAATAGAGACCCTGGAGTTTGAAGACAATTTCCAAAAGGGCTTTGGGTAGCATGATATGCCTTGAATACTCTGCAAGATGGTCTGAACCACCATCTCAAACATAAAAGTGACTGCTGCTGGTCTTGATTGCTTTCCCTTATTAGCTTTATTTATCTCATGGCAAAATCCTTCTTTTCTCTGAAAACTATATTTATGGATCTTTTTAAAGATACAGAAGAGTTTTGTATTATAATAAGTGCAATGTAGCCTTCTGCTACCCTTCCATGTAATCACTTCTGAAAATTCGCTGCAAGGGAAATAAATAGTCAAGACACCAAAGAAATTGTGACCTTTGTAGGTGTTTGGCTTCTGTATGATCTTTATTCTGGAACCAGGTTTAAGGACCTCGTCATCACTATATTTAATATCACCTGCCCATGCATTTTGTATCATATTGCCTACTTTTAAATTCTTCTATCACTTGTCACTGTCTGGAAATATTTTTTGGCATAATCGTATGTTATCTGTCTTGTTCATAGATTGGAGGCCAATTTCCCGTGAAGTCAATGAAGTTTAAGCTTTAGAGCCCCTGTCTTGCCTGGGGCCCCTGTGAGTGCAGAGAGTTTCTGGAAGCTATGGAGTATTCAGGGTGAAGAGGTGAAAGCAGGCTGCCATCTGGACGCCTTAGCATGTAGGCCTATCTAGGAACTTGCTTATGGATATCTTAGAAGAAAGGGACCTGAACTTCTAACGCCCAGAAAGTGGTTGGAATTTTTTCCTCTTCTTCCAAATAGTGAATACTACCGTATCTGATTCTGCATCCAGAAATTGTAGGGTTTTCTTTTGCTTTTTTTAGAGAGGGTGTGCCAAATTACATTCACTGAAGGTTCTACAAATGTAAGCCCCGTGAAAAGGCCGTGTCTGTTGCTTTCATTATTCTAACCACAAGACCTACAACAGTGCCTGAGCACATAAGAGATGCTCCATAAATCTTTGTTGAAAAAAAAAATTAAGATAAGGGAGATCAAGAAGAAGAGCAGCCCAAGACTGCTGATCTGGGGACAGATATGGCTTATTTAAGGAGCTGTAGAAAGTTTAGCATGGTTGGAGCATGTGGAATGACGAGAGAGAGAGAGAGAGAGAGAGAGAGAGATGTTGGAGGCATATGCAAAGCTCAGAATTCTAGGTGCATTGGAGTATTTTAAACATTTAGACAAGACTGGCTTTATTTTTTTAACGACATGAACACCTTTTCTCCCCTCCCCCTCCCCAGTTCGAGTGTAGTTAACATACAGTGCTGTATTGAGACCTGACTGACTGTAAGTAGATGGTCTTGGTTGCTGCTTAGAGAATGGGTTGGAGGGAGAAGAAATAGTGAGAGCAGGTCTACGGGGCAATGATGGTGGGGACATGGACCAGAGTGACAATCAGAGAGGGAGACTGAGATAAGAGTTTTAGGATGGATAGGGGAGACCAAAGCAACAGCATTTTCTCATGGACTAGATGTGGAAAGGGAGAGAGGAAGTCACAGTGGTTGGTGGAGTTTTGTGTTGAATAAGATGCTTTTTCTTATGTTGCACAGTGCAGGGCAGAATGCAAACAGAGAGAGGGTCTACACTTGGTGTAGCCACGTTCCTTCTGTGCAGAAATTTACATCTCAAGGGCAGATTTCCCTAATGCTTTGAAACACAGATTCAAAATAAACTAGCACTGTTTTTTTTTTTTATTTTTTAAGATTTTATTTATTTATTCATGAGACACAGAGAGAGGCAGAGACACAAGCAGTGTTTGTCAAAACAAACAAACAAACAAACAAAATAAACTAGCATCGGTCTTGCCTTGACTTTTATCCTCACATACAAATTCTAAACAGTTACTTAAAATTTCTAAATCACGACTTTATAAGGCTACATGGAGGAATCAAGATAAAACAGAAAATTTTAGTAATTTTCCAAATGTATTTCATTTCAAATACAGACTTGAGAAAGGACTGGCCAGGCTTTTTCTTTTTTCCTTTTTTTTTTTTTTTTTTGGAGATAATTTTGAACTTACAGGACATTGCAAGAATACGATAAAGAAATCTCAGATATTTTTTTGCCCAGTTTCCCCCCAAATTATTAACATTTGTTATATTTGCTCTACTGTATCTCTGTCTTGCTCTTACTCTCCTTTTCTTTTTATCTCTTTCTATGTATATATGCATATATACATAATATATATCATGTATGTACACATATATGTATGTCTGTATATGTATTTAATTCTATACTTAGATATTATTCTCTTTTTGAACCACTTGAGAGTAAGTTGCAGACATGATGTCACTGTGGATACCTCACTGTGGATTTTTTAAAAACAAGCAAATTCTCTTCCACAACCACTGAAAAATGATCAAAATCAGGAAATTATCTTTAATAGAATACTATAATTTAATCAATCAACTTCATAGAGATTGCTTTGGCCGTTATTTCAAAATTCAAAGACCTAGCTTAATATCTTTTCCCAACAACGTTATTGGAATAAAAATGGGCATTTAAAAAAATGAGAGGCATTTTTCAGTATCAATTGACTGAATCTTGTTTTAAATTTATGATCATTACCCTTCAAGCAGGTCCCTGGTGCTACTTCCTGGCGATTCTGCTGGATGTCCTTGATCTATTTAATTCTCACTCTCCTAATTGACATCTTTTCCATTTTTGTCACATGGCTACAACTTTCTTGCTTGTCTTTACTCTCAGCTGATGATCTAGCTTTTTATTTCACTGAAAAAAGAGCAACCATCAGAAGAGGACTTCCACAGAGTCTCATCCCAAAGCCTATCAAATAGGGACGCCTGGGTGGCTTAGTGGTTGAGCATCTGCCTTCTGCTCAGGTTGTGATCCTGGGGTCCCGGGATCGAGTCCCGCATCACGGTCCCCACAGGGAGCCTGCTTCTCCCTCTGCCTGTGTCTCTGCCTTTCTCTGTCTCTCATGAATAAATAAAATCTTAAAAAAAAAAAAAAAAAAAAGAAAGCCTAGCAAACCACCTTGTACCTACACCTTCTGCCTCATTTTCCTGCCACCATGAAAGAGTTCTTTTTCCTCCTACATACGGCCCACCTTTCTTTTGGTGCTGGGTCTGGTTCCCCTCCTCAAGTGCCTCCTCCAACATTTAGGTTCTGCGGTTTTCTCTCTCCACTTTCGAGTCATCAATATATTCTTCATTAGATCATCCCCTTGACCCTATAAACGTGACTTCATCTGTCGTTACCACCATCGCTCCCAGCCACCACCCATTCCCCTTACAATAAACACTACTGAAGAGTTTTGTACACTCACTATCTCCACTGCCTCTTCTCTCCTAGTCCCTTGGGCCCACTCCAGCGGGGCTAATTCTCCCCTACATCTCCACCCCAATTGTTCTCACCAAGATCATCAGTGACCTGTGTGGCCAGATCCAATAATCATTTCCCAAGGCTCACTTCATTGGCCCAGCAGCAGCATTTGACACAGTTGATCGTTCCCTCCTTTTCGAGACACTTTCTTCACTTGGCCTATAGGTTACTCCTTTCTTGTGGTTTCCCTCTCTTGCTCGTTGCTTCTTTTCAGTCTCCTTTGCTAGTTCTTCTTCTGAGCTTTTCTTTAGGTCTTTCCCTCACATGGAATATAAGAGAGTTAGAAATTCGTTTTGTTTCCTCTTATTTCCAGCACCGGGAATGATGCACTCAATAAATGCTTATTATTTTGCTAGTCGCGTATGACATAATTTATATTATTTAATATATGCTTAATATGTAAATATCTTAAACATTAACTATATTTATTTTAGATATAACATATAAATTATATTTTTAATATTAATAATCACACAAATATTTGTTGAATGAATGAATGAATGGATTTCTTCTTGAGGCAGTATACACACATATACATTTTATGTTCTCTCGCTTCTTTCTATGGAAGTTTTATTTTTCCTCCTGAATCATCTGTCTCCATTGTTGCTTGAATGTCCTCATCAGAGTCAGCAAATGCTTACAAGCACTGTCGCACTCCCTTTCGGAGTCTACGGTAAACATAAGTGATCCATTCTAGTTTCTTCAGCACTATTATGACCCCATGCACTTTACCATCCTGCTCAACGCAGAACTCCAGGCAGCCACCTCTAATTGATTGGATTTGGCAGGAAATGTGAAACCTGTTTGTTATCCTAGATGTAAATTCAAACTTTCTTTGGTTGTTGTTTTAGGCTTGGTTTCCAAACTGACCAAAAGACATGGACCCATGGGGTAAAATGGAAATCACATGCTCTTTAAAGTTCTTCCAGCTTTGCTGAGAAGCACCAAAGAGGCAGAGAGTGCCTTAAATAATGACTACTGCATATTTTATTAAAACTCTAGGGCTTTAGTTTAAAAATAAAACTCCCAGTTCTCCTTCATCTGTGCCTTAAAAAAAAAAAAAATCTCAATTTAATTGAATCATTCTTTCACAGCCTCCTAAAATCTAATTGATCACAGATCTCAAAGGCAAGTGCAGAAAACCCTACAAATTTTTGCTTCCTTGTACATAATGAGAGCCTTTTATGAACCACACTCTGTACCTCTTCTGAAGTGAGAAGACTCCAGGAGGCCGGGGAAACCTTGTTTCCACCTTCTTGCTCCCAAAATCAAACTGATAACCATGGTCCTTGTTTCTAAGGAGGTTTTTGAATGTAAGGTAAGATACTTAGTATTACCAGGGGATTCCCACCAGGATAAGAAAAGTAAACCTGAAAGGAAAAATATATCCTCCGCCACGTGTCTAGAACTCAGAAATTTACTCAGATGGTTGGGGAGCATACTGGCCCAATCCTTCTTCTCTTCCTTTTTATGGTCTCTGTCACGACCCTCTGGTCCTTGCTAGACAGGCAAGGTGTTCCTGTGTTAACTCTTCTCCAAAGACCAGTTCCTCAAAACCTGAATCCGTGAAGTTGAGAGGAAGATGTTTCTCGCACAGGATTTTGAAGGTCATCTTTGTCCTCGTGGACATTCTAAAAATCTGCAGCCCGATTCTTTAAAGCAACTGGCCAAGTTTTCTAGATATGTTAACTGAGGTACTGCTCTAACGTTGGTGTCGTTATCTTCTGTTTAAGGACTTTCTTCCAATGTAGGTATAATTAAATTGCATATCACCTCAAATTTATTCTGGCCCAAGGGAAGGAAGTTGCGTGGGATATTCATTAATTTTTTAATTAGCCTTTTGGTGGTTACTGACCTCTGATAGATTAAGTTTTTTAATAGAACAAAGATATATTTGTTCATTGTATTCACTAGAAGCTAAATCTTCTCTTTGAAGTGCTCATAGTTGCTTCATGGCAGCATTTTCTTATTTGTTTAATCTGCTATTTCAGCCTTGAATAAATAAAATTTTTTTGGGGGGGGATATATTAATTTGCAAAAAGCTGAATATAATAGACTTAGCCTCAATGGTGGACAGCATTGTTTATTCTACATCAACAATACGTTCCGAGTGTCTGGCGTATTTGCGCTTATCCTGTTCACACTGGGTCAGTAAGAGACAGTGAAGAGTGATAACTAAGGATCATGTTGCTTCAGCTTGACTTTTGATACTGGACTTTTCAGACAGTCACTTCATTTAGAGTGACTGTGGCTTCCACCTCCACTTTTTTCCCTTTCTATAAAATGTGGATAGCCTTCTTTCAAGGATGTAGTCAGGTATTAGGCTGAAACACGGAAAGCAGATAGAAGAGTATCTGGTCCACTGCATGGTCCCCTTGCTAAATGTGCCAGCTACACCTGCTTCCTTGCTTCTCCTGATTCCTGTATTTATTTATTTATTTATTTATTTATTTATTTATTTATTTATTTTCTCATTTATTATTTATTTATTTATTTATTTATTTATTTATTTATTTATTTATTTTTGGAATTCAATTTGCCAACATATAGCATAACACTCAGTACTCACCCCGCCAAGTGGATTCCTGTCTTTAGATTGCCCTCCTATCCCCTCTACCTCCAGATCTTTCCACAGCTGGCTCATTTTCAACATTCTCAGCTGGTGAGGAATGTAACCACCCCGTGTAACTCCCCTCTCTAATTACAATATTACATATCACCCCATTTTACGATCCTCATAGTTTTTATCAATAGTCACTATAACCTTGTTTTTCTGTTTACCTGTTTATTTTATTTCTCTCCTTTGTAGAATTGAAGTTCTTGCAGAGTAGGGATATTGTCTATTTTTCTTTTCCCCAAATCCCCAGAACCTAGAACAGGGTGTGACACATAACAGCAATCAAATGAATGAATAAAGGGTGGTTGTCCCCTCTTTCCTCTGGCTAAGTCCACTAGCATTCCAAAAGAGAAGCAGAATCATCTTTTTAGTGTGGCATTTACCTACCCATAAGTAGACTGCTAGAAATTAGTAAATAGAAGGACACCTGGCTGGCTCAGTGGTTGAATGTCTGCCGTCAGCCTGGGGTGTGATCCTGGAGACCCGGGATCGAGTCCCACATCGGACTCCTTGCAGGGAGCCTGCTTCTCCCTCTGCCTGTGTCTCTGCATCTCTCTGTGTCTCTCATGAATAAATAAATAAAATCTTAAAAAAAAAAAGAAATTAGTAAATAAATAACAAAACAAGGCAAGGAAGTACATCTCTCTTTGTTTGATTGTGCTGATTAGGAGTAAAAATACACTGCATGTAAAAGATTCATTACATTCGTTCAGTCAGTAAACCTATTATGTGAGCCCCTATTATGTCCTAAGACTTGGGCTAGTTATTGGGGTTAAAATGCTTAAGAAGAGAGTTCATATTTAAAAAGCACCTAATATAATTGGCACAGTAAACCATTTATTCACTTAAACTTGTGACTTTTACTCTAGTTATACCTTTATGCTTTATTAAAATGCTAGGTAAGCCCAGGCCAAGGGATTCTGTGGAAGATAGCTTGAGGCAAAGAAATCTGTAGGGCAGTGACATTTGAGCTGGACCTTAGAGACAGAGTGGAGATTTCCAGGGTAGAGAAAGAAGGAAGGGTATTCAAAGAATGCAAGTAGCGTGAGCCAAAACCCAGAAGGATCCTCCTCCTCCTGTGTGCTGGGGATAGGGAGGTAGTGGGCAGGAATCAGCCAGTAGCCTAAAAGGCTGAACATGTGTGGGGCGGGGGGGCAGGGGGCACCGCTGGTGGTGGATGGCAAGACTAGAAAGGTAAATTGAAACCATGAAGAACCATAAATATCTTGCCCAGGGCTTAGACTTCAAACTGTAGGTAATGAAAGTATAAGCTGAATCAGATCTGCATTTTAGGAAGGTCATCACGACGACTGTGTTGAGGAGGAGAGGGTTTCTAGAAAAGGAAAGAGACCAGAGACAGTGAGAGATTAGAGCAGGAATCCCGTCTAGTAGTCCAGGCAGGAAGCCCTGATTCAGGGAAGTTCAGTAGTAAAGCATCAAAGAAAGAGATGAATTTGAGGGAAATTCAAAAGATCTCCGCCAAAGCAAAGAGGAGTCTGAAATAGCTGAATATATTGACAAACACCAGGAAGGCAAAGGGAAGAGCTAGGCCTCGATTTTTGGGATGTTGCTAGTGAGGTGCCTCTGAGGTGTCTAGGCTTACAGACCTGTTGAGAAGCTTAATGTTTGAATGAATGGTTGTTAAAGTTCAAATTGGGGAGGGGGTGGTCAGAGGGACGGAATAAAGTAGTGAGTCTGTCGTGAACCTGTTTCGTTTGGGGACATAAAGGAGGAAAGAGGAGGATGCGTCATCGACGTGCCTGGGCCTACGTGTTTTTATGACTTTATTTATCGAGCATCACACCCAGACACTGAGTAACTAATTAGGTTGTTACTCAAGAGGCTTATTATTATTATTATTATTATTATTATTATTATTTTACTGGGAAGAGCAGGAGTCTGATTCCGCTGTTGCCCTTGAGCACAGCGATGACAGGAACAGTTTGATCCTCAAATAGTGATCATTTATTAATTGCTGACTATAGGATGAGCTCTTTCCACGAATCAATTCACTTTGTGCCGTGGGTCCGATCCTTGTCCTGTCCTTTTACAGAAGAGATGAAGGCAGACAAAGAGGGACTGGCCCAAGTCATGCAGCCAAGCAGTGGTCCAAGTGGGACTTGAAACCTGGCACCCTGGCCCAGGCCAACCGTTCCCCTCTCAGGCCCATCCTGCAGCATATTGCAGCGCCCGTCAGACTCTGTGGCATGCCCTTGAACCCCGGCCCATGCTACATTCTGGAGTGACAGGGTCTTCAGTTCCTTCAGCCCCTTGATTCTTCTGACGGCTGAGCTGCAAGGGCCTCCATAAACAGACACTGGGCTGGGATCGTGCCCCTTTTGAGGGCAACAGGAAACAATCACCTCCAAACCCTAGGTGTTCAGATCTTATAGTAGCAATTTCCACCCCCCAGAGAGAAGCTCGGGGCCCGGAAGCAGTAGACCAAGTCCACGGAGGGGCCCCTAAAATTTAAGTGTCCAGGGCTGCCCTGGCCGGAGGAGCAGAATGTGCCCGTCCTCTTCACACAGCCTCCTCTTTGGCATTGCCACTGTCTCTACAGGTTGCAAGAATCTGACACCTGGTGACTACTAATCTCTACAAACATCTGACGCCACCCGGTGTCTACGTTGCCTCTCCTTTGACCTATGCATTGCTCCCAGTTGCTGACTTACTGTGCACCTGGGGCCAAGACTCAGAAGAACCAATCACGCGCCATCACCCTTTAGCAGCTAAGCAGAGGCTTTCTGTCATGTGTCCCAGCTGTATGTGTCCTCTCTGTTGGGAGGCATGTGACGGCCAATCTTTAAACAAAACAACTGAACTACTCACAGTCAAGAGCCGGGGTAGTAGATAAGCTCCTTCAAGTTCATGGACAATATATCCTTGTATAGGCCTCGTGGTTTGCAACGGGTCACAGATCCTCCACGGCCGCCCGAATTCCTGCTGAACAAGGAAGCCCACTCCTCAAGGTCCAGCCGCCACAATCGGTGTCCCCAGTTCACGGCCAGCGTGGGGGCGGCATCATTGTTCCTCACACCACAAAGCCCGCGGCCTTTATATTCCCACCGCATTCCACGCTGACTCACTTCTAAGGAGGCCTTTGTGCTCTTATCTCAGGGGCCTGCGAAGCTGGAAAGTCAGTGCCCTGCACACTTACCCCCGTGTCCACACGCAGCTCAGCCGTCTCCGGAGCAGAGTTCTACTTTCTTGGCACGCGCCCACCTGGCCCCTGATCTCTGAGGTCTGGGGTGCCCTTGCCTGAGGCCAGCCTGGGCCTCTCCTTTGCTGCAGCCCTGCCCTCCCGTCCGGCCTTGCCCAGAACTCGGGCCTGGCCACTGACACAGGGATGCCCCACAGTACCCTTCCGTGACTCAGACCTTTGGCCCCAGGAGGCTTTACCCCCCCCCAATGCACTTCATGACGGTACTTTCACTTTTTTGATTGTTGTTTTCAGTCTGTCTTTTTTTTTTTTTCCAAAACAAAATCTTTTTATTTTTAATTTTTTTAAATTTGTAAGTTTTGGTTTTATTTAAATTCAATCTGCCAGCACATAGGATCACTCCCAGTGCTCATCTCGTCATGTGCCCTCCTTAGTGCCTGTTGCCCAGTGACCCCATCCCCAAGCCCACTTCCCCTCAAAACTAAATCTTACTGAGAGATTCAAAAAGTCAAAGATATAATATTGAGGGCAGATTTGGACGCTGAGAGCTGAAGTCCTTATCTGGCTCCTCCTCTGAGCAGGAATCCTCCACCAAGGAGTGAAGACACTCTGAAGAGGGACAGCTTGGCAAACACCTGATCAAATCAACATCAATCTCCTTTCTTCCTTCCTTCCTCCTTCCTTCCCTCCCCATTCTTTTTTGTGTCCAGAAGGCTCTACTTTTCATTTAATAATCTTAAAACATCCTCTCTGGTTCATTCTGAGAACATTTTTTGGTCTCTTCTTTGTTAATGGATCCTTCAACTTTTCCATTGTCTCCAAAAATACTGATTTTCCTGAATTCACAACATTTCCCTGTGTTTCCATTCAGGACTTTTGCTTTTTTAAATACGTGTTTACCGAACACTTATTGTGTTCTCAGTCCTAGGAAAGCAAACATCCTTGCCCCCCTGGCGCTCCCGTTTGGGCGAGGCAAAATAGATGGTCAGCACGATAAGTGAGTAAATTATTTGTTAGAGATTCATAAAGAGTAGAAAGAAAAGTAAATAAGGGAGGTGAATAGGCAGCGGAGGGGAGGGTTGTCTCCGTTTAAAATCTTGCACATTGCAGGCCGTGAGCAGTGACAAAATCTTAGGGTTAGCAGCATTCCAGGTAGGGAAGTGCTCAGGCACCAAGGTCTTGGGATGGCCATACATGTGGCGTGTTGGGCAAACAGCAAAGAAGGCACAGTGGTTAGAGGCTTGTGAACAAAGCTGAAAGCAGGAGATGAGTTCAGAGGGACAGAGGCTAATCTCAGAGGGTCTCACAGGCCATTAAAAGGAGCTTGGCTTTGGTCTTTGTGAGAATGGGAGTCCCTGGAAAGTTCTGATGATTATATGCCTTGGTTTATACTTTCCAAGGATCACTCGGCTGCTGGAGTTGAAGAGATTGCAGTGGGGCAAAGATACAAACACAGAGGCCAGTTAAGAGGCTATGACTTTAGAAAGTCCTTGACTCTTCAATTTATCTCAACTAATACACCGTTGGCCCCTTACTGTATTCCAGGCACTGAGTTAGGTGCAGGGGGAGGGGAGGGAGACAGCAGTGGTTAACAAGGCTCATTAATTTCTTTGATTAGTCTCCTTCCACATCAAGACTCTTCACTAGCTTACAGATGTGTATCTTCTCCACACTCAACAACTCTATAATTCTTTCATCCTGTGCTCCCACTTCCAGGGAAGAGATGCAAGAGAGAAGTCTGCTGCGAAAGGCCTGCATGCAACCTGGTGTCCTTATGAAAAGAGGAAGCTTAAACCCACAGAGAAACACCAGGGGCATGTGTACACCGAGGAAAGACCATGCAAGGAGGCAGCAAGGTGTCTGCTATCTGTAAGCCAAGGAGAGACCCCTCAACAGACACCAGTCCTGCCGCCATTTTGATATTGGACTTCCATTCTCCAGAACTTCGAGAAAATAGATTTCTGTTGTCAGCCACTCAGACTGTGGTAGTTTGTTACACAGTCATGGTTCAAACCATGCAAACTAATACACTATAGTAAGGCAAAACAATCACTTGGATGATAGGAAATTAAGAGGACTTTAGGAATATCGAAGGTAACAAATGGAATATACACATGTACACACACACATACACGCACGCACATATATACCCATACATCCATGTATATAAAGAGAAAATGAAATTAAAACAACGTCTTGATTACTGCATTTTAAAAACAGCTACATGGAGCAATGAAGTGTATTTAGTGTGACCCTACAATTCCACAACAAACTTTTCTCAGGAAAGGCTTCTCTGCGAGGCTCAACTTGCCACTGCAAGTTTGTTCCAATTAACATGACAGACGGCACACTCCTATTTACTGTGGAGTTGTATTAAGTGTAGGCCCATCATTTGGAATCGTTTTCCCAGAAACGGTGACAAAAGCAATGAACCCTAGCAAAACAGTTTCACTCCGCGTGGGTGGCTTTCCGAAGGGCTTTGTCTGTTTCCACCATCCACACAGGCCAGATGATAGGAATCCTTTTCACCTTCAGAAATCTGCTTCACTCTTTGTATTAAGGGGCCTTTTTTTACTCGTGGTGGAAGCAAATGCACCTACACCTACTTTACTTATACCCTCTGCCATCCTCCCTCACAAAGTAATGATTGTGAACTTTGAAACAATCACTTAAATATATGTGTGTGGGGGTGAAGGATTTGCAAATCAAATCACATAGTTCAGCTAAATATAGCCTTTGTCAGAAGAAGTAATTTGCGAGCAAATACAAATTAAGAACTAGAATCCACTGTGGGCCATGGCTCGGGAATAGTGTCTACCGTGTTCAGAGAGTTTTTAGATGTGCGACCCTTGTCCATGAATCCCGACTGACCCAGTGAGGGACAACTCTTGAAAGAAATCACCACTATGTCTTGAGTGGAGGTGTCATTCCATGTTACCATGTGGTTCTTGAAAAGGTGAAAACAATCAGATTGAGCTAGAATGACTTTGGGGGTACGACCAAGACACGAGAGAGTTTAATGTTTTGTGAGGGACTCATCCACACTTACCTACGAAGAAGCGACTGACATTGTCTTTCTGCTCAAGGATACGTTCCTTGTCATGCTATTGTCCGTACAGTGGAGCAGGCATGAGATACCCGGGGCGCATCCCACTTCTTCGTGACATATCAAAATTTCTGGGCAGCAGGAATCTCCACTTTGGGAATCAGCTCACTCTTTGCTATTATGCTTTTTTCTTCAGAATCCCGGGATCTTGTATGAAATTGAATCTGTTGCCCTACATTTGGAATTTCATTCAAATGCAGTTTTCCCTCAATTTTATGGGCATGTCTACATGTACTCATTCATGTGGGCATTAGAACTTTTTGATAGTTTGCTGCTGTCTCTCCGTGAGGACATCTGCATTTAATTTGACCCTGATCGGTCTTTTTTGCACTTTTTATTATCCCTTCTACATAAGAGTGGCAGATAAACACATCACCAAAACTCTGATAATCAATATTTTCCTGTTTGATAGTAAATGTGCTGTTTGTGCCGTACAGAGCATCCTAGGTCACATGTCACAAGGCTACCCTGGCTGGGTGACCACACACACTTGCCTTTCTTCTCACTACAACAGTAACTATAGCCTCAATAATTACAGCAGACCTTTCAGTAAATACAGTATAAACTTTTAAATTCAAATGTAGGAGGTACTTCCTGCCTAAACGTAGCATTCTAAAATATCGTATTATATTCCATTGGGAGGTATTTGTTGAGCCTTCCTACTATGAATGAGAGAACTTCTGGGTACTCAATAATGAATAAAGCGTGTTTCTTTTCCTCATGGGTTTATATTTCGGTGGGGAACTAAGCAAACAACTAAGAAGGAAATCAAGATAAATAAAATAATTTCAATTTTTAATGAGCTCTATGAAGCAAAGACAAAGCATGCAGGTTCAGATTTTTATACTCCATGAAAGGCTTTTATGGTGAAGAGTAACAGGATACAATTTACACCTTAAGAAAACCCCTCACTGGTTCCCTATAGTAGTGAGAATGGCTCAGAGGCACAAGAGTGGGAGCAGGACACAGATGGAAGGTTGTGTGGTAATTTGGACCCAAGATGAAGGTGACTTGGTGCCAAGGGGATGGAAAGATGAGTGATACGGTGGCAAGGGGATGAGAGACAGGGAGACATCAAGATTGTTCCCGGGGACCTGGCCTGAGGACCCCACTGGATGGGGAAGCCATGTATGAGGTGAGAGAGTTTAGGGGGCATTGAACTTGTTGGAATCGAGGTCTCTGTGGTGCGTGATGTTGAGCTGGCAGTTTGGGCTGTGAGCAGAGTTCACAGGAAATGTCATAGTGGGAGGCACAGAGTAGCATTTGTCAGCATATTCCTGGGAACGATAACCTCAGCAACGGAGAGGAACAGGCTAGAGAGAAAGAGAGGTCAAACACTAAGAGCCGCCTGGGTGACTCAGTTGGTTAAGCAACTCCTTGCAGCTCAGGTCGTGATCCCAGGGTCCTGGGATGGAGCCCTACGCTGGCTTCCTGCTCAGCTGGGAGTCTGCTGCTCCCTCTGCCCCTCCCCTGCTCATGCTTTCTCTCTCTCAAATAAATAAATAAAATCTTTTAGAAAAAGACAGTAAGAAGGAAACTAGCTCAGAAGCTGCTGTTTTGAGGAAGAGTGGCATCTAATGGTGCCAGGAGATGAGTGAGATGAAGACAGAGAGATATCCTTGGACCTGAGAGGTGCCTCTGATTCCTGACTTAAAATGTGGATAGCAGTCGTCCTTACCTCATGGGGGTTTTGTAAGGAATTAAGGGCTCTAGACAAACAAAGCCTTTCGAGGTGGGCCCAATAGGTTTCATTCAGCCTCTGCGCATGCACTGGGTGGCAGGCACGGAGCTAGGCATGGAGAGCTGAGAGTGGATGAACCTCCTGTCTGACCGGACAGAGAGACGAGGCAGACAACAAGCAACGATGTCATGAGGATCATAAAGAAAAATGAAGCACCGTAAGGGGGATGAGGAGAGCACAGCGTGGGTGAATCCCTTTAAAGGGGGTCGTCAGGGTGGTCAGAAGCAACCCCTGCAGATGTCTGGGGTGACAGCAGCCGCCACAGTGACAAGAGGTAGGACACTCCCAGTGTGTTCAAAGGACAGGAAGAGCCTGGGTCGGAGGGAGAGGAAATAGGATCAAAACCAGAGATTTATTATGACCATCATTGGCCTTAGCGCCAAGGACATCTGAAATGACTTGGCCTGGGTTCAGGGTGGTGGTGTGGAAGCGGACTGATGGAAGTATGAAGAAACCAAAGGAAAGAGAAAGAGAATGAGAGAGAGAGAGAGAGAGAGAGAGAGAGAGAGAAAGGAAAGAGAAAGAGAAAGAGAAAGAGGAGAAAGAGAAAGAGGAGAAAGAGAAAGAGAAAGAGAAGCAACGCTGGGCTGGGAGGGAGAGGAGACGTGCGGTGGGGCCCTGGTGCTTACCAGCAACTGAGGGCCAGAGGAGGAGAGCAGGGGTGAGGAGCTTGAAACAGAGCAATGCATGGGTTTTGTGTTGCTCCCTTGAGTGAGGGATACTAGGACGCGTGCCTATGCCGATAAGAAGCTGCTGGAAGGAGAGGCTTGAAGTGAAGGAAACGTGGGGGAGGGATGGAGGGAGGGCCTGGCTTTCCCAAGAGGCTGGCCAGGCAGGGAGGAAGCCGACTTTGTGGGGGGGTCTGCAGGTGAGGCCCGGGAAGGGTGAGGAGGCTTCCCCTGAGGGCTTCGGTGGAGAACCTTCGAGGCGCTAGCAGCAGCTGGGCAGAGGAGGAGGCTTCCAGAGAGACAGAATGTCTGTAATGCTTTTCTTGGGAGGCAGGAGACAACATTCTAGCAAAGCATGGAAGCAGTTGCAGCGTCCTATTGAATACCCTTCTGAGGCTTCAGATCAGGAGTTCAAAATGCAACAAGTCAATAGGGTTTGCTTTCATCTTCTTGGACCACTGCCCCCACCCCATCCAGCTTCTGGCCACAGTCGTTCACGTATCTCTTCTGAAAGAAATCATAAGGGGAGTGGGGGCGGGGGATGGAGTGTGAATCAGGATTTAGCCCATGGGAAAAATAAAAGTAGAAAAAAAAAAGGCAAAAATTCTTTTAAATTGTTGCTGTTGTTTTCATAGGAGGCGGCATGCGTCTTGCTTATCCACACCTTCCATGAGTATTAATTAAAAGGAACTTTGGTATTTAATCAGCTGCGCGCTTTGTTCTCCTGGGGTAGCTTCAGGAGCGTTACCGTATGTCTTGTGAAGATAATGACATTCTCCTTTTTTGTTTTTGTTTTTGTTTTTAATGCAAACAAAACCACAATATAGCTGTTGTTTTCTTGGCGTCCAGCAACGAGTCTTCTTGGTCAACTGATACATGCACCTCCCAGGAGCACCAGGTGGGGCGGATACTCGAGAGCTGTTGTAGGGCTTTGAGAGACTGTACAGGCCTGTTGGGATCCAGGCAAGTGCAGGGTACTTCGGGCTGGTTTTGTCCTCACTTTGTCATTTCCACATAGAGGACAGGCTCCCCGATTCTTGGATTAACCAGCACACGGACTTGCCCCGTAGCTCCGGAGAGCAAAGACTCTCCAGCATATGTCATCAAAGCAGACGCAGGAGAGTCATGCTGGACGGGAGCAGCTCAGGATGAGGCGCGCCTCCTTCTCTGGACTGAGAAGAGAAAGGACATTGAACTCATAAATTAGCTACAATTACGCCTTTGTACCATGTCACTAGATTCCAGTAGATGCGTGTCTTTATTTGCTCACAGGCTCATTCCTCACTGCTGGCAAATTTATTAGACGTATTACTCAGAGTTACAAAGAATAGCACATTTTTTGGTTTTTGTTTTTTGGTTTTTTTGCTATGTTGAAGGGATGAAAATTCCCTTTTTTTGTTTACTGGTACCACATGGAGCAAATCCAGGTGAATCACGCAAGTTTATCCAAAGGGAGGCTTAAGCACAGTTCGGAACTGAGGAGCAGGAAGAGAGATGAGGCCTGCGTTTCACTTATTCAGTGATTCAAAATGAGCCTTCCCGGGGTCTCCCCCAGAGATGCTGAGCACAGGCCGCTCCTGCCTTCACTCTCGCTTGCCTTGCATCAAAGCTTCTGAGTCCTCGCCCCCCGCTCGCCCACCCTAAGTTTAGAATTAGAGGAAAAATCCAGGTAAAGCGACCAGCTCTTCGGATTCTGTATTTTGGAGCTTTGTTTTTCAGCCTGGCTGTCCGCTGGAGAGACAGGGAGGGAGCAGGAGCCCGCGTGGCCCCGGGGACGCCAGAACCTGTATGACACACATTGTTGGGGGGGCGCCTGGACTTCTGACCGAGCCTGTCCACGATCGGGGCCACACCGCTCGGGGGTCCCCCCTGGGGGCTGGAGTCCAGTGGGGAGCCCGGGCTGTCGGGTCATTTGGATGATCCTTCCTTGGGTGCGGGGAGTGATCCAGCCCCCAGAGGGAGAGGGAAACATGGGATAGTGGCTCCCCACCCCTGAGGGTGACAGGGGCCGACACCAGGACTCCGGGTCAGGAGAGTGGAGAAGAGCCATCCAAGCAGAGGACACGACTGGTAGTAACTCGGGGGCCCGGGGCCCCCAAAGGTTAGCTCTGTCAGGCCCAGAGGCTTGTCTGGTGGGCACAAAAAAGAAACACAGGAGGGAAAATAGGAGCCAGGGACGTTTCTAGATTATTACATGGCTCTTCTATCAAATACAAGGATTGTAAAGGGGAAATGCAAAACAATCCCTTTTGTGTCCCATCCGTGTAGCTCTGGCTGTGGTTTGATCTTGTAGAGCGACACTAACCTGTGTTAAGGACCTAACAGCGCGAAGCAGCGTGATTTGTCTAACTCCTAAGCATATTCCTTGGGTTTTACAGAAGAGGAAGCCGAGGTCCACAGAAGTTAATAGAGTTGCCCGGCAGCAGGCCGTCCTGGGGAGTCGGGACTCGGAGCTGGGCCACGGCCCAGAGGCTTCCACCAGGCCGTGTGGACACCGGGTCTGGCCCGTCCACTTGTTTCTCGCGCCCACCGTGCCTATTAATCCAGTTCATTCGATTTGTCAGAGCGTCTGCTCTGCTGTTTGACAGTCCGTGGGCCACAGTGACAGGAAGGATGGCCTCGAGGCCGACGTGTCCTCCTGCATCTTCAGCCCGGGGAAGCCGGCACCCAGGCCCCGTGGCTGGGACCCAAGGGTTGACAGGACCCCAGCTCACTCCATCTAACCTGTTTCAAAGGACACGGAAGAGACTTCCGTCCATCTCTACTGAAGCAAGACACTGGCCACGTTGGAGATGCTTCTCGGTGATTGCATTTCATTGGACCTGTTAGCACCGAGGGTGGAAGAGAATGACTTTTGCATCCAGCATGAAAATGTGCTGTGTGAACTCTTGAATGTGGGCGGCTTGGCTCGTGATTGAGGTTAACTGAGGTCGGTGGTTTTCCGAGTGTTGACATCAGGAATCGCAAAGAAAGCTAACCTATACGGAAACATGATTAATCCATAGATAACTCGGAGGTTTGAAGAGTGCCAGCTCTCACGAACAAATAGATGGGATCCTAATATTATTCTCCCCCCGAGTGCTTACACCGACCTTGAAATGCCATTGATGTGGATGTCGGTTTAATAAGACAATATTTAAAAGCTCACTAAATAAAAATTGTTTATTTGTGGCATTATTATTATTATTTTTGATTCCTCAAGACTGCTGCTGCCCCAGGAGGCCGCATTTCTTTTTTCTTCGAATTGGCTATTATAAAATATCTAGCTTTTAGTTTTTTCGTGCTGTATGAAGTCCACTAAACCACGATAATTTATAACTTATCTTATCCACAGCTGAGTGCAGCTTAAGGACCAAATTGTCACGAAGCCACATGACAATAATTGGACTGTTCTATGTCACACTGTGAATTTCTCAAGTATTCAACATCTTGTTTTAAACAGATGCTAACCAAAAAAAAAAAAAAAAAATTGTTTGGAACACATCAGTCATTTCCATCTCTCTCTCTTTTTTTTCCCCCCTCTGAATAAGCTTTTAAATGTCCAAGGATTCCTACAGAAATAAAGTTTAAAAAATTCCAGCAGATCTGGGGTGCCTGGGTGGCTCAGGTAAGTGTCTGTCTGCCTTCAGCTCAGGTCATGGTCCTCGAGGCCTAGGATCGAGTCCCCATTCAATGGGGAGCCTGCTTTTCCATCTCCTCACACCCCACTTGTGCTCTCTCTTACTATCTCTCTCTCTCAAATAAACAAACAAAATGTTTTAAAGAGATTTCATCAGATCATAGTAATCACTTAAAAGCTTTATTTTATTTTTTAAAGATTTTAATTATTTATTTTTAGAGAGAGAGAAAGAGAGAGTAAGAGTGCAAGAGCAGAGCAAGGGAGAAGCAGACTCCCTGCTAATCAAGGAGACCCTCAAAAGGCAGGGTTCAATCCCAGGATGCTGGGATCATGACCTGAACCGAAGGCAGATGCTTAACCATGTGAGCCACCCAAGTGCTCTGACAAGATTTAATTTTTTCTAAATAGTCCCATTAAAAAATGGAATTAATTATAGCAATATTTTACTTAACCTGGTTTGTCAAAGATACTATCATTTCAATATATAATGAATATTTTAAAATGCCAATAAAATATTTTACTTTATTTGTATTAAATTTTTGAAATTAAGTGAATGTTTTACACTTACGGCACCTCCCTCTCAGTTTGGAGTGGCCATATTTCAGGACTAAATACCCATATATTGCTCATGGCTACTGTATTGACACTGCAGGGTGATGCTGATAGCAGAGGTAATTTGTTAAAACAAAGTGAGAAGTTATTCAGAGCTCATTCTATATTGAACAATATTTCTAATACATTTAATTTTATTTGATTCTACTCTATAACTATTTCTTGAACAACTGCTAAATTCAAGATAACATTCCAGGGCCATAGGGTCTAAATGTATCAAGGGAAATAAGCTAATTCCTGCCCCTAAGGAACCTGCTGTCCAGCGGTATGCAGAATTCCTACAAATTGTTTTAACATTGCTATGTGATGAATCCATGCCAGTAATAGTGCTGGGCAATTTGAATTTAATTCTTTCTTCATTGTGAAAAACATCACTTTTGAAGATATTTCCTTGTACATACTCTGTATAATGTAGAACCAAAAGAAAAATATTTCTGAGCCATAGCTCTGCTCATGTGTTTGGCAGGAATGATGACAAATTTTCAGTGTACTTTACAAATATCTAAAAGGTTGGGTTAGAATAATATAATAATTAATAACAAATAAATAATTTTAGGGGGCACCTAGGTGGCTCATCGGTTGAGCATCCAACTCTTTATCTCAGCTCAGGTCATGATCTCAGGGTCATAAATTTAAGCCGTGCCTTGGGCCCAACTCTGGGCATGGAGCCTACTTAAAAACAAACAAAGAAACAAATAAATAAATAAATAAATAAATAAATAAATAAATAAATAAATAAATATAAATGGGGCATCTGGGTGCTTCAGTGGGTTAAGTTCCAGACTCCTGATTTCGTCTCAGGTCATAATCTAAGAGTTGTGAGCTCAAGCTCCGAAGTGTGCATGGAGCCTGCTTAAGAGTCTCTCTCTCCCTCTGCCCCTCCTTCTCCACTCTCTGTTTCCTGTTCTCTAAAAAAAAAATTTAAAAAATAAGTTTTAAAAAGAATTAATTCTCTTAATTATTCCATATTCTGTAATTTATTTTATATATTTATTTAATATTTTAAATCTATAAATTCATTAATGTGTTTATTAGGAAATTTTAATCAAGTTGTGGCAGCCTCGCTTACGGTGGATACTGACCCAAAATCTATTGAATAAATAAATTCCTTTCTGGAATCACATTCTGTTAACTACTATGAGTGATGAAATAACTGGACCACAGATCCCATTCTCAAGATATTTACATGTTTCGTAAGACAAATGAAACATGTAAACAAGGGAATATTGCCAGGTAGGAGGGGATTGGTGTTATGAGAGAGACAGGAAGGTGCTGTACAAGTTCATTAGTGAGAAAAGGCAGATGAGAAGTAAATGTTATGTATGAATTTCAAAAAACAAAACAAAACAAAACAAAAACCCTGATATTTTATTTGAAAAAAAAATCAAGGTTTTATTTGAACCACTTCAGAGATCTACCATCCCATTTTTTCTTCCCCAGATGACCCTTTTCCTCTCCCGCTTTTCCTGCAAAGATAATGTCTAAACAAACGGGGTTCAGGGGACTTGTGCATCTGCACAGTGATGAGAAAAAGCAGGGCTGTTATGGACTGAATTGTCTCCCCATCCCCAATTCCAATGTTGAAGCCCTGCTCTGCAATGTGACTGCATTTGGGAAGAGGGTTTTTAAGGAGGTGTTTAAGGTTAGATGAGATCATCAGGGTGGGGTCCTAATCCAATAGGACTGGTGTCCTTTTAAGAAGAGCTACCAAAGAGCTCTCTCTCTCCACACGCACACAGAAGAAAGGTCATGTGAAGACATAGTGAGGAAGCAGCTGGGTACAAGGCAGGAAGAGAGTTCTCACCAGAAACCAACCCCGATGGCACCTTGACCTGGACTTCCAGCCTCTAGCGCTGCGAGAAAGTAGATCTCTGTTGTTTCAGGTGCCAGTCTGTGGTATTGTGTTACGGCAGCCCTACCAGATTAATCCAAGGGCCTGTGGAGGTAGGTGTTCCTGTTGACTAGTAGTAGGGGCTTCCATGGGTTTGCTTTTCGAGAGCGGTGGTAGGGCATGGTGATTGGAAGGGCATCAATCTTTGATTCCTGGAAACACCGATGGGCAGAGTCTGGCACACATTGTATTTAGACTTCTTTACAGATTTTCTTTCAACAGCAGCAGGCGTAGAATTTTCAGAACGGCTATCTCAGGGAGGAGAAGATAAGAAGGAAAGTGTAAGCTAGAGAAAGATAGAAGCAAAGGGAAACCTAGTAAAAGCTTAATTCTTGCTATATGGTGACGTACAAAGGTGTATGACAGCACAGATATACGGCTGCTACATATAGTAGGCATGTTAAAGGCTAAGTGACTGGAAACCTAGAGTCTTGATAAATACCAAACCAACTCAAACTACGTTTAACGGAAAGCATTTGTATTTACCAAATCTCCGTGTAATAGTGACGTTCATTGAGAATTTACTATATGCCGGCACATGGGCTCAAGACTACATATTTCTGTTCACTGAATCCTTATGAGATGCTGAGGAGTGAGTCACTATTAGCATTCTGTTTTGCAGATGAGGCCTAGAGATGTATAGAAATTCGCCCGGTGTCACAGAACCCACGATAGAGCTAGGACTGAAGTCCAGGCCTGTCGGAGTTGAGGTCTGAGTGTTAGGCACTGCAAAATACTTCCTTCCAGAAACAAATGAAGAACGTACTTTTAATATAAGGCTTCTCTACGTAAGGTGGCAACATTTGGCATCTTTCCTGCATAAAACTGAGTGTTTTTAATTTGTTATTTGGATGATCATCATATTCAGTGGTCGGTATTTAACTTTTCTTTTAGACGTCCATTCAAAAAAAAAAAAAACTACAATCAAAGATGAATGATAATAAAAGTTTGGTAAGTTTTGGGGTCATAAAACAAAGGAAAAAATAAACCTGAACGTAAGAAATCTTCCCCAGGGGGATGCCTGGGTGGCTCAGTGGTTGATCATCTGTCTTCGGCTTAGGGCGTGATCCTGGAGTCCCAGGATCGAGTCCCACATAGGGCTCCCTGCATGGAGCCTGCTTCTCCCTCTGCCTGTGTGTGTCTCTCTCTCATGAATAAATAAATAATCTTAAAAAATAAAAAATAAAGCCTAAACGTGATTTTTTTTTTTAAAGAAATCTTCCCCTGGGATCTTCGTCAGGTTTCACTATTTATCAGATGACATGTGGAACATTATTTTAAAACTCCGAGGCAGAGTGAAATAACTTACCCACTTATCAAAAGAGTTTCCTGTTTAAATTATGTCTTTCTCAGAAATCATAGTCTGGGAGACAATGTTTCAAAATTTCCATTTTTTAAGGTTGTCTTTAATGGCTGGTCTTAAAATCTTTATTGGATCCTTTCAAATTCTTTTTTTTTTTTTTTTTTTCAAAAGGGTATGCAGTTACTAAGTTTACATGTACTTTATCTGAGTTTTGTTTGAGGATTTATCTCAACAACTTTGCCAGGATTTCTTTTTCATATCCTGGTTGTCTTACCACATTAAGGGAGAGCATGGCCTGCCTCTTGATTACCTAGAAAGGAAACGTTTAGGTTGGTTTCAGTCCATTTACAGTATGTTGTTAGAGGGAAAGAGGAAGCTGGTTATTAAGACTGTTTGAGTGCAGTGCTATAAATTCTTTAGACCTTCAGAGGTAGCTTATGAAATTGGAGAAATTCCTACCCACAAACACCCTCTACCAATGATCTCTGTATCCCTAAGTCTTACCACTACACTTACATATCAGCTCAAACCTAATCATAATGCCAGGGGACAAAGGTAAATTGACAAAGAAAGTAATTACCTTCAACTCAGCCTGAACCATTACTTCAGGGGGCAGATAGTGAAGTATTAACCATGGGAATAAGCAAAGTAACTAACAAATAAAACTCTTGGCGCCTTACATGATCAGCATTTCCAAAAAAGTCTTCCATGGAACAGAAGAAACATTTATCTCCTTCTCAGGCTCTCCTAAATTGGAGAAATCACAACATACCTCACCTTTCCCTTGGAGATTCACAATTCGTGGTACCGAGAAGGCCTTCAGTAAGGAGACTACCTCGGTGTCACTTAACCTGAATCTTCTTGGGGGACAGAATTTTTTTAGGATCCTACTACCGGTCTCTAGAACATGTGGGAGGATATGCTACTTTAACCTTATCTTTCTGACTCTCTTTTAGGAATATTGGATCAAAATACTAAATTAATTTAACCAAGTATTTTCCTCTTCAACTTGGGTGGCTTTTAGTAAAAAAAGGTGACCCATTGGAAGTAGCTGTCAGAATTTGACTCTTCCAAAGAACTATCTATGTTCAATTCCAAAATTATTAAGTCAGCAAAGGAATGTGTCCATATAAACAGTATTTTAGAAAAAAAATGAGCAGAGAGAGGAAGCTGAGCGCTCAGGGCCTTATAAATAATATGACCATTCATTCAGAGCAAGGTTCACACCCATTGTTCCTGTGTAATTATTAGTAATGTAATGTTCTCTTCCATTCTCAAAAAAGTCTTGGTACAGACGATAAGTTATATGGCCACCCTACTTACATGCCACTCTAAAAATTTGATGAGTCTGTCATATGCACAGGACTCTGACTGTCTCTCTCTGGGGAGGTACAGTGAAGCCAGGGTAAGGGTTAATCTCAAACGTTAGGGCCTCAAGTGAAAATCTGGAAGAAAATTACTGAAAACGTTCTTAGATTAAGTCCATTGTCAAAACTATAAATAGACAAATGATAATTAAAAGAATGAAGCGAAAGTTTCGTTACATTAAGAAGTCTGTTGGTTAAAGAGCTAACAAATGGGGAGAGTGGGAGGATTCCAAGCCAAGACTCTATATTTGTCAGTATAATTTGAAATATGTCCACCTAAACACAAAATTCATGAACAAATGAACTCTCACTTGTATTTGTTAACTTTTTTAAAAAAGTGAATAGTTTAACTTTCCTCTTCTGATTCCCAAAACTCAACATGCTCTGGGCACGTGACAGAGACTTTGTTCTTGGGAGTTCTGAGTTCTAGTGTCCTAGTTACCAAAGGAAAGTCATGAGATGATTTCTTTGCCAAAAGTGATCACCCATGAGATTAGGTAACTGAAGCCTTTTAAAGGGTCATTTCATCCCTCGTCAACACTGTCACTTTCCTGAAAAATCAAGCTCTTCTCTAAGAGGCCTCAGCCCTGCCTTTTGGTTTAATTAAAACTACACCAAGGGTAAATAAACACAAGAGGAACTCTCACACTTTGGTTATTTTCCTTTATTGTGCCATAATCAAAGAGGGTCATTAAAATGTCTAGGGCTGTGGAAGCGTTCCAAAATTAAATTTGTGGAAGTTTTACTATGAACACATTGTACTTCCTTTTCAGCCTACGTGTGGGTCAATCAAGAGGCTTAGTGTCAGAAAGTTACAGATGATGAAGCCTGTGACTTTAATTCTTTTTCTTTTTTGGACCATGCTTTAATTCTTCAAATAAACATAGAATGGTCCTGGAAATAACACAGATATTCCACAATGTTCCCTAGTATTTTGGGGGGCAGTGGTTATCACCTGGGAAATATGAGCTCAGCTGGTTGTCTAGATGAGTGGCTTTGTGTATCAGATTCTCAGTCACCCTCAAGGTCGTGAAGACTATGTAGATGGACCAAAATGACATCTTTTATAAAATAGAGGTGTAAAAAGCCTGCTCACAAAACTGAAAGGGGAAGGATATTTGCTTCCTTGACAGTCTGGCTGTCAAGACTGTGCCCCTACATCAGAGCTTTCATTTTCATGAATAAGAAATGCAGATAATAGAAAAACTAAAACCAAACAGACACAACAAAAATATAAAAGAGTTACTACCTCTAACACCTTCTCCCTCATCAGACCACATTTAATGCTCATCAAGAATTTCTTTAAAATGAATTTAGAGGGAGGTCTGGGTGGCTCAGCAGTCTGCCTTCGGCCCAGGGCGTGACCCCGGGGTGCTGGGATCGAGTCCCACATTGGGTCTCCTGCATGGAGCCTGCTTCTCCCTCTGCCTGTGTCTCTGTGTCTCTCATGAATAAATAAATAAAAATCTTTTTAAAAAGTAAATAAAAATAAAATGAATTTTGATGCTTTTGAATCCCTACTGCCACTGCCACAGTTCACAGCCCATCTTTTCTTGTCTGTACTGTTAGAATAGCTCCCGGCTTTGTCACGGGACTCTACTTTTCCCCTCCTCGATAGGTCCTCTGGCAGCTCACTGGAGATATTTTTTAAAAACCAATTTTGATCATGTTACTTTCCTATTGAGCACTTAACATTGTGACTAGTACATATTTATTTATCACCAAATATATAAAAATGCTATGAGATGATTCTTTCTTGTCATTTAAACTTTTTCTTCTTATAAACTTTTTCTTTTTATACCTATAAGCTCTTTTAGATTTATTTTGTCAGGTTTCTGGATATGTCACTCCTGAAAATGCATAGGAAGGAAAACATAAGCCGCAGGTAGGCTCAATGACAATTATGTCATAATTCCTGTTGTGAGACACTATCCACAGAAAGATATAATGTAATGTCAGAATTGTCAAAAAGTGAAAAACAAACATCTTAAAATCAGTAAGATATGGTGAATGCTTACCATACGATACATCAGTTGCATTTTTTGGCATTTACTCAAAAAAGTTAAAAACTTGTGTCTGTACAAAAACCCACAAAAACCCGTAATTATGATTATTCATAATCACCAACCTTTGGAAGCAACCAAATTATCTTTCAGTAGGTGAATGGACAAAAAAACTGTGGTACATCCAGACAATGGGATATTAGTCACTGCAAAAAAAAAAAAAAAAAGAGCTATCAAGACATGGAAAGACATGGAAGAAACTTAAATGTAAATCACTAAGTGAGAGAAGCCCATCTGACAAGGCTACATACTGTATGATTTCAACTACATGACGCTCTGGAAAACTTTGGAGGCAGTAAAAAGATCAGTGGTTGTTGTGGGGTTGGGAAGAGATAAATAAGTGGGGCTCAAAGGATTTTTAGGGCCATGGAAACACTCTGTACGATACCATAATGATGAATACATTTTTCCAAGCCCATAGAATATACAACATCAAACGTGAACTGTAACGTAAAGTACGGGCTTGGAATGATGATGTGTCCATGTGGACTAATCAGTCGTGACAAATGCACCATTCTGTGGGGGGATATCAACCGTGGAGGAGGCTATGCATGTGTGGGGGAAGGAGTCTATGGGAAATCTCTGCACCTCCCTTTCAATTTTGCTGTGAACCTTAAATTGCTCTCTAAAAAGTTGAAGTTTAAGTAAAAAAAAGAAAAAGAAAACACCCCAAAATGGTGAATGTTAGGTTCATACATTCCTCACACCCCTCTTCCCTGTTTCCTCACCTTTGACTATAGGTAACATAAAGTCTGAATCCCTTGGCTTGAGATTCAAGGGCTTTTCATTTCATAATCTGGCCCACAACTGATTTTTAAATCTAGCTCTTTCCATCTGCCAGTGCGTCAACGGGCCTGTACTTTCCCATCCCTCTGCTCCATGCCCCTTTCCTCCCTTCCCTGAAATCCTGGATTTGATGTCTCCTTCTTTATTTTCCCTCTCCACCCTAACACTACTAGTTCCTCCCTGTGCCCCCCATGCAGCATCATCCACACACTCACAGAGACGGCGTGTTAACTCACTGCTATGTCAGTGGCCATGACTGTGGTGCTAGGGCAAGGAGAAGCTTCATGAACATATTTGGACTAAATTGTACTAAAAGTAAGAAGTTCATTCAAGGATAAAATAGCAAAATACATACGAAGCATTGCGCTGTCATCATCATCATCATCCACCAAAGCCATCTATCTCTATTACTTCTGATAAAACTAGATTAAAAATAGGCCTTGCACGTGTAGGTGACAAAGGCTGGTGTTTCATATTATCGGTTTCCTCTGGGGCAAACTTGCTGCTGGACTAGGAGTGATGCTCAAATCTCTAGATGAGCAGCACCATCAGAGGGCCCTCGGGCTACCTGGAGGTCATGGCATCGGTTGGACAGAGGCCTTTTCCAGGAGATGAGGAACTGGGTCTTGCCTGAGCGTGAAGTCACCTCTAGGCGAAAGCCTGAGCAAGGGGTCGAATGCTCCCTCCAGTCCTCATCCCGCTAAGGTTATCGCTCTGGAATATTGACATCTGCTGTGTTGCTTGCTATCGAAGTGTTTATTGCAAGGGTTGCCTTCTTCTGCTTGTTTAATACTTTTGATTGTTTTCATGAAAAAATAGAGACATTTCCCACAACAGTTCACCCCTCTTCTCTCTTCGTGTAGGAGAAGGATCATACGTAGTTTACAGTCTTTGTCTTGTTTTAACCCTTGAATTTTTTTTCTCCTCTATATTTAGAAGTACATAAACCACTATCACATAGCTGAAGTTAGACACAAGTAGCATCTGATTAAAGCTGGCATGGCATTTTTTGAGAAAAATACGCTTTTTAATGAAGCCAGCTAAAATATATGCACCACAGACTCAGTTGCGTGTTTTTGTGATTTATGGAGAATTATTTGAGGTGTTTCCTGGCATTTTGTACTAATTTGTTCGTTATTTATAGTACCAGTTATTGTCTTTTCCAGATACGATTTCATTCTCAGTGGCACTGAAAACATGTTTTGAATAAATCTTGGCAAGAATAAAGGCATAAATACTTGAACTTTGTTCAGTCAAAACATAGCTGCCTGCTTCATTTGGAAACTAGTGCACTAGAGCAGCTTCGCTGTTTTTTCATACCTCTCTACCAGTTTTATAGTAGCCCTTCTTTCAAATCATGGATCTCCTTAAGTTTGAAGACTTAGCTGGCAGGTGCCTGGTTGTGTCCAAGAAGATAGAGGAGCAAGTTAAGGAAGGCTAGTCAGGCAGTGCCCCTTCCACCCTCATGATTTCTATTGCAATACAGTCCCATTTGTGTAGTCAAAGTAGAATGATCTAGGAATTAAGCATTCGTCTTGTTTTCACATATAGTTATTCGAGAAACTTCTTTCAAAATGATATTTGTATTTATTTGAGGCACACACACTGAGTCGGAATTTGTTAGGGTAAACAAACAACAACAGAAACAGGCTGGACCAGCTGCTCCAATTATGGCAAGGGTAATCAGTGACATAGCTAATTTTAGAACTCAAGTGTCTGAAACTACAGTTCACTTGATCCTGTGTTCTCCCCGGGGAACCTGTGGAGAACTGCTATCCCCATTACATTTTCAATGTGACGTTGGTGCTGCTGCCTGGTGATGAACTGGCTGGCTGCGCGCGGTGGGTCTGGGCTGAGTCCTGTCAGGGGCAGGTAATGGCACCCCATTCTGTGCCAGGAAAAGACCAAGACCGCTTCTTCAAGAAAATATAATCTTCTAATAGTTGTTTAAATAAGCGCGAGCCTTTTGAAGCACACTTCTGATTTATTTCTCATTTAGGCAATCTTAGATAGATTTCCAGTTGATCTGATATCTCAAAATAACCACTTTTCTCCCAGCTTACTATTGGTGGATTTGTTGAACGGATGTATTTCATTTACCTCTGTCGCCTCCCAAGGACCTCCTGTGGGTCCTTACATGCCCGAATGGTATATCCAGGGTGGTGGTTGAATGACATTGGGATAGGGCTCCTTCCCTCTCTTTCCCCTTTCCCCTTCCCCTTTCCCCTCCCTGTCTTTCCACAGGTCTTTTTTTCATCTCCTCACTTCTCTTTTGTAAAGTAATGAATTATTTTACCAAAGCCGTATGGCCGATGACCTGAAAATTTAGTTTCTTTTGATTTTTTCTCAGCAGCTTCTCAGTAGTACATGTCACATTGGGCAATTTTTAAGAAAATGTCATTTAGCCCCTGTAAAGCTCAGCTTTTTGCAAATCCTTATAGAAACTATGTAAATATTTACATAAATCATTATAAAAATTTTAAAGTTATGTAACACAATCATAGAAACTTTATATAAATCCTTAGGTAAAGATTTTGATTCAAGAACCTTCTGAGTGTTATTGATAGGACAGTTATCATGGCCAATTTTCAGCTCATTTGGCTACTTCACACTGTCAGCTAAGTAAACTGTTGCGTAGACAAGGCCAGCTCCATCCCTTCTCTGGCTACATATCCAGAGGTCCAGTGAGGAGAATGTAGAAAACTTTTTTTTCTTTCTTTCTTTTTTGTTTTATTTTATTTATTTATTCATGAGAGACACAGAGAGGCAGAGACACAAGCAGAGGGAGAAGCAGGTCCCAGGATCACGCCCTGAGCTGAAGGCAGACACTCAACCACTGAGCCACCCAGGCGTCCCTAGAAAACTTTTTTCTACTTAGCTCTGGGACAGGTCAGCGTAGGCATTATTTCATATTCCATAGCGCTGACTGATGACAGCATGAGGGGCTAGGATATACTCTACTCGTATTCCTGTGTAGGTTTAGAGACAGATGACTTGTGGAAATCTCAGATCGAAGAGAGATTTGTATTTGTACAAACTCATGGTCAAGATACAAGAATTCAATAAATAATTGTGAGTTGAGTGACTGACCAGGGATTTAAGAGCTTAATTTTAAAGATAGTTTAGAAGAAATATAAATGTTTTGGATTGTACTCTTAATGTTTATTGTTTGCAGCTAATTTTTTAAAAGATTTATTTATTTGAGAGAGAGAGAGAGAGAGAGAGAGTGCAAGTACAAGGGACAGGGAGAGGAAGAGATAATCTCCAGAAGACTCTGCACAGAGCACAGAGCCGGACGCAGGGCTCCATCTCACGACCCTGAGATCATGACCCCAAGAATATGACCTCAAGATTGTGACTCCAAGGTCATGACCAGAGCTGAGACCCACAGTCCCATGCTTACCCAACTATGCCACCCAGGCGCCCCAGTGCGTTATTTTTTCTTTTTATCAACTATGGCATCTAGGACTCTGCAGACAATAATACTTTACATGTTCACCGTGCTTTATACTTTGTATATTACATCTCCACTTATTCTTTTTCTCTAAAACCGTAAGAGGAAAGGTGCTATTTTCGCATAAAGACCACACAGACATGAGATTATATGAGATAAATGTGTTTTAGTAAAAGTTGCTAAAATTTAGTATATATATATATATATCGTAGGCAAAGGAATTCTTATTTATCTATCATAAAAAGTTTTGTTCTTTCCAACCAGGCAGGGTGTTATAGAGGGAAAGATAGGAATCTGCTGTCCTGAATCCTGGTTCCATCACATATTAATGGTGTGATCTTGGGTTTACACACTAATCTCACAGAGTCTCATTTTCCCATTTAATAATTATAGCAATTATTCTACATAGTTACTGTTAGGATTACATGAAATAATATAGACAAGGAGCCTGGGTTGTAATAGGCATCGGTAGAATCAATTTCCTATCAGAATCTGTACCAATGCATCTAGACTATCTTTCCCGATATGTGTATTAATGAATGACACTCTTTGAGAGATAATTAGTTAACAACTCTGTCTATGGCTTTGAAAAAATGGGAAAGTAAGTGTTCATGATTTGGTCTATGCCACAATTAAACCTGGAGCTCTGACCTTGTGAGCAAACAGTAAAGAAGGCTAATCGGTTGCAGACTCGGGACGGTTCATTGTTTGACCATTGTGGGAAACCTTGGGACTCTTTCTTATGTCTCTGAGAAACTGGGGTGCAGTGAAATCCCTCTCAACATTCTGATCTAGCCCTATTCTGGCATAATTGTGCCTCAGTTCACTCACCTGGTACAAATGGAACAAATTTAAGCCATTAAACAAGTTGAACAACTATGGAACTCATTAGATTCTTTTTTTTTTAAATATTTTATTTATTTATTTGACAGAGAGTGAGCACAAGCAGGGGTAGTCGCAGGCAGAGGGAATGTGAGAAGCAGACTCCCCGCTGAGCAGGGCACCCCATGTGGGGCTTGATCCCAGGATCCTGAGATCATGACCCAAGCCAAAGGCAGACGACTAACCAACTGAGCCATCCAGGTGCCCTGGAACTCATTACATTCTACCTTGAGTATTGTCTTGTGGATTAAAAACTCTCACAGTTCTGATTGTAGAAAGAATGGACATAAAGTTTAATAGAAAATCCTCTCTTGTTTGCTATTGATGATGTGAGGAGTTATCAGTGAACGTTCAACCATCAGTGGAACTATAACGGTGGTATTACTGAGTGATTGGATTATGAGTGATTTTTCATCTTTGCTTCTTTGTGCTTCTATTTTCATAAGAAAAATGAGGTGAGAGTAGTCAATGAGTCAGTAGATTAATCAATAATACATGTGGGAAAAGGATACTGTTTTGAGAATTTGGGGAAATAGAATAAAAATACCTTCACTTAACTCCTAGGGGTTGCTTTTGTCCATTATGTTCTGAGCCTTTTCTGCTCAGAAGTTAGATTTTTCTTTTCCTGAAGCAGCTCTTTCTGCCCATCCATGGATCTCATCAGCACAATCTGTAGGATTTATACACAGCTGGCTTTCCCCGTTTTTACTTTTGAATGGGTAGATTATTTCTTTCCAGCAGTTCTGTTTTTTTTTTTTTTTTTTCTGATTGACCCAAAATGGGTGCAGATGTGGTAAGCACATGCTAAAAGTTGTTGAATATTATTTTCACCCCAAAGAAAGGCCTGACATAAGCAGTTTCGGATTGTGTGAATTCTTGATTTCACAGTGGCCTTCCAACACTGGCTCTGTTGCCAGTGATAACAGAAACCAGGGAGAGACCTTGGGAGGTAAACCACAGATTTACTTAGTTTCCAAGAATTGATGACCTCATCTGTTCCATGGTGTGTGATTTTGTGAAACGCAGAGGTGTCAAATGAAGTTTTGCTTTTCAGAATTGGTGCTGGGGGCTCAATCACAATGGATGGTATTTTCCCTATATTTTTTTCCTTTATTTTTCAGGGCATACTTACAGATGCCAACTTCTCTTATTTGCTTATTTACACCAAAGATAGTCTCTTTGTGCCAATTCCAAATTCCAAATTTTTTATTTGGTTCTAATACCTTTCTGTTAGCTACATGGTATATTGAAGAAACATCAAACTAGGAGTTGAAAATCTTTTTTCTTCTTGTGTGTGAAATGAATATATATTGCAAATATGTAATTTCTGAAAAATAGGATAATGTACCTTCTACCCAACACAATCTTATTGTGTTAATCTTATTGCTCCTAAAGTGTTTTTTTAATACTTATGGAAACATGTCGTGAAATAGCATCAGTGTGACTACATATTTTTTTTCTTTTTTGGTCTGGAGACGAAAATTATACATTCCAGAGGTTCTCAGAGAGAAAGCTTTCATGTTCCCACAGATAACTTTTTTTTTTTTTTTTTTTTACCTGAGGAAATTAATAGCTTCCTTCTTGATAGGAGATAGTCAAGGAATTGATTGAATTAGTATACTTCTTTATTGTCTAAACATCCAAGAGCCAGATTAATGCACTCATTCATTCACTTCTTTAACAAAAATGTATTGAGTACGTACCAGGTACTTTGCCAGAAATCAGGGACACAGTGACATTCAGAGAAACAGTTCCTGCAGCCTAGTGTGGAGATGGTCAAATAAGCAATTGCCATAAGACATTGGAGAAACCCCTGAACCTAGATTTGGGGGTCAGGAAAGAGATTTTGAGAGGAAAAGGGATCTAAAACACAAGGAGGTGTTATCCAGAGTTTTGCACTGTTGGGAAAGGACAAGTGACAGGGTGTGCACGTGTTTGTACGTGAAGGAAAAGGAGAAGAGAAGGGGCCGGGGAGCATTAGATAGTTAATTGCTTAAGTCTACATTTGGAATGAATTAAAATAACAATAAAAGCTGGTGGAAACTTACTCCATGATCATCATTAGGGTCTTACAAGCTTACTGGCTAGTTCCAAGGTTTGCTTTCTTGGAACGTATAAAGAGAATTTAATAAATTTCCCCTTAAGGGGAGGAGAAAGTTAATAGACCACTAAAAGGGCCTAATTTACCTCCCAGGATTAGATTACTCAGAGTTAAAATAGGGCAATTAAGATGCAGAAGCCATGTTTAAAAAGCTAGGAAGTATACTCAGTGCAACGCTAAAAGGGCCGAGTCCTTCAGAAGGCACTACAGTTTGTTCAATGTACTGAAGCTTTAATTTCTCAAGAACCTCACACCTTGGTTTCAGCTAAAAAGAAAATGAAGCAAGTCATACTGATTCTGTTTTTCATTGTCAGATGCAGTCTTCCCTGTATTAGATTGTTTGGTTTCACTATTGCAAGGATCAAATTCATGCTGTAAGAGGAAAATCAAATGATCTTTCTGAAATATGTCTTGGATTTCTTTTACCAGCTCCAAATGAATGAGTCATAATGATTCCATATGACGGAGCCACGTTCTAAGCTCAACTGCTAGCCCTGAGATAATCCCTCCTGATTATTTGGCCTATTTTCCTAACTTTTCATTTGAATCGCCATGCAATGTCATTTCTTACCCATCTGAGAGTCCAGTGGACCTCTTGGTGGAGCTGGTTCTGGATGCCACGATGCTCCTTTAACTTTTTGTAGAGAGATCCAATCCAGTTTCTAAACACACCTGGTCTGGGAGGGGTTTGAAATTCTGCAAGTTCTTTAAGATGCTTAAATTTCAATTCAAGGACTGGGGCATGCATTAATTTAAATTATTTAAAAGACAGTGGACGCTTCAAGTGGTCCTTCAAAGTTGGGATTTATTCGTTCATTTAAGACCGATTCACTGAACATCTATGACACACCTAGCACTGTGGCTGAAAGTCTAGACATAGTGATTCTGAGTCAGGATTTCAGTATTAATGACACAAATTCTACTGATCTGTCAAACACGGCAGGGACCATCCTAATCCTGGCTCTGCCACTCAGTAGCTTTGTGACCTTCAACAGACCTCTTCTCTGTGAACTTCAGTTGTCACAGTCTTCAACTGTGCTCAACAACATTCACATTTACCAGTAGATTGGAAAAGACTGGAGGCGACAAGCTGAGCAGAGGAGGAGCTGCTTTGTGAGCTCTGGCTTCTCACTGTTCACCTGCCAGGTACTACCTTCCAGGACCAGCCGACCCACGGGGCCGCCACGGACAATCTCCTCAGGAGTCACTTCACGAACTCCTACTTTTACATCAGGCCTGACCTTTAACAGGACTTCCTCCAGAAGCCTTTCTTGACATCCTCTGTGGCTCTACACCCCCAGGAGGCATTTGTATGGGCCCTGCACTACCTCTGTCATAGCCCTTACCATGATTTATCATGACGGATGTTTCATCTGTCGTCTATCTCTCTGCTGGAGTCGAAGCTTTAGGAAGGCAGGTCATGTATCTGCTCTGCTTTGTGTTATAGCCTTAGTGTTTAACACAGTCCATTTATCATTGTCGAGTGAATGAATGAATGAATGAATGACTGTATCCTTCCTTACAGGCTGGCTAAAGAGGCATTTGCAAAGGAGACCAGAAGGGAGCACACTTGGTCCATATTGGTTGCCATGCGCTAGGACACCTGCAGTTTAATTGTAAGGCTTATGACCATGTTATGGGACAAGAGGTAATGGTATTTTGATCCCTGTCTTCTGCAGACAATGAGGGTCAGAGAGTCGTCACAGTGTTTGCTCTCCCAGAAAGTAGGAGGCCCAAAATTAGAACTCAGCTCAGTTTGATGCCAAGCGCTCTGTTCTTTCCATTAAATCACAGCATTTCTTAGCACTGAGAAACTCTTTTGGAACTTGCAGCAATGGTAACCGGGATGAAGGCCACCTGGAATTTGATCTTCGTGGGTGCTTTCTCATATAGTTTATTTTTCATTTCTATCTGCTGCTTTGCTCTTATCAAATAAAGATAAACAGCAGCTGCTACTGTGCTGTTGATTGGGATTTCTATTTGAAAATGAAATCTTGGGCATCTGTTCTTTCCTGTTATATTTTATTATGGAAAAAAATCTATTTTTTAAATTTTTTTTTCAAGAGGTAATGCATGTCTATGGTAAAAATGTAAGCAATACAAAAAGTCATTTCTTTTTTTTAAACACATGATAGCATACTGTGCTTATCTCTGTATACTTTGCTTTTGTCAGTGAATAATATATCTTCAAGATTATTCCATATTGGTTCATAAAAATACATACTTCACTGTTTTAATGATTGCATATAATTTCATCTTATTTGTAACACACAACTGGTAGGTGTAATGATATGATAAACACAAAAAGTACGCCAACATCAGAGGTTGTGCTATTTACCTGGTGAGCTTGAGACTGTTATTTTCGTGAACGCAGGTTAAATCAAACAATATGACTGATAAAAATAGAGTAGAAAAGTACAGTTTATTTTTATATTGAAAAAAATAAAAATACTTAAAAAATTCCATTCTTTTTATTGTTAACCATTATGGTCAAGTATCACTTAGAGTCCCAGAGTTTTAGAAACAAGAATCATATTAGGGGTGATTTAATACTGTGGTTTTAAAGAAATGAGGGTGTATGTGTGTGTGTACATTTTTCTTAAAAAGTAAGCTTATACAGAGGCAAAATCGTGATTGTTTGTTGAGCACATGCTTTGGGCCTGGAACAACATCATCATCATCATTATCTTATTGCTCACAACAATCTTAGAGAGGGGTACCATTATCATACTTATTTTATAGGTGGGAGGCAGAAATGCAAATTCTGATTCTAAATCCTATGCTTATAACAGTCACACACCATTTTGTCTACCAGCTACAAAATGACTCAATTCCAGAAATGGTCTCCATGGCTACCCACTTAGCCCCCAAATTCAACCTTGAAGTTCCCCGAAGGGGCTCCTCCAAATCTTTAAGGATTTTTCAGAACATTTTTTTCTAATACTGTTCATTATTATTTTTTTATTACTTTCAGAGGTAGAATTTAGTGATTCAGCCATTGAATATAACACTCAGTGCTGTTATATCACATGCCTTCCTTAATGGCCATCACTCAACTATCCCTTCCATCCTCCTTCCCCTTAGCAAACCTCAGTTTGTTTCCTAGAGTTCAGCATTTCTTATGGTTTGTCTCTCTCTCAATTTTCACCTTATTTTATTTTTCCTCCCCTTCAGTTATGTTCATCTGTTTTGTTTCTTAAATTCCACATATGAGTGAGAACATATGGTATTTGTCAGAACATGTATTTAAAATCCTCACAGAATCTGTGCCATAATTAATAATCAGCCGCTACTCATTGGTATGGCTGTACCAGTTTTAAAAATATTAAAATATTTTTGAATGGTCACTAAATAATCCCACAGGAACCCAGCCACTCCCTGAGACATGCTGGTTGTTATGGTCTGATTTGTGTCCTCCCCCCAAATTTATATGTTGAAGTCCCAACCCCCTATCCAGGATCTCAGAGTGTTTAACTATGTTTGGAGATAAAGTCTTTGAAGAGGTGATTAAGTTAAAATGGGGTCATTAGAGTAAGGCCCTAATCCCATCTAATGGAAGTCTTTATGAGAAGAGGAAGAGATACCAGGGCTCTTTTCTCCGGCTCCATGCATGCACAAAGGAAAGGCCGTGTGAGGACACAGTGAGAAGACTTGCCATCTGCAAAGCAAGGAGGGAAGCCCCAGAAGCAATCAAATGCATTGACACCTTGACCTTGATCTCCAAGCTCCCAGAACTGTGAGAAAATAACCAACTCTTGTTTTAGGCACCCAGTCTGTGTATTGTGTTAATGGCAGTTTGAGCAGACTAACACACTGGTCCTGCTCATAATTTGGAGACTAGAGTCAATGCCTGGCAACCAGCAGAGGGCCTTCCCAAGGGAACTTGATCTGGTTGGTTAATCCATGTAACTGTGCCCTCCCTAGGAATAGATATTTTGCTTGTTTGCAACAAACAATGCTACCATGAGTTATCTTGGACATATGTCTGTATGCTCATTGTATTTTAGTATTCATTTCCAGAAATGAAATTGCTGGGTTGGGTAATTTCAGACATAAACTACATGTATTTTAACATTCTTCGTAAAATACTTAAAAACTTTTCTCTGGGCAAAGCTGCATTGTGGAAGACACTAGCGTATTGGTTGAGCTTGTTCTGGCTTCCTGACATTCACAGCTACCTTGCCTTTGAAGAAAGAGTTTCAAAGTAGGAAGTCTTTCAAATGCATTAGGGAGAAAGAGTTTGATATAATCCACCGCCTGATAAATGAAACTCAAAGCCACAAAGGGAGGAAGTGTCTAAGCAGCTCTGACAATGGCTTTGGGTGTGAGCAAGGCCACAGAGCACCATCGCTGAGAATAGAGGCTTAAAATGATGCCTTTTTCCCTTGGGCGTCCTTTGCCCACAAAACTTATCCATGATGACAGTTTACATTATATTCATTCCTTCAGGAATAATTACTGTGCCTCCATGTGGAAGTTTTTTCATTCCAAAGAAGCAGGATCATCCATCATATCAATGTGATATGGTTTTGCCAGATGCCAGATGAATTAGCAAATGGTATTCAATACACACATTCATCAATTCTGACTAGTGCTTAAATAAAATCATAAGGATATAGCTTTGGAAAATACTAGTGGGCTTTCAACATATTTGAAAACACTGTCCAGACAGATAGATGGTTCTTTTAGTCCCTGGAAAAAAATTTAGAATTAAAATAGCTTTTGTCAAAAAACTGGCTCTTCTTGAATTTAAATTGAAAACGGCCAGAGCCAGAAATTCTCCAATGGGAGTGTACACCAACATCACCTGGAGGGTTTGTTAAAACACAGATTACTGCGCCACACCCCCAAATTTTACACTCAATAAGTAGAGAGCGGGACCGTGGTTCTGCATTTCTAATAAATTGTCAGATTACGCTGATGCTCCTGGTCACACTTTCAGGTTTGTTATTCTCGACAAGCCTTTTACAAAATTTAAGTCACATATGAATCACCTAGGGATCTTTTTAAAATGCAGATTCAGAGACAGCAGGGGCTCAAAATTCTGCATTTTGACAAGCTCCCCGATAATGCTGATGCGGCTGGTTTGCCGATCACACTTAGGGAATCAAATTTCTATACAACCTATAGCACATTTTAATTGTCTGACAGTTTGGGAGGTTTCTGATGAAAAGATAAAGGTAATTAAAGGAATGTTTGAACTTCACCCAGTTTCTCTGTTAAATGTGAAAGAATGTTTTGAAACTGATTGCCAGGCCTTTTACTATAACTTGGCTCATGATCCTCTCACGCAGGAAACATACTCAGTTTGACCTATTCTTGCCACTTCCCAATATTGCTGAGGCCTACTTTGATTGATTTTCAACTATATGTCAACAAACAGAAACCGGGCATGGAATGTTTTTGGTCCTTGAGACCACATGGAATGTGGTTAGAAACTAAGGTTTAGAATAAGGTCTCCTAAGACACAAAGCCCAAGACAAGTGTGCTACTTCCTCTCTCTCTCTCTCTCTGTCTCTCTCTCCTTGCTTAGGAGAGGCAGGATGGTGGAGACAGATTTAAAGACTGTGAAAGGGAGAGAGGGAGATACTTGATGGTGACCGTTTTCTTTTCTTTTCTTTTTTTTTTTTTTTAGATAGGCACACAGTGAGAGAGAGAGGCAGAGACATAGGCAGAGGGAGAAGCAGGCTCCATGCACCGGGAGCCCGACGTGGGATTTGATCCCGGGTCTCCAGGATCGCGCCCTGGGCCAAAGGCAGGCGCCAAACCGCTGCGCCACCCAGGGATCCCCTGGTGACCGTTTTCTAGGAGTAAAGAGTGGACTTGCTGGAAGCTAGTGCTCCAGTGTGGGGCAATTTCCCATAGACCTAATGTCTCCAGCTGAGGTCTTTGAATTAAGAAAGTAGAGGTCTCTCAGTTTCTCAATCTCAACGCAAAGTCTCCAGGAAGGATGTTAGACTTTAGTCGTTGGATTCCAGGACCCATCCTCTGTCCCATGCTTCACATACAGGTTATATTCTGGGGAATTTGCATTGCAGAACCACAGACTCTTAGAGTTGAGAAGAACTTGAAGAGTTATCCGAGGCTTTTTCTCCTCTGAGACTGCTTCTTCACTCATAAAACTCACAAGAGATAGGTTTACAACCCATCTATCTCCAAGGTAACATTTGCTAGATATCAGAACATTTCATCCAAAATTATATCAGAACATTATACATCCAAAATCTGGGGATGTTCCGACTCATATTAGGACATCTAGGAAGTTTGATAAGCATGGACTCAGTTACTGCTGAAGGAGATGAGAGATTTTATGAAACATTTCACCCAAATGTAGAAGAATCTGAGAAGAAACTTGTTCCACTATTATTTTTGCAACCCCTAGCTCTGGATTCTCTGAGCTGGTGTTAGATTCAAGCGCTCTATCTTTTACAGCAGGCCTCCTTCTCAGACTGCATGTCACTGGCTTTGGTTTGGAAAATATAGTACATAACTAGCAAGTTCACTTTTCTGGGGGTTGACATCTCCTTGTCCCCAGAGTGTCTCTCTCTGCCCTGATGGATCCTGTCTGTCCCCCCTGTCCTGGATCCAGTTTCTATGTTGACACCCCCACTCTCCTTGAGGCCCTTCAGACTCCGAATCAAACACTTGGGAAGCTTTTTGAGCCTCACGCATCTATAAGCCACAATTTGTGTGGGTTCAGAAAGGTTAGCCCAGAGTGTTGCAAGGAATAAAATACAGATTCTGTTTTTTAACTTTTTTTATTACTTTTAAGCATGATCAGTAAATTGCTTCACCTCTTATGACTTAAAACAGACCATCAAGACTTTAAAAATTCACAGCCATTCCTCAAATCTGAGTTCCTGAAGGTCTCCTGTCTGTATTATCTTTTCCAAAACTATATAATCAAGCTGTGTAACCAACTGTGTAACTGAACTCTAAGCAAATATTAAGATATGTTCAAGCTTAATATTTTCTGCGGTGTATAATAAAAACATAATTATTCATTGTTTAGTCATTCATTAATGGATCATTTATTCTGTGAGCACTTATGTTATTCTGTACCCACAATGTTAGATACAAGGAACACAAAAACCAATGAGGCATGGTCTCGCCCCTGATGGAACTCACTGTCTGGGAGGGGGGAGGTAGGCATTAGTTTCTTCATTCATTCATTCATTCATTCATTCCAAGAATATTATTGAATTTCTATCATGTTCCAGTCACTGTTCTAAGCACCGAGGAGCTTACATTTTAATGACAGGGGCTGGGGGCACGGGAAGGAAGGAGACAGACAATAAAAAAGTGAACAAATGAGATCACATTGGGTAAAAAAATAATCATAAAAAAATAACAACAACAACAAAGGAACAAACAAAAAAAACTTTAAGACAAGGTAATGGGACAGAGTGGTCAGAGAAGGCGTTGCTTACCAGGTGATAATAACAATGAGATTTGAAAGACGAGGTCTTGCAATGGTCTGGAGGAAGAACATGGCAGGTGGAAAGAATCAGTGGTAGAAAGGTTTGAAGTCCAGGAGAAACCCTATATGTTCTAGAGAACAAAGTCCAGGAGAGTCATGACTCAATAAGGTAGTGGGAGGAGCTAAGATAGCATAGATGGTCTCGGAAAGACGGGCCTGCCTAACACTGAGGAGGTCACGGCAGTCTTCACAGGCGAGATGGCTTTCACAAATTCTTTAAGGGTGGGAGCCTGTGGTGGCTCACCTGGGATAGTTCTGGGACTCTTGCCTGAGGAGATTGAAGCAATGAGTGGGTAGGGAGCTGGGTGGAGAGGGAACATGGTAGCTGGGGCCACACAGTCGGAAAGCTTCTTAAAATTTTATGCATTCCCATAAATGATAATGTCCCAGACAACTTACATGCCTAAAGATACTGCTTTCTAATGATTTTCCGTAATTAGATATACTTTGGCTCTGTCCTTTTCTGAGTGATCACAAATTCCAACTTAGAAAGTCTTCACTAATGAAATCTTCATACAGTCATACCGTGTTGTCAAGGCAGTTGCGATCTACGCCAAAAAAGCTTTTTCTTATCATGAAAAAAAATCTATCTTTAAAAAAACATGTGTGTATATGTTGTGTATTATTTTTTTTTCTTTTTAACGGAGATATTTAGGGATAAAGAAAAATAGTGAATTTAGTCACCTTGATTAGTCCTTCTTGATAAGGACTGTGGGTTTTCTAAAAATGCTATCTCCCTTGTGGCTGGAAAAAATTTAATGACATTAATGCTTAAAAATAAAAAGGGGTTTAATGCAATACAAGATTAAATAGCAGAAGTATTTGTATGGAAGTGTGTGTGTGTGTGTGTGTGTGTGTGTGTCTGTGTGTGTGTGTGGGGGGGAATTCCAATATTTTAAGACAACAAATGATCCAGGTGTGCCCGTGGGTTTGAGTACCACCATCACCTCGGGATGTTACTATTCCTCTTCAGGTTCTCAGCACATCTGGGGCTTTATGGATAAAAATGACATGTAATGGAGCTCATTTTAGCTCACCCTAAACCATCTGATGCATTCAAACCTCCCTTCCATAGTCTGAGAACAATGTGATTCTGGGTTTTAAAATCCCTCTTGAGTCTATTCCTGCCTTTCTGAGTGAGACCAACAATGAAGCTGGTGTTGTCCACCCCGAGCTGCCCAGCACAGGTGAGGGCTTTGTGAAATAGGTTTCATAATTCCTGACACATGCACAGGTGAGGGCTTTGTGAAATAGGTTTCATAATTCCTGACACATACATTCATCTATGCATTCATCTATGCTTCCTTGCATCCCTGGGCAGCCCTCCCTCCCCACCCCGCCCCCGTCCCGAAAACTTTATTTTTAACTAAGAGGATTGCAAAGCTTGGTATTTTCGAGAATTGTGGTAGTGTTTGTGGTCTTTAAAAAATAAATTACATTCTTATGCATAAGCTAAGGTTAGGAAAGCATGTAATATTTTCTCTCATGTTTTATCTTTTAATAGAAAGATTACAATAATAGCACTTTAAATTCAACTCAGATAGCAGTTTTTTAACCAATTTTTTAGGAACCGTATTTCTCGTTCTATCTTTTCGGTACACATTTGAATTACTTTTAAACTTCCAAGTACACCACGTTCCCCAGAGGTTGCCTTCATGGAGGATGGAGCATTTTCCAGTTAACCCTGCTTAGTGGCTGAAATTGCTCAATTTGTTTAAGATTGCACCTGAATTAATGCAGTGAGTGAATTACCTATTACTTTTTAAAATTCAAGACACTGTGCAACCTTTTCAGTTATTCAGGGCCAGCATGAAAGCATAAGTGGAGTGAATGATGTGACATATAATTTGAAGAGAGATGCTAAGAGACACTCCTTTCCATTCCCTACCCCTTTCTCTCTCCTCAGGGCCCCAAATTTCTCTATTAGAAGGACTTTGGGCCTGGAAGTATGAGAATAGAATGCAAATACCTATGTTAAAGAGTTAAATGCAAAGCAATGATTAATCTCTGACTTCTCTGTGGAAATGTAGTCCTCATGTTACTTGGCAAGAACTTGGTGGTGAGGGATCACATTGGCAAGTGTTTTATTTATTAGAATAGTAGAGGACAGGGGCACCTGGGTAGCTCAGTGGTTGAGCATCTGCCTTTGGCTCAAGGCATGATCCTGGGGTCCTGGGATTGGACTCCCTGTGGGGAGCCTGATTCTCCCTCTGCCTGTGTCTCTGCCCCCTCTCTCGGTGTCTCTCATGAATAAATACATAAAATCTTAAAAAAGAAAAGAACAGTAGAGGACATACAAGTCCTAATTTTCTTACCCTTTTTTAAAAATCCAGAATGTATGTGAAGAACTGGGGAGCTGTAGAGGGAAAAAAGGATTGTGTAAGTAAGTGGCAGAGAGATGAGGGCTCCTCATGTGCCTGTTTGACTCAATTCTTCCAGAAACTCTTTCCATCTCTGCACACTCATTCCATTTTTCAGATTTGCCCTTTCCGACCTCCACCCAGTCTCTTTTTTTTTTTTAAATTTTTTATTTATTTATGATAGTCACAGAGAGAGAGAGAGAGGCAGAGACATAGGCAGAAGGAGAAGCAGGCTCCATGCACCGGGAGCCCGACGTGGGATTCGATCCCGGGTCTCCAGGATCGCGCCCTGGGCCAAAGGCAGGCGCCAAACCGCTGCGCCACCCAGGGATCCCTTTTTTTTTTTTTTTTTTTTAATTTTTATTTATTTATGATAGTCACAGAGAGAGAGAGAGAGAGGCAGAGACACAGGCAGAGGGAGAAGCAGGCTCCATGCACCGGGAGCCTGATCCACCCAGTCTCTTAATGGAATTCTCTCCGTCTGCAAGTCTGCTTGTTTCCAGAACTCTTCTCCAACAGTGATTCCCTTCCTCCTCTCTTGATTCCTGAAGTGCATCCCCTCTACCTCCACAGCACAATGTGTGCCTCTCTTGCAGTCAGCTTTTCTTACAGGGATTTTTTGGTTCTCTCTCTCTCTCTCCCTCTCTCTCTCTCTCTCTCTCTCTCTCTCTCTCCAGGTTGTGAGCTCTTCAATGGCTGAGACGAAGGGTCCTTTTTTCTCTGGAGGACCTGGCCTAGTTAGTCAATAAACGGAGAATAAATGCATTTCCGTGCGGCTCTTGTGTGCTTCCCCACTTGTTTATGCCCTATATTAGATGATAAACATTGCGGGATCAACTTCCATTTCAATACCTTTAATTTTTTTTTTGTAGGTTTTTTAGTCATTACTACTTTTTTTTTTTTTTTCACTCTGAGTTCCTCACAATCCTTATAAAATGGAAACCACATATATAAAGTCTAATTCTGTATTTATCACTGTCCTCCAGCCCTCTGGTCAACCTGACGGCTGTTCCCTGCTTGACAGAAGAAGAGCAGCTATCGGTCGGGTTGAAAACCTCCACCTCCTGACCTCTTTCACTTGCTAGGTTTTGCTTCCCTCTTCCACATGAGACTCCTTCTTCACCATGCTACTTTGCATTTCATTTGTTGTGTGTCCTCTGAGAGATTGTTTCATCATGCTTCTCTTCTTTTCTGTATCTCTTGGACCACTCCAGTGAATGCTCTGGCCAGCATGTAAATATACGCAAGTCTTTTTCAGTAAAAAACTCATAAGCACATGTTCTTATATCTCTGTTGTTCCTTCATCTTTATTCAATAAAATAATAATCATTACTCACAATCCGAATCTCAGTTTTCATTTACTCCTGACAAATGTCATTGCCAAAGTGAAGGCTCGTTTTGGTCTTCAATCTTACTTTTATCCTTGCTGCATTTGACTATAGGGAGCATAGTCAAATTTCTGAAACTTTCTGCTTTTCCAACTTCCCGATTTTCACTTACATCTCCAGCCAGTCCCTTGAGCTGACTCTCTGAGCCACTCTTTTTCCATTTGCTGCCTCAACGCTGATATTTTCCAAGGCCCTGCTCTTGGCTTGCTTCTCTTCTCACTTTGCACATTCTCCAAGGGTAATTTCTTCATACACATGACATCTGCTCCCAGCTGTGCTGAAGGACTCTCAAATATCTATGCTCATCCAGATTAAACTCAGCAGGTGCCCAGTCTGGAGCTCAGGAGTCATCTCAAGTTTTTCCTTTTTTGTTGTCCTACAGCTAAGCTGACGCCGAATAGCTTCTTTCTCCCTGCTTTCTCCAAAAGAGAAAAGAGGGGATCGGGATGAAGAGAAGTTTCTCTCTTGTGGAAGAAACATGGCCAGAGATTGGGTTCAGGAGCACCATGTTTGACCTTGCCTTGGTGAGCATAGTGTACGTGAGTGAGGTCTTTTCAGGATGTGTTCTTCCCTTCAAGGGCTGAGTGACAGCTCCCAGGAAGCCTCCTTATAGCCATATGTCTCCTCTCCTATCTCCTCCGTCTCACTCTCATACCTTCTCCCTATCGTACCTTTTCTTCCTTTGCCTCCTTCCCTCTCCATACATGTGACTTTCTTCACATTGGAGAAAACATTGCATATTTGAATGGACTAGAGATAGAAGGTCTTTCATCCTGTTTTTATTGTAGATTTTTAAGATTGAAATTACTTGGTAAGAGGAACTCCTCAGGGAAACAGATGGTTCATCAAACCTCTGCTGGCTTTTGAGTCAACATCTCTAGACAGAAATAAAGGGGGTCATTTTTATCTTGCTTCATCCTCTGTGTATATATATTTTTTCTTCTAGGAATCATAGTGGGGAGGTAAGTAGCCAAAAACAGGAGCCAATTATCCATGGACCTCTAGTCAATATAATTTTTTTTAAAGATTTTATTTATTTATTCATGAGAAACACAGAGAGAGAGAGAGACAGAGAGACAGAGACATAGGCAGAGGGAGAAGCAGGCTCCATGCACCGGGAGCCCGACATGGGACTCGATCCTGGATCTCCAGGATCACACCCTGGGCCAAAGGCAGGCGCCAAACTACTGAGCCACCAGGGATCCCAAGTCAATATAATTTTAATGTGAGCATGTCTCTCTTTACCAGCAACCACCACTTGTTTTGATTCCATCTCCTAACTATCCCAACAGTCGTCTATGATCACGGTTCTTTATGGCCCTCGTATCAAGAGGCTCAGTCTATTTCTCTATTCCTTGAATTGGGCCAGACTTGTGACTTGCTTCAGCTCGTAGAACAAGGCAGAGAGTGTGTGCATCCTGACACAGGGTTTCGAGGGGACTCACACATGTCTTCTCAGTTTCTTGGAACCCTGCCTCCACCACATGCGCAACTCTTAGCCAGCCTGTTAGAGGATAGGAAATGACGGGGGGTCAGAGAGGAGGTCACCAGAGCCACCTTGGATGAGCCAGCTCTCAGCTGCCAGCTGGCTGAGACACGTGCATGCATAGGCCCACCGAGATGGCAGTCTGGCCCCAGTCAGCAGAATCCCAGCTAAGATCAGACCAAACTGATGACCTTCAGACTCATAAACTAATTTCTCAACCTCAGCACAACTGATGTTTTGGGCTGGCAGATTCTTGGGGTGTGTTCTGTGATGGATGGTTAGCAGCATCCCGGGCCTCTACTCACCAACAGCAGTAGCACTGTGATAACCAGAAATATCTCCAGACACTGCCAAATGTCCCCTGATGGTGCTGGTGGGGGACACACTCCCCCCCACACACACCACAATTAAGAAACAGTGAGCTAAATCAATAGTGGTTGCTCTAAACCTCGAAGTTTTGTGGGATAGTTTGTTATATAGAAAAGCTAATTGGGCAGCCTGGGTGGCTCAGCACTTTAGTGCCTGCCTTCGGCCCAGGGTGTAATCCTGGAGTCCTGGGATCGAGTTCCGCGTTGGGCTCCCAGCATGGAGCCTGCTTCTCCCTCTGCCTGTGTCTCTGCCTCTCTGTCTCTCTGTTTCTCATGAATAAATAAATAAAATATTTAAAAAAATAAAAGAAAAGCTAATACAATCCCTATTTTTCTAGTACCAGTGCCGTTATCTTAGGTCAGGTCCCTATAACCTTTGCCTAGATCACTGCCAGTTGCCTCATCAGGCCTCCTACTTCCTGTGGTTTGTTCCTTTAATCCATCCCACACATTTCCACCAGTAGTTAAACAAATAAACATACAAACACAAATCTGATCATATCATGTCATCCTTAAATAAACTTTACTGGTGCCTCATTGCCTACATGGTACAAATCCAAACTCCTGGCAGAAAAGTCCTTCATCATCTGGTCTCCCTGCTACGAATCTGATTTCCCATCTCTCCCATACACAACTTGTGTCAGTGTCAACACTATTTGCACGCTCTGGAACGTGTCTTATCTTTTCATGCTTTTGTACCTGAAAGTTAACTTCAAATAATTCAGATCCTGCTTTCTACTACCTGTATTCTGAAGGCTTTCATATATATATATGTATATATACAGCTAATTGCTTCCTGCTAGATTCTTGCTTTTTTTTATAACAAATCTTGGAGTTATGCACAAATATACAAATATACATGTATAATTACTACACACATGCACTTACATAGAAAATAGGGTGAGATTGGAATTCAAATTCCAACATTTTCACTTTTGTGGAAGTTTGTGGGCACTCTTAAAACTTATTAACTTTATGACTCTTCAGAATATATCCTATTATAGCAGATATTTGTTTTTTTTTTTTTTTTTTTTTTTTTTTTAAAATATTTTTTATTTATTTATTTATGATAGTCACACACAGAGAGAGAGAGGCAGAGACACAGGCAGAGGGAGAAGCAGGCTCCATGCACCGGGAGCCCGACGTGGGATTCGATCCCGGGTCTCCAGGATCGCGCCCTGGGCCAAAGGCAGGCGCCAAACCGCTGCGCCACCCAGGGATCCCTATTTGTTTTATTAGATATTCATTGTGCTATTTTTATCTTGACTTGGTAAAAACAATCCAAATTCTTTTTAGAAAATTACCTTTCTTCCCTAGTGTTCACGACTAATACAGCAATCAATCAGGATATCTTGACCCTCTCTAGCTAAGGGATGGGAGTGTGACTTAAACTAAGGCCAATCAGTGGTCACCTCCAGGATGGTGACTATTGAGCAGAATGAAGTAAAATTCTAAAAATTGGTTAGGGCTTTGGGGTGCCTGTATAGCTCAGTTAGTTAAGCATCTGCTTTCAACTCAGGTCATGATCTCAGGGTCCTGGGATCAAGTCCTGCATGGGACTCCTCCATCAGGATCCCTGTTCACTGGGGCACTGGGGAGTCTGCTTCTCTCTCTCTCTGCCCTGCTCCTGCTCTCTCTCAAATAAATAAATCACCTTTTATAAAAATTGGTTGAAGCTTCCTTATCCTGTGATGGCTGACTGACTCCTACATCTTGGTCTAGTTCCTAATGCCTTAATTCCTGTTGTTTTTAAGCCTAGTGCATGTTTTTCTTTGGTTTTGTAACTATCTGTGATCTTTTCAAAAAATTCTTTTTTCTGCTTTTCTTATTTGGAGTTGTTTTCTATTGCTTGCAGCCTAACAACCCTAAATGATATCCCAGGTTGCCTAATTTATTTTTCCCACAATAGAAAAATAATAATTAAAGCATAAATACAGCAAAAATGAATAACTACAATCAATGTGTCTTTTATGACCTTAGATACATTGACAAAGCTTCCATTGCTTTTCAAATGAAGATTAGATTTTATTTCTTTGAAGTACATCCCAAACATAGATTTATTGTAAGCTATCTGAACCTTTCTTGGTCCAAGGAAAAGTTGGGCTGCCACGAAACCAATAATTCAATAGTACAGACATCATTGGGTCTAGACGTTCCTGACTACGACGTGCTAGATGTTTGGGATGTATTACATTCGGATTATTTAAGTTCAATATATCCAAGCTAAATCTCATTATTTGGCATTTTGTATGGAATATTTTCCCTTGAGTTTTTTTTGAATAATGACAGTAACGTCATTTTCTTAAGGACTTGGAAAGATAGTACTGACATTCATTCAGAGGTATAACAACTTAGTGTTTCCCTTTCACCAACTGTTATACAGTTGACATCTCTGTGACTTTTTTTTTCCTCTGTGACTTTTTGAAAGAGAAAATTGTAACTCATTTTTTTAATACATGAACTTAGTCCTTAATACATTCTTTTTTTTTTTTTTCTATTGGAGGAAGCTCCTTGGAAGCCTATTTCCAATAATACATAATTGCTCTAATTAGTTCTTATATTTATTTTAAAATAATAATATTGAATTAATTTGCAAATGTTTAATAATATATATCTTTGAGTAAATCCGTGTGGATTTTCCCCAAGCCAGTCCATTTAGAATTTATTATATCTTTGCTTTATACATATAGCATATAAGTATATATACATATATATTTACATGCTGCAAGTATTTATAAGCTTTATTATAAATGAGGAAGTTTAAAGAGGGTTTTTTTTTATATTGTATGTTACTTCTGTTTTAAACTCCCCACATACAAATAGAAACAATACTATGAGTTTTCTTCCTCCGGCCTACAATGAGACTCCACAGGACTTGCTCAGGGTTTTGAGAGACCCAAGGATGTCCTCTTAAAGTAGTTATTAGTGCTATTCTCCTAAAGTTTCCTGTTATCTCCTGTTCTGGGTACATGGGGTTATTGCTTCTCATTTCCACTGTGGCTCGGTGGGACTATGTGATTGATTTTGGTTAATAATTTTTATGCAGAAGTAATGTATGTTACTTATGGGAAAATCACTTAATTGCCAACACGAGAACTTTTACTATTCTCTTTCCCCCTGGCACGTTTGAGGGCAGGGCACTCATCAGGATGTGTGGTATGATGGGTGCTCTATAACTGCATACTATGAGCAGAGTAGGTGCATATGTAGATTGAACACGCACCAAAAACTTGAGTATTTTAAACCAATAAGATTTTGTTGTTTTTGCAGCATAATGTGGCTTTTCCTGCTTGATACACCTCTCCATTTCTGGAGAGACATTCTCCTGGAATCTCTACCTTTTCTTCTAATGATAAACTGTACTAGACAAGCAAAAAGAAAAGCTGAAGCTCTGTCTCTTTTGCCAACATCTAGAGCTTTTATCTTGGCCTTCCATAAATTTTTTTGCACACACACACATCCTTCCTGCTTCTCTCTCTACCCACTTCCCCAGACCCATAAAGCTCCTGAAAGCTTGGAAATGCCTTAGGTAAATTCCCATCACACAACCTCCACTCCCAAAAGGTAGAATGGGAGGAAAAAAAATCTGCCCCTAATGTCTACCACATTTCTTTTTATCTTTTAAAATTCTTTCTTTTCACCAAATGAAGTTTCTAATACTTCAATCTGTTTTATATCTTTTTGCAAAAGGAAAAGAGGGAATAGCATTTGCTATCTTTTCTGACCCCTAGATTTAATAAAGAGTCTTGCTCTTTCCCTCAGTCTTTACATTTCTGTCATTGTTTGCTTTATCTTGCTGCCTGCCATGTCCTCATTCTGGAGAACGCTTAAGCAAAATGTGGATGAGGACACAACACATGGTTTCCCTAACATTTTCTTCTTCCAGCATGCCCTTCTTCATGCCCTGATTTAGAAAAATTTGCTCTTAGAACTGGTGGTTACATTGAGACTGTTCTGATTGCATTTATGAGATTTGGAGAGCGATAACCTTCAAGTCTTGTGATTCTAGAGGGGTTATACATCTGCAAGTTGACAAGAGGACTAAGAAATGTTCATTCTTCTATTCCTTCTATTTAGCTTGAGCTTAGTGGTCCAATAGAGACCAGTGAAAGTAGGAATAGAAGGGAAGGGTAGGTCTTGGGTCACAGGTAGTGAATGAAGGAGAAAACAGTACACAATCTGCAGTTTCATACTTTCTACGGCTATAGTGGGACAACTGAGATGTTTTTATTATGAAAATTCGGGTTAAAGCCTTTAAAAAAAAACACAACACTGATTCTGGGGAAAAGTAAATTTCTTCAGGATGTATTATTTTTTCCTTTATAGCTTCTTAAATTTTTTTTTAATCTATTGCTTTTTACAGAAAACCAGTCTTTTTTTTTTTTTTTTTTTTTAAGATTTATTTATTTGAGAGAGTGAGAGAGCATGAGCTGGGAGGGGGGAGTAGAGGGAGAGGGAGAGAGAGAATCTGAAGCAGGCTCCCTGCAGAGCTCAGAGTCTGATGCAGGAATGGATCCCATGACTACTTGAGCCCAAATCAAGAGTCAAAGGCTTAACTGACTTCACAAGCCCAGGCGCCCTGGGTTTTTTATTGGCCTTTTTTGGAAAAGGATGGCATATAAATAAAATTAAATGGTTCATGTATCTCTAATTTACTCAAACTGCTGGGAATGTTCTGTAGGAAAGCATTCTGAGACTCTGGTTTGACTCAGTGGTGACTGACTAGCCAGGACAGCCAAAGATTTGGGTGATCTAAATGTGTCATCCTTGTTCTAGAAAGTACCTGAGGGATAATGTTTTATATTCTTCTACATCAAGGAAGAAATGTTCTCTGTTCTCAAAATACAATTATCTATTTTCCACTTTAACACCTCTAGAGAAAGAGTTAAATTAGACTTTTTTGCAGGTTTTTTTTTTTTTTAGTCTAGAACTTCAGAAAGTTGAGCTAGAGGCAGCATTGTGTAGTAGAGCATCTTTGAAGCTTTCTCTGGAGAGTTTTTGTTTGCCTGTTTGTTTTTATTAAAATCTCACACAGATCTCCAGTACAAAACAGGCAATAGTGGAACTATTTGGTTTAAAGAGGAAACAATGATCTAAGACCCAAATTCCCTAGGCCCCTCCCTCTTGCCCTTTGGCACACTTAACACTTAAGGATCTACCGGGCTTTATCAAATGCAGTTGGAAGCTCCAAAAGTGACCTGTGAGCCAGATAAGCTTGAATTCAAATACTTTGCTTGCTTCCAACTATGTTAAAGCTCGGACAACTTGTTAGCCCATCAATGTCCTGTTTTATCAAATAAATAGAGATAATAGCCCTTCGTTTTTGAAATTCTTGAGATTGAATTGAGACGGAGAATGTGAAAGATGCTCAACAACGATGATTTGTATATCTTCTGCTTGAAACTAAATCCAATGTAATGTACCTAATTCTTTAAAACAATGGTTAAAAGTAATTTCTTGTCATTATCCTTCAAATATTTGTAGATTGCTATGGATTTTCCTTCATTTTTTCTTTGTTGCTTCAATCTGCTCTAATTTTGTGCTTTCTTTTATTGTTGATACTATTCATTCATCTGGCGAAACTGTATAAAATATCTTCCCTTTTATTTTATATTTACTACATTCCCATCAATGGTAATATCTTACTTTTGGTAATTCAAATAACCAATACCACCAATAATCAATGTCAGTCTTAGAATTACACTGTTGGATATAATTTAGTTGGCTTTTTCATAAATGATGTCCAACATATCTTCTATAATTGCCTAATGTGTATTTCAGTAATTTTCCTCTTCTTAAATTATTTGCTTAGAACTTTTATATATATGCTACTTTCATGAATCTCAAGGTTATACATTGTTATATCATGTGTATGTATGTTCTTGATATGAAGAAAGGATCAGTGAAAATATAAAATTATCCCTTAAAGTATTTTCTCCTCACAAAATTAGCTCAAAGGTATAATTTTCAAAATTAGCTCAATGAGTAATGGGATGCTATTTGTGAAGCCTGCCTGTTTGCTTTTCCCTCTACTCTTTAGACTTAACTATTGTAAGATGCTTTTTCTTCTTTATCTTTCCATCTTTAAGCCCATTGTTGGCACCTTTGCCATAGTCATTAACTATTGCAGGTTTTTAAAATGTTGGGCATCATTCTGATTTTGCAATATTTGTTATGAGCCAATGCCTATTTCCTGCTTTCCAGTAAACTTTCTTCTCTAATTGTTTTTGCTCAAATGTTAAGCAATGTGGAAAATAGATTCTGTGAAGAAGGTTAACAGTTCCTAGACTGATTAAAAAAAAATTATGGTGCTATTTATTTATGGACTTTCAAAATACTGACTTTCATGGGACTAACCCTTGAAAAAGTCCCATCTATGTAAAAATGAGACAGACTGGAACAGAATTTATTGTAAAGAACTAAAAAAAAAAGTCTATCTTTTTCATTAAGTCATAGTTTATTTTAAACTGAGTTCCCCGCTTAATGAAAGCACAATCTTTGATGCTTTTTGTTTATTATAACTTCTCATCAAAAGGGAATACATAAATGTGAGAGATTTGGAATGACTTTGTTGGCCAATGTAAGATAAAATACCCTCTATACATAATGAAGAAACAGTAAGACTTTAACAAAAAAATCCAGCTTCTAAAATGACCAGGGAAAATAGGATGAGAAGAAAAAAAAAAAAAAAAACTTAGCTTAGGGCAAAATTATGAGAGTGAAAAGATCTACAACGAAAAATTTTTAGCAACCAAAATCAAGTTTACATTCCGGACCCATTAGCTAAATCTAGAAAGGAACTTGACATTCAAATGAGGAGCTGCTTGAAGAGTTTAGACAACCTACCTTCTCTGAGTAGATATTTAGATAAAAGAAAATTAATGAGCATGTTTTACCCCCCCAAAAAATTCTCTTTGACATAGATTTTATTTTTTGTTTTTTATTTTTTTGACATAGATTTTAATGGGAGAAATGTATGCTCTAGAAAAGTAGACTAAAGGAAAACAGCTGGAATTCTTGTAGGTTATACCTGAGGTGCCTGAAGGAAGCCTTAATATAGTTTGCTAACTGTTGCCAAAGTGTTACCAACAGGTCTCCGCATCTTTGAACTAAAACACACCAAGTTTATTAAGGAAACTCAAAGTAAGATCCAAGCTGGCACGGCGTTTCCGGGCCATGTGATCCAATGAATTAAACTTCAGTCATCACTTCCTAAACAAAGGGGAGCTGAGGTTCTCCTGTGGGCAAAGCTTCCCCCTCTCAATGCTCAGGGCTGCCTTTGAAAGGCCCTGTGATGGGGCCCAAGGGAGTTTTGATTAGAGAATCACAGGAAATGTTTTTTCCACCTTCCAATAAAATTCAAGGTTTTTATAATAGGACCATTCAGGCTTTCTAGAACTGTTTTTGCTTTAATAACTTATTTTGTATGGTGGTGTAAATAATTCACAGTGTAGAATGAAAAAGGAATGTGCGTGTGTAAAACTATTTGCAAGGAACTTGTATTAGTAATTATAGCCTTTTAAAAATCTCTCTGTGATGTAGTAGAGATGAGTCACTTAGCTGAACATTTTTATGTTGCTTAAATAAGGAGGGAGCTGTTTACAAAATCATCCTGACAGGAAAAAAGTCCTGTGGTTGACGACCTTTCACTTAGCAAAACACACATTGGCATTTTACTACCATATTGGAAAACGTCTGAGAAAGTCTCTCTGTGTACTTTTAAAGTTATTATCTTTATTTCACAGGCGAAATTTTAAAAAGTCTTCTACATATGTGTATTAATATTTCATATTTAAATATAACCTATTTAAATATTTGTTACAAACCCTTGGTCTTGGAATCAGGAGACCAGTTTGAAAAAAAACAAAAAACAAAAACAAACAAAAAAACCCCCAAACAAACAAGCAAACAAAATCCCTTTTAAGCTTGTGGCTTTCACCAGTACTTTTGTTATGTAGGAACTTTAACTCTTTTATGAATTTTAAAAATCTGTATATGAAGCCATTTATTAATTTATTAATCGAGTTGTAGGTTTTCTTTTTCTTTTTTTTTTTAAGTTTTCTTTTTAGATTAGAAAAAATTAAGTCAACTCTACACTAAGAAACTATGGTGTGTCACGGATACCAGAAAGATGATGGTCTACAAAATTTGGATCCCATACCCCAAATCAATAAAATATTTTGAGCCCACAGGATTACTATACATTTATTTCTTTACGTACATTATAAAATATACATATAAAGTAAGGTGAAAGTATGATATACACATAAAACAGCATTTTCTTAAAGTTGAGTGAATGCAATTACTATAGATTGGAAAAGTTAAGAGAAATTTAGTGTAGAAGTTCTGGCACAGTTCCAGAAAGCCCCTCGAGGCAGGTTGGGGTGGGGGGTGGCACACATTGCCCAGCTTTTGTGGCTTAACGGGTGAAACATGGCAGGGGCAGGTAGGCGCTCCCCCACCCAAAGGGGGGCCCTCCACACTCACTCGAATCAGAGTCCCTTGTGTGTTTTTTAAAAATACTGATACCCTGGTTCTAATTCTGGGGATTTGGCTTCAATTAGTTTAATGGGGGAAAGGACTAGGTTTTGCTATTTAAAAATATCCCCAGGATTTTTGTATGTCTGGAGTTGTTGAATCACTATGCAGTGCACCTGAAACTAATGTAACGCTGCATGTCAACTATATTTCAATTAGGGGAAAATAAAAAAAAGACAACTTTCTAGTTACTTTATGGTTAGGAAGGTAAGAGAAAGGGGCCTGTGGGTGGCTCAGTCCATTAAGCCTCTGCCTTCGGTTGAGGTCATGATCTCAGGGTCCTGGGATGGATCCCCACATCTCATGGGACTCCCAGCTTCTCCTTCTCCCTCTGCCCCTCCCCTCCACTCATGTGGGCTCTCTCTCTCTCTCTTTCTCTCTGTCTCATAAATAAATAAAACCTTAAAAAAAAAGATGTCAAGAGAAGCATAGTTTACACAAACAATGTATATAAGAAAGAACTGGTTTAGGAAATGGAGAAACAAGCCACTGTCCAATAAATAAGACAAAATAAATCTTCCCAGGAGAAGTCAGTGTACAGCTGGGGGTGAGAATTACCACCCGAGACCCAGGGCAGCTCCCCTCTCCTTGTGTGGGCTTCAGTGGATGTTCCCAGCAGGAAGCGGCTGCGGTTCCCAGCCCAGGGCCTGGTGGGACACCGCAGTGGCCGAGGGGACAGGATGGAGGCACCGATGTGCATAGTCTCTGGTGACTGCACTGTCCTGGGAAGGGGTTGGTTTGAATCAAGGGAAGCAATAGCCATGCCCCCCAAGATCGCAGCCAGGGGCTGTCATGCAGCAGGGGAGGTGAGGGCCAGACTGGCTTCAGAGCTCAGCTGGGCCCGCAGGAGAATGTTCCAGGGCCTGAGATCCTGAGTGAGCAGGTGGGAGCAAGGACTACCCATCGCAGCTTCAGTGAATGTCATTCCCATGTCATTAAGCCCCCGCCAGCCCAGGGAAACTCAGGTTACAGCATTAATATTGAAACAATAACCAGCTTCTACTGAGAGCTTCACGATTGACAAAGCTCTTTTGTATATATTACGTTACTCGATCCACGCTCCATCCCTGGGAGGTACCAGGGTAAATGCTCTTAGTTCCATTTTATAAAAGAAAATAATGAAGTTCAGAAATGTTAAATATTTGCCTGAGGTCATACAATACTAAAGGGGAGAGCCAGAACTCCAACCTGGGTCTCTCAGCGCTCAACCCTTTTTTTTTTTTTTTTTTTTTCTTTTTCACCGTGACTCCAACTGGTAGAAAATGCTGGGTTGATGCACAGATGAGAATTCCCGTGAATTTGTGTGCTTATCGATTTCCTTAGAAATGGGATAAACCTCTCTCCGGGCTTGCCAGTGTTGCTCTTTGCCGTAGCCAAAGCTAATGTTTAGCCACATCGGTTGTTAAAGTGCTGGAAGGCCTCTTGCTTGTTTAGTAGAGACTGTCCTGAACCCCCTAACCCTTTGCCACCACAACCCGGGAACCCCAGTTTTTCCCCAGGAATCCCCTGGATCTCTCAATGATCCAACAGTGAAGGGGTTAGTACCTGGCAAAGCGAAGGTATCCCTGGCTCTGGCTCGGTGTACAGAAACCAGAATGAGTGCCTGGGCTGTGCAATCTGGGGTTGTTAAATTTTAGAAATATTACCCCTCCCTGTAGGCATCCACTTGCAAATTCAGGTGTTTCATCTGCAAATTGGTTTCATTGATAATGATGGGGTTTAGGGAATGAATCAGCAAAGCATTGATCCCTCCCTCCTCCATCCAACAATTCGTTTAATCTATGATCGAGTTTTTAGATTCTGTCTCCTTAAAAATCTCTCTGTGTGTTTCTTTACAAGATTTTCACCACCTCTCACTTAGATTTGCTAAATAGTCCATCCTTTATCTACCCTCCCCACCCCTTCCCAAGTTTGTTCTCAAGCTGCCTCCAGTTAGCTGTAAAATTCGAATCTGATGGTGTCCCTATTCTTTTAGACACTATCAAACGCTGCCCTTTACCAATTGAAGTTTTTAACACTTTATTAACATATAACAGTGTTTGTCAGGTGTACAGTATTTTTTTTTTTTTTTTTGGTATTACATTGTGAATTTTATTTTCCAATTTTGGTCAATAAAAAAGAAAATAATAAGCTTAACCAATCAAAAGAAGTACCAACAAAAGACATTCACATACACGAAAGGTATAAACAGTGTAGACTCATTTCCAGTTGATTGAATTCTACTTTCACATTTAAAATACAAAATACATCTTAATTTGTTAGGAAATGACCACGTTTAGCATCAGGAAAGGAGCTTTAACTTTAGCTTTTGATCATGACTTCAATATCTTGTCAAAAGAAATTTCATGGAAACTCTATGTATGTATCACTGTCAATTAATAAAAGATTAATTTTGAAAAATAACCAGTGATCTGACACACATGTACATTGCAATATGATTACCACAATGAAGGTTAGTTGTCACCTCCATCACCTCACCTGATTACCTCTTTGTGTGTGGGTGTGGTGATAACATCTAAGATCTGCTTCTCAGCAACTTTCATGTATCCAACACGGTACGTTAACTATAGTCGCCGCGCCACGTATTAGATTCCCAGAACTGATTCATCTAATAACTGAAAGTTTGTACTCTTTGACCCATTCTTCCCTAATTCTCTCATCCTCCAGCCCCTAGCAACCACCATTCTGCTCGGTTTCAGAGTTCACCAAAATCTGATACAAGACCCCCTACTCCGGTCATGCTCACTTCTGCAGCTTCATAGGTCACTGGACATAATTCTTGTGCTCACGTCACAGTGAAACACCCTGAGCTCTCCAGCTGATATACCTATAAACGTCAGCTGGCAGGTACCGCTCAATGGTTTTCAAAGCAGTAGGAATCCTGAATCTAAATTTGTATGCCAACTCCCAAACGAGAACTGTGTATCTGCATGCTGCAGTTGATGGCTTATTTGGAGCTGGATAATCTGCAAGAATGGAGACATCATTTTCAGGAAAGGACTAATATTGAGTGAGTTCTGGGAGGTTTCTTTTTCATGTAGAGATGGATTTTATTTATCTATTTTATTTTATATTTTTATATATTTATTTTATTTTATTTCGTGGAGAGGGATTTTAAGCATCACTTGGATATTTAAATAGTTAGAAACACATTAATGTCAGCCATTAGTTGGGAATAAGCCTGTGTTATAACTTGCCTTTTCTTTTTTTCTTGCCAGAGTCTAGTCTAGGCAAATGGAATTTGAAAAGGGGCTCCACTCACCAAGATTCTGTGAAAAGCCACACAAGTAGAGGAATATAAATTTTAAATTTATAATTTAAAAATAAAACCATTTTCCCATCTCTCAAATGATGTGAGGAATTCCTATTTTAGAAATCAAAAAAAGAAAAACCCCCTCAATTTATAAGTGCTTGGCTAAACATGTAAGTCTCCTAAGCATTTTATGGTTTGTTTTTGATACTCTTTAATTGCTAAGATGTAAACTAGGACATTTCAATAGTCTCTTCACTATTTACCCTAGTTTATAACCTTGAAAGAAACAGATTGTCCCAGAGCATTTTTAGTTGGGTTGATATGTGTGGAATCTTTGCCTTAATGGATTTTAGGGTTAAGGGTGATGCTCCAGATCTCTTGTAGAAGAGGCAATAAGCATTTCTAGTGTTTTATCCACAGTTCAGGGAATCAAGACGTGCTCAGTTCCAACCCTTCTACTCTTTGCACTGAAATAACCACATAGCCTCTCTTACCCTTGAAGTGCAAACAAGGAATTATATGCCAAGTGCCATATAAGGCCATGTGAAGTAGTACGTATATGCAAGAAGCGTGTACATTTAAACATAATTAGGGCGCCTGGGTGGCTCCGTTGGTTAAATGTCTACCTTCACCTCAGGTCATGATCCCAGGGTCCTGGGATGGAGCCCCACATCGGGCTCCCTGCTCAGTGGGGAGCCTGCTTCTCCCTCTACCTCTCCCCTTGCTAGTACTCTCTCTCTCTCTCTTTCTGAAAAATAAATAAATAACAATCTTTAAAAAAAATAAACACACATAAAGTTTCACAGTTCATACAACATGGCTTTTAATGTCTAGTCAGAACAGGAATGAAGAAACACTGAATAATAAAACAACTCTCTCTATATAAAAATATATATTTATTTATTTACTTTTTAAATTAAAAAGCATAACCATATTTTGTTGAAGTTCTTCACAGTTTGCTGGAGGTAGAGTTCAAAGGGAGTTTTGTTAGAAACTTGGGCAAGGTGAGAGTGGTGTTTTAGTGCACAGGATTCCCATGTTGGGATAGGCCTGGGTTTCCTGTGCTAACTTGCGTATCTGCTCAACGCTGATGCACAAATCACCTTTACTTAGTAGTCTGGTTTCGGAGCTCTCCCAGGGCTTCTAAATTAAAAGAAAAATTAGGCCAAAAGACCTGACAGGTTTGTATGCACGTGTGTGTGTGTGTGTGTGTGTGTGTGACTTGATTTACACAGAGCATCGGTGTTAAATCACATTCATTCGTAATCTGGCGAGCAATGTCAATGAGAAGAAATAAGGTTATATGAAGTTGGGACTATTTTGAAAATTCCAGGACGTCTGGAAATTTTGTGAAATGTTATCTCAACCCTTTGACAATTCTCGTCCAGGCTTCCGATCATGTCGTTGCTGGTTCTCTCCACCTAACGGTATATGAAGATCCTTCCTTCCCTTTCTTGAAGGTCCCTTCTCTCCTTTTAGAGTTTGATAGTATCAACCAGGAACCAATATAGGAACCTAGCAGGCAAAGTGTATCCGCTCCCTCTATTATTGAAACTTTATTGGAAATACTGACATCCTTTGGTATGAGAGAGAGAAATATCCCCACAGCCACAAATTGTAATGTCTGGTTCAGTTCTAATTTAAAAATACTGGAATTGGCAAAGAAAGGACATTTTCTACTAGCAGTTCTAACTCCAGCCATGCTCTACATCTCACGCTGTGTTTTCCAGAAGCACTGTAGGTTGGATATAGCACAGGTAGGAGTCCTGGTTCTGCTTTTGATGCTTGCTTGAATGCTGCGCCATCCTTGGTAACTTCTCCAAGCCTCAGTGTTCTCATTTGTCAAATAAGAGTAATAGCGTGCGCCCAGCTCCCTTTCAGGTCAATGGAGAGGTTTCCCGAGAGAGCATGGACACAGAAGCACTTCCATAGCAGAGGACATCGCAGTTCCACTGAGGAACCAGCAGGAGGCACGGTCCAGGCCTTGGCAAGAACATGGAGTCTTTGCACCCTTGCCTTTGCACCCTTGCCTTGTCACACTCACAGCTTCTTTTGGAATTTGAGTCTGAACCATTTCTATCTCTTTTCACGAGAGCAGGAGCCTCATTCCAGCCTCTGGCTTTGAGAAGTGAGAATTTCCATTGGCTTCTTGCATGAAATATTGTTGGGCCCCCCTTCTCAGCATGGCTAAACCCATGGCTGCTGTTGCCTGTTGGCTTTGTCCCTGCTTTTTTGCTTTATTTTTCTGTCCAATAAAAATGCTTATCTTGTTTTGGAGATGGGCTATGTTTTTGTTGTTGTTGTCTCTGTTACCAATATGCGTATGTGTTCGGAGTAGAGAGTGTGCACCAAAGCCTGAAATTATGCAGCCAACTTGGCTGGAATGAAGCATTCCTTGGTGCCAATGTTTTATAAATTGTACATAAGGTTCAGTCAGTTATAAGACATCATATTGTTGGGTTTAAGAAAGAAAACTTAAGTTCATCTTTTTCTGAACTCCACCTGGCATCACTGAGAGTATTTGACAGTTCAATGATGAAATCACTTTTAGAGTAGGAAAGGTCAGTAACACTCAAAGCATGGTTTATGAACTCTGCTGGTCCACAAGCTGCTACTGGTCCAGGGCAAGATAAGTTCAGAAAGTTATAGAAAGTGACAGTAAGCACCGGGAAACATTTAAAGCATTTGACAAAGTAATTTTCGATTTGTTGTATTTAATAACTTAAAGAATAGGCTTAGGGGAACATGGGTGGCTCAGTGGTTGAGCATCTGCCTTTTGCTCAGATCATGATCCTGGTGTCCTGGAATTGAGTCCCACATCGGGCTCCCCACGGGGAGCCTGCTTCTCCCTCTACCTATGTCTCTACCTCTCTCTCTGTGTCTCTCATGAGTAAATAAATAAAATCTTTAAAAAAATAAAAGAATTAGTTTATATTTTTTTCTTCTTAATTTCATTTTTTTGAACTTTACAAAATACTTATAATGGCTTAGAAATTAGTAAAATTAGGCCCTTTGCCACAGATAGTTTAAGAAGTACTGGTTTCTGCTGTTACTGATGCTTATCATATTTTCATCAATTTAATTCATGCTATTATTTTATAGCTCACAAAAGAAGAAAACAATGCAGCCAATTAAGCTGTACACAATTTTTCTAGATCACTTAGATTTTTTATTTTATATTTATTGGAAGATCTCTTTAAGACTTTTAACATAATTTAAAAAATCATTTATGACTCTAATTTAGGTATAAAAAGGAAAATATGAATGCAATAAATTAATGAAGATTTTTTTTAACTTCTTCACATTCAGAGTCCAATGTTTCTGACTCACTCTTCAACTTAGAGTTACTGATGTCTGTGTTTTTCTACACCATATTGCCCTCTGGGTTTTCAGAAATGTTGAGGACATGGAATTTCTTTAAAGATTTTTAAAATATAATTTGTAGGGTTTTTTTTTTTGGTAGGGTTTTCTTAAAAATGCCTAAACTACTGATCTTATTAGAAAGTGTCAATAGACAGTTGCATGTATTTCAGGAAGGAACCATCATAACGATTCATACTTGTGTCATCTTTTCTTAGGTTTATAAAGCATTTGATTGTTGCATTGCAAGAAAAAATGGAATCGTGAATATCCCTTCAAAGATGAACATTTGCCTCTTTAGTACCAAATGTATATTCAACTGCTGTGTCTCCATGCCTTCCTGTACACACGGTAACCTTGGGGGTTTTAATGCTGAGCTATACTGTAATCTTTTAAAAGACATTCAAAAAGACAGTTAAACTGAACATATATGGTATCAACCAGGCATGTAGGTCAACTGAAGTGATGAGAATATGAAAGCTGAAGCTGAGCCCTAGATGCTCAGGGGAGACCTGGCTGACTTGACTGTGGTTTATGGTCATATATTGTAAAATGCATCCTAATATCATAGAAGATAAGATGTGAAAACAATGTGTCTTTAAATTGATGAAATATGGTAATTCGGAATTAATAACTGTTAAGAATGATCTGTTATTTTACCTGAATAACTTAAAGACACATAAATTCCTAATTAATATTCCTAGGGGAAGCTCTAAGCATATTTAACTCATCTAAATTAAATTCTTTGAATTTAAAGGAGTATCTGTATGTCAACTGCAACATTCCATTGACTACTTCAACTGGCCAACTACAGAGTTTACTAAATATCTAAGTGGTTTAGTTTACTGAGTTATTTACTCCAGAGATGGAGTGTGTCTAGCACTCCATAACAAACATTCAGCACTTAATTGTGTGTATGGTATTAATCATAGCAACCTTTGAAGTTAGGTAAGTATTGGTTTCCCCATTCCCCAGCTACACTTTTCTGTAAGAATAGTCAACAAGGGCACAGACAGGTAAGCAGATTGTGGGGCCAGGACTCAAACAGGTAGTATATTTGGCTCAAAGGTCCAAAGCCTGAGGTTTTCTTAAATTACACTGTACACCTCAACAGGTGAAGTTATTTCGGCTATATCTGTAGTTCTCAAAAGAGCCTGTAGTTGATTAAAAAAAAAAAAAAAAAAAAACACGCAAAACAATCCCTTAAAACTTTCCAGATCTTGAAAGCACATAATGGGGGGGAAAAAACAACAACTCTAAATTTAAACAAACCAACCAACTGGGCTCGCTTGACAAGGTCTTGAATATGTGTGGAACCGGTTGAAGAAAATGTAGTCCATTTAGAGCCTTTATCAAATCTTAATAAATGCCTTTGGCAAACAAACACAATCAGAACAAAAACTACTTTCCAGTACCACTGGAAGGAAAAAATGTTGGCAGAGACTATGGAAATGTGGTGACTAGTAATTATTCAGTTGAAGGGGAATATAAACTGGGACTTACATAGAATTTGGATGCCAAGCAAAACTATTACAATGAAATTATAGGAGACCCAATGTAAGCCAAAACTATTCAGGCTATAGTGTTTCTCCACTATTGTAAATACAAAGGTGAAACTGAATCACCAAGGAGAACAAAGCAGGTAATGATACCAGCTATTTCTCAGGATGAAATTCTAATAAAAACGAAACTGAGTTTGTTAAAACTCAGTTGTCGAAGTAGACCCATTTCCTCTTGTTGGAGGATTTAAATAATAAACTTTTCCTTACCCAAAATACAGCATATAAAAATATCCATTGGCTAAATATGAATGAATTTTAGACTTCTCTGAAGGTGTTTATTTAAGAAATACAGTGTATAAACATAATTAAACAACAGGGATTTTACATGTTTTAAAAGGAAGCAGTTATATTTCACAGAAAATTTGGATTCCCATGAGTTAAATGGCTTTCCAGATCATTGTTTGATTAGGAGGTTGGGTTCCAAGAAACTTGATAAGGTAGGCAATGGCTAAGTATAGATTAATAAAATTGAATTAAAAATGAATTTAAAAAATTGGAATGATGACATAAATCAATACCAAAGATTTTATTTTACCAATTTGTTTAAACTAAGACACAAATTCACTTACGTTGGTACTACTTTTTTTTTTTTTTTTTTAAATCGTGTATCATTTAGAAAACAACACAGTGGGAAATTAGAAAACTATCCACTTTGGCTAAGAGATAATATTACAACTTTTATTTGTATTTTAAAATATTCAAATTAAATTTATATATACATATTATGTATCATGTTTAAATAAAAAATTAAGACATTACCCTTTATTAATTTTTGAAAACTTTATTGGTCTGAGTCCTCACTTGGTCAAGGTATTAAGGTTGGGAGACGTTTTCTTCCCAAAGGATGAATTCCACCCTATGATGGTTAATTTTATGTGTTTTTTTGGCTAGGCTAATGTGCTAGATATTTACACATGTACACACACTGACACACACACATACACACATCTATATCCTGTTGGTTCTGTTTTTCCTGATCCAATTAGATATAACCAGCCTGTTGTAGAAGTTCGATTATCAGGAAGTCTATTTGTAAAATGAATTTACGTTAATGATGAATCTTGCCCTAAGTATATATAGGCTGGGAAATAATAATTCATGATTTTAAAAAATTACTTCTATAGTCTGTAAATAAATAGTGGGGATACATACAAAATATATTTTAATGAAATGGATGGTTATTCCAAAAAGTCTGGAGAATAATTCCAAATAACTGTCAAATGGAGTGATTATTTTTAAAAAGTTGACTGGTAAAACCAAATATGTTAAAACTAATTTTAAAAAGTTGACTGGTAAAACCAAATATGTTAAAACTAATTTTTGTTATTTGAACTTAGAATAGTGGTCACTCTTAGAGGGGGTAGGTAGTGAAAGGTGCAAGAGGGGCTTCTAGTGCTGGTGAGATTTTGTTTCTTGATCTGGGTTTGGGTACATGGGTGTGTTTAGTGCATGAGAATTTATTGAGCTGTGTGAACAGCTTACTTTATCTTTGGTAAATTTCATTAAAAAATTAATAAAAAATGGCCTCAAACCTGGAAAATGTATCCCTTTACAAGTTCTAAGAGCAGATTAAGGCTAACTTTGTATATATACCAATTTTGACTATAAAGAGAACACAGAGAGCAATTACTTTTAACCATCAAGGATATATTGGCTAGGACTTCATATTGCTTGGAAATTTTGCATCAGTGTTCATGAGGGATATTAGTATGCAATTTTCCGGAGTGTCTTTTCAGAATTTGGTTTGAGGGTCGTGCTGACATCGTATAATGAATTGAGGAGTGTTTCTTTCTCTTCAACTTTCTCAGAGACTTTGGTATTGATAATATTCCTTCCTTCAATATTTGTTAGAATTCCATTTTGTGAGAAAGTTTTTAACTATAAATTTAATCTTAAATAGATATTGGGCTATTCTAGTGATTTACTTCTTGAGCGAGGGTTAGTAAACATTTCATGATTTTTTTCATCTAAGGTGAATTTATTGGCATAAAGTTGTTTATAATATTCCTTTTTTATCCTTTTAGTGTCTGTAGGATGTGTAGTGATATCACTCTCTCTCATTTCTGATGTCTTCACTTTGCTTCTCTTGATCACTCTCTCTCATTTCTGATGTCTTCACTTTGCTTCTCTTGATCAGTTAGTCTGGCTACAAATTTTTCAGTTTTGTTGATCTTCTTAAAGAATTAGTTTTTTTTTTTAATTTCATTGATTTTCTCTACTGTTTTTCTGTTGTTCGTTTTATCCATGTTTGCTTTGATCATTTCCTTTATTTTGATTAAGTTGAGTTACTTTGCTTTTTTCTAGTTTTTTGTTTGTTTGTTTGTTTCTTAATGTATAAATTGAAATTATTAATTTGAGGCCTTTTTTTCTTTTCAAATATAGTCATTGCTGCTATATTTTTTCCCTAAGTACTGTATCCCATATTTTCATTCAGTTCAAAATATTTTCTGATTTCAAAATTTCTTCTTTGACTCTTGGGTTATCCAGAAGTATATTATTTATTTTCCAAATATTTGGGATTTTTTAATATATCTTTCTAATTCTACTACTGCTACTACTACTACTACTAACACTAACACTGATCTAATTTAATCCCATCAAGGTTATACAACATTTTTTGGTATAACATGAATCTCTTCAGGATAAATAAAGCTTGTTTTATGGCTTTGACTATAGTTTATTTTAGCAAATGTTTAATTTGCACTTGAAAAATGTGCATTTTGTTGTTTATAGGTGGAATGTTCTATAATTTCCAATTAGATCAAATTGGTTGATAGTGTTATTCATCTCCTGCATCCTTATTGGTTTTATGTCTTCTCATTATATCAACTATTATGGTTGATATGTTGAGATCTCCAACTATAATTGTGGATTTGTTTATTTTTCTTTGCATATTTATCAGTCTTGTTTCATGTAACTTAAAGCTTTTATGAGATGCAAAAAAATTAGAATTCAAGGTTCTTTGAATGAATGGAGTCCCTTATCATTTATTAAATAACACTTCTTATCCCTGGTAAACTTCTTTGCTCTAAAACCTATATTAGCTGATATTATTTAATTTTAGTGATCAGTGCTAAGCTGGTATATATTTTTTCCCATCTTTTAACTTTTGGTCTAGTTCTGTTTTTATATTTAAAGTGGTTGTCTTCTAAGAAGCATATATTTGTGTCTAGATTTTTCTTAAATCCAATTTCTATCCTTTAATTAGATATCTAATAATTAACTATTAGATATTAGATAGATATAGATATTAGATATCAGATAACTAATAATTAATGTGGTTATTGATATTGTTGAGTGTAACTACCATCTTGTCATTTGTTTTCTATATTCCCATATGTTCTTTGTTCTTCTTAATTGCCTTTTCTGACTTCTTTCAGATTAGTATTTTTTATTATTTCATTTTACCTTTTTTTTTTTTTTCATTTTACCTTTTTTTATTGGTTTGCTAGGTATAACTCTGGTGTGTATGCATGTGTGTATGTATACATATTTAGGGTTGTTTAAGGTTCAAAGTATACATATTTAACTTACCACAGTTTGCCCTAAGTTATATACTACTTCATATATACTATAAGAGCCTCACAACAGTATATTTTCATATCTCTCCTCCTGGCCTTTGTGATATTGTTGTCATACAGTTTATTTCTACATATGTTATATACCCCACACAATACACTATTATTTTTTCTTAAGCTTTCTTTAAGCAGTCCCATGTTATTGGGATACTTACACTCATCCGGGTAAGCATCTGCCTTCAGCTCAGATCATGATCCCAGGGTCCTGGGTTGGAGCCCTGCATTGGGCTCTCTGCTCAGGGGGGAACCTGCTTCTTCTTCTCGCTCTGCTCCTCCCCACATACTCATACTCTCCCTCAAATGATTAAAATCTTAAAAAGAAAAAAAAATCTTAAAAAGAATAGTTTGTTATCTTTTAAAGACATTTAAATAATAAGATAGAAAGTCTTTCCAATTACTTTTTCTGTTTTTACTCTTTCTAGTGTTTTTCATTTCTTTGCATGGACTCATATTTTCATCTGGTGTCATTTTCTTTCTACTTAAAAGACTACTTTTAATATAGTCTTAGAGTAGAAAGTCTACTAGCAATAAATTCTTTCATCTTTTTAAGTCTGAAAAAGTCTTTATTTTACTTTTGTTTTGAAAGATATTTTTTCTTGGGTAAAAAAATTTAAATTGGCAGATTTTTAAAAAGTTCACTCTCTATAGTCTATAGTGTCTTCTTAATTCCTACCACACCAATTCAAATTTTCTTCTTTTTTTTTCAATTCAAATTTCCATGCTTAAATTTTAAGGCTCATCTTATGAACTTAATTGATTGTCCCACTATTGCTTAAAAATAATCTTCAAATCCAGGCATGCTATTTTCCTTCTTTGTCCAATGTTTATTCTCCTCCTCTTTTCTGTCATATTACGCCCATTTTAAGTTTCTGTCTTTATCATTCTTCAAGTTCTATTAAAAGCTTAAAGTTGGGGTGCTTGGGTGGCTCAGTTGGTTAAGTGTTTAACTCTTGATTTCAGCTCAGGTCATGATCTCAGGGTCATGAGATCAAGCCTTGCATTGCGCTCCATGTTGGGCATGGGGCCTGCTTAAGATTCTCTCCCTCTTGGGGGCACCTGGGTGGCTCAGTGATGAGTGTCTGCCTTTGGCTCAGGTCATGATCCCAGGATGTTGGGATCAAGTCCTGCATAAGACTCCGTGTGGAGAGCCTACTTCTCCTCCTGTCTATGTCTCTGCCTCTCTGTGTAGCTCTCATGAATAAATAAATTATATAAACATATTTTAAAGTCTCCTCCTTAAAAAAAAGTATCCCTCTTCCTTTGCCCCTCCCCCTTGCTCACATGCACATGTATGTGTGCATGCACATACACACATACTCTCTTAAAAAAAACCTAAAGTTTACCTTTGGCTTACCTTCCCCAAGAAGCCTTTTTTTGCTAGTTATTTTGATTTATTTTTTATCACAACATATTTTTTAAAGATTTATTTATTTGAGAGAGAAAAAGTGTGCACAAATGAAGGGGTAGGGACAGAAGGAAAGAGAGAGAGAGAATCTCAAGGAGACTCCTCAGTGAGCATGAAGACCAATGCAGGGCTCAATTTCAAGACCTTGAGATCATGATCTGAGCCAAAATCAGGCGTTGGATGCTTAACCAACTAAGCCACCCAGGTGCCCTTTACAATCTTTTTTTTACAGCTGTTGGACTATCAAAATTTTTTGTTCTTAATTATATAGTACAGCTTTTTATTGTTCATGGTCTTATCTTGCCTATTTGATGAATGCTATTTGAGAAAAATGAGTAATTTGTACTGTTTATACCCTCTGCACCAATCCTCTCCTATGCTCTCTGCCCCTCTCAGTTTTGTAGGTGTTTTTAAAAGACTTGATTAACAAGGGACTAAATAATACACTGAACTGCACATATATTAACTTTGGGAAAGTGAGAGTAATTTATTAACAAGGTCAGGAGTTGTACCAGAAAGTCCAATTTCCTAAACTCTAACCCCAGCAAAAGATACACATTCCAAATAGGAGCATTGAGCTTTGGAGGGAAAAAATTGCAATTTCAAAAATCGTGGTCTAGTTTTTGGTTTTCATGATTCTTATAATTGTTCAAAAGCAATGAGACTAACTTTCCAGCAGGGATTGTGACACTCATTTGGCCGAAACATTCTTCACATGCAGATGAAGATGTGTTATTAGTAACAATATGGGCTATATTAGACCCCCTTGGGTCTCTTACCAAATTAATTTCATGAGAGGAAGACAGAAGTCTGAAATATTGACACTTGTATTATGTCCTCAATTTCCAGTTTTAGAAATAGTATTCCTTTCTAGCTCTAGGTGTTCCAAATTAATGTTATGTGCATTCATACCAAGGCTTGCACGCATATTTACAAATTGAATAGATAAGAATTATAATAAAGTGACCATTTTGGATTTTCTAGGCATAATTTTAGTTTTCTAGCTATAACCTCTAGCCCATAAACAAAGACCTCCTAGTAACAACCAAAATATTTATGAATACATTAAAATTTATCATCAACATCAGTTGACACATTTAGACATTTTTGCTCTCAATTTAGCATTAACAATCAGTTCTTCTGCATTTATATGAATAGTTTTCTAATTCAACTCATGTACCTATCAAACTACTACATTAAAAATCCTAACATAATGACTCATGCTAAAAAAGAAACTGGGTTTACACCAATTTATTTGAGCTATCTTTAGTATATAGACACTGCACTGTAATATATGAGACATGCATTTCCCCCTCTGCATGAGGTCAGAGGTGTTAAAAATAGAACAAGGGAAGGACCCAACCCATTATGTCAAAAAAACAGGATTTTATTCACGATTGTCCAGAGATTTATACATTTATGTTCATATTTTATGTGGAAGGTTCCTCTGCAGATAGCATGTAGTTAGTGCTCATATAGCCTGAGTTGCTCCACTGAAAAATGCTTAAATATATTTGGGAAATTTTTCATACTAAGTATCTTTCTTGGAGATTCTTAGTGAATATTTATACATTAAGAATTTTAGATGTCTGCATAAAAGGAAGCTTGTTTTAAAAAGCATTTATTTAACTTGGCATTTTTGAAATATCTCAGTGAGTATAGGCTACAACTCTATGTGCCCTAAGTTCAGTATTTTACAGGGCTAGCTGTGGGAAACCCTGAGCTAGCATATTTATTGGATTATTTATTTCTTATCAAATAAATACCAGTAATTAATTCCCTTTTATCCTAACCTGAACACATGGGAAATATGTGGATAAGTTAGTGCAGGGCTTTCCAGTGTATGGCATGTGCTTCACCTGTGTTCTGTCTGTTGGAATAATTAGTCATCTCCTTCAATATGTCAGATTACTCACTCTACCACACATCTCTTGAAATTTCTGCCTAATGCCTTTTTTTCCTAGAACTCATGCTCACAGCAGCAGCAGGTGCCTACTAGTTACATTTGTTCTACATGATGGTAATTTCTAGCAGAGTTGATTAGATCAGAAGGGAGCATCTGACCCAACCTGGACTTGTCCATTTCTTTCTTTCTTTTCTTTTCTTTTCTTTTCTTTTCTTTTTTTTTTTTTTTAAGATTTATTTATTCATGAAAGACACACACACACACACACACAGAGAGAGAGAGAGAGAGAGGCAGAGACACAGGCAGAGGGAGAAGCAGGTCCCCCACAGGGAGTCCGATGTGGGACTCGATCCCAGGACCCCAGGGTCACAACCTGAGCCAAAGGCAGTCGCTCAACCGCTGAGCCACCCAGGCGTCCCTGGACTTGTCCATTTCTTATGAGAGTTAGGAATTAGGTTCTAGGAGGGACAGTTAGTCTCTGTGTGAGGCTGGAACTGTATCATGGTCACAGTATGTTATGTGAATGGAGTAGAGAAAGCCAGTATTGAGAAGGGTGGAGAAAAAGACTCTTCACATTGCTGCCCTTTGGTTTTAAAATACAATATCTATGTAACCGTGTATCTATCTATGCATCTAAATATCTATTATCTCTCAAACTTCTCTCTCCCTATCTATCTGAAATGCCTACATATTAATCAACGCTTCATTCATTCATACATTTTTAAATTTTTTATGGTAAAGTTAACTCAAGTTGTTTAATATTTCTTACTTCTCCAAACCACGACATCACATAACTTATACCCTGTTCCTTTTAATCTCAGTTTAGAAATACAAATTAATCCAACATTTCCAATCATGTTCACATTTACTCAATTCTCACTAAATTTTTGAAGTGTTTTCTGTGTCACTCTTTAGGAAAGATCCTTAACTACTTTTAGCTTCCTGAAATGTGACCAGTTAATACGCCTGAGAGCATGTTCATATTTATTCTTGAGGTGAGCATAAGGCTGGAGTAGCTATAATGCTTTGCCAGAAATCTTTTTGTTAAGGCAGATACAAGAAGACTAAGGTGTCAAAAACAATGAAGGGTCAAAGATTTTATCACCTGCAAAGTAAAAAATTAGTCTTCACAGTTTCATAAATGCTAGTAGAAGACACAAGACTCCTAAGTCTGAGACAAAAGATTTTATTACAGTAGTATTAGAAGCCAGAGTATCAAAATTATTTTGTGCCAGTCCTCTGAGCCCCGATTCCCACAGGATAACTTGAAGAAGGTCAAGTGATACTGCACACATAGTGGATTGCATTGTCCGAGAAAAATCTTGAGCTTAGAGAAACCGTATATAATGGGCAATAAGCATGCCTGTTTTTAACTCTACAGGGAAACTATCCCTATCTTCCAAGGCTATTTGCTCTGCAAATATCCACGATAGGGCACCTGGGTAGCTCAGTCGGTTAAGTGTCTGCCTTCGGCTCAGGTCAGGATCTCAGAGTCCTGGGATCCAGCCCTGTGTCAGGTTCCCTGCTCAGTGGGGAGTCTGCTTCTCATTCCCTCTCCCTCTGGAACCCTGTCCCCAACTCCTGCTCTCTCCCTCAAGCACTCTGTCTGTCTCTCTTAAATAAATAACTAAAATATTAAAAAAATATATCCATGATAGTCTAGAACCAAGGAAACCTTTGCTTACGGGAGTATAAAATCATGAGAGACCGTGAATTGTCTTTAACAGGGAGAATATTGGTTTGAAATTTCTTCTTTGAAATCAAGTCTTAAAAAAAAAAAAAAAAAAAAAAAGAAATCAAGTCTTATAGAATAAACAGACAGATCAATGGGACAAAAACAGATTCTTCCCTATGGAAGGATCGAGTTGGTTTTTACTGCCTGAATGAAAATGTTATTTGCTGTTATTTTTGCAATGCAATTCTGACACTGACTACCCAGAGTTAGTATGGAATTCCCAGGTTAAGGACAGAGTTCTCCATGGTTCTCTCCTCATTTACATACCAGGCACAGGCTCCAGTGTCCTTAGGTTACCTGCACTTCTGACCTACTACAAATTCCTGGGTTCCCACAGTCCCCTCAAGTGCAGTAATTCAATAGAATGACTCACAGAACACAGTCAAGCACTATACTTATGATTACAGCTTTATGATAAAGTATATAAATGAGTACCAGCCGAAGGGAGCAGTGCATAGGGCAAAGTCTGGCAGGTTCCTAAATGTGAAGCTTCCATGTCTTTAGAACACGTCACTCTTTTGACACATCAGTGTACAATAACCAACCAGGGATGTTTACCCAAGCTTCAGGTGACCAGAGTTGTTTTTTACTGGGTTTTCATTAGACAAAAATGGTTGATTGAATCACCCATCACTCCTCCTTTCTCAGAGGTTGGCAGATTGAGTTGGTATCATGTGGCTCAGAGCCCCAACCCTCTAATTACATGGTTGGTCTTTCTGGCATGACCAGCTCCCATCCTGAAGCTAACTAGGAGTCCTCCTTGAGTCACTTGTTTTGCATAACTCAAGTGTCATCCGGAGTCCATCATGAATAACAAAGACATTTTTATCACTCAGGAAACTCCAAGGGATTTACAGCTCTCTCCTAGGAATCAAAGATCAGATAAATTCTTCATTATATAACAGTTTCTTACTTATTTTCCCAGATACTTACTGCAATAATTTTGTAAGGCAGAAGAAGAGAAAGAAGAAGAAGAAGAAGGAGGAGGAGAAGGAGAAGAAGAAGAAGAAGAAAAAGAGGAAGGAGGGGGAGGAGGAGAAAATAATATAGAAAGAAAGGGAAGAAGGAAGAAAAGACTATAGATTGGCATTGTAATAAACTAATAAATAACTTGATAAAGAATACATGACTTTCCAATTATTTATTTTTCCAACCGGAAAAATGATGTCTCTATGCCACGCTCTCTGATAGTTTTTTTCTCCAATCGTTTCCTCAAATAGATCTGACTTTTCTAATCAAGGCATTTTGTATTTTTATTATTATTATAAATTATATTGTTATTTGATTTTCCTATTATTAACATATGGGGTTATTATTAGCTGAGTATATATCTGTATCTAGGCATTTGAATTGCTTAGTTATTTATTTATAATAATTTTTAAGGAATTCTTTTTTTCTGTTTCCTATCCTTGTGCACAGTAAGAATTTCAGGAACAACATTGAGTAAAAACGGGTGATAGCGAACCTCCCATTTTCTTTGTGGTTTTTACGGGCATTCTGCCAAAATTTTGTCATTTTATCCGTCATGTGATTTTGCTTTCATCCATTTTACATTTTGATCCTCTGCATGACATTTCAGTTAATGACTTCTGCTCCATGGACGGTCTCAATAGAAGCACTTACCTTAACAGTATTTTGGGTAGATTATTTTTTATTATGATGGACCGCTCTACACACAGCAGGACGTTTAGCATACAAAATAACAATGGTGCCCCTCTGATAACCTGTGACAACCTCCAAAGTTTCCACACATCCTCACTGGTCCCCAAAGAAGCAGTACTACCGCTTTTTGAAAATACCTGCTTTAGAAAATGTAAAAAGGCCAAGGCCAACCCATGTTCTAGGCCCATGAGAAAATTCTCCTACCCTGGCATCACCACATGCTGTAAAGGGCAAATGGATCTTGAATAAGAAATGTTCTAAGGTTTGCTATATCATTAGGAGGATATTGAAAGTTCTGGCATCCAGATTTCAAAATTTTTGAGTTGGAAAGACTGTGACCCTTTAGGGAATTACCTCTGTTCAGATGCATCGTCTGTCCACCACTGGGAGCATCCAGAGCACACTCTTTCCTCCTGCTTCTACCCTCAGCCTGGCTTCACTCTCCACTTTGGGAGGAAGCTCCATGGCCCCAGACCATGGAAGGTACAATTCAGATGCCTCATGGTGTTAGAGGCAAAAAGACATTTGAGGAATGAAGGTTTCAACAGTGCCAATTTATTTCCTTCCTCCAAATCAACGTGTTTCTGTTTTCCCTGAGTTGAGGACAACTGGAGGGGTCTCAGCCTGGTTCAAGGGGTTGAATGTGCCAGCAGCAGAATGCATCATGTGTTTTTATCAGCTCAATTCCTCAACTGAGTAAGAAACACTAGTTTCTTGCAAATGATTGGCCTTTTAAATTAAATTTTATTTTATTTTACTTTTATTTTCTGGTCTGAATGTGATCTCTGCCCTGTATTATTTTTATATTTCACTTTAATAGCATTGGGAAGAAACCTTTCTTCCCCTTGACCCATCTTAGATTCATTGACCAAGGCCTAGCAAATAAGACTGATAAAAGACAGATAAACAAGAGAAAAACAGAGGCTGATGAACACGTACATTGCACATACACATGGGAATACTCAGGGGTGAGTGAGTGACTTAAAGGGGTGCTTAGAATTTGAGCTCATACACCCTCTTAGCAAAAGAAAAATAAATTTTTAGAGAAATGACATGACAAAGGAAAAGGACTGTATTTTCACAATGGCACATGTGGGAAGGTAAACGTGTAGAGAACTAATGGAAAATAGGGCTAGTTAGTAGGATTCCTTATGTAGGTTCCTCTGGTGCCCTCTCTGGGCTGATAAGCATCTAGAGCTAGTCTTTGGGGATTAACTTTCCATCCTCTGGCAGACAGGAGAGGGGCATCTTTGCAAATTTATGTTCTGCTTTTAGGCAAATGGAAGAGGACAGAGAGCTTTTCTTCTATCTGCTTCTTTTCAATTGCCTTCAGCTCACAATAATCTGTATGCCAGAGTGGCATATTTTGGGTGGCATAATGTTTTATCCTTAATAGGAAATTGAAAGAGAAATTCAAGTTTTTATGTTATCGTATTCAAAGAAACACACTCTGCTTTTTTGCTTATATGGCAAGATGTATTTATTTATTCATTCATGTAAGAAATATTGGTCAAATACCTACTGTGTGTATCAATCATTTTCAGGGGAGCTGGATTCCCAACTCTGAAGCTACTCCCTTGGGGATTGATTACCTAAGAACGAATCTGCTAAGATAGAGTGAGATGGGCTTCATGTGTTGATTTTTAAAAATACATTTGTTCAACATTTTGACTAAGGCCGTGTTTAGTAGAATACCTCATGCTGCATGAATAAAAGCAAGTTATTATAACAATCTTTGCTGTTGGAACTGACAGCATTGGACTTAGGGATACAATGAGTAAACATAAGAATTATTATGCTGGTATCATTGCTAACCTGACATATTTTAAAGCATATTATTGTTAAGGTATATCTTATGTGCCAGAAAATTATGTTTTTGCTAGGACAGACATATCTCTAATGACTGAAGGATATTGAGTCTGTGTGCTGAAGGCCTAAGTCAAATATTTAAAATCTATCTTTAAACAAAGCCCATCCGGGATCCCTGGGTGGCGCAGCGGTTTAGCGCCTGCCTTTGGCCCAGGGCGCGATCCTGGAGACCTGGGATCGAATCCCATGTCGGGCTCCCGGTGCATGGAGCCTGCTTCTCCCTCTGCCTGTGTCTCTGCCTCTCTCTCTCTCTCTGTGTGACTATCATAAATAAATAAAAAATTAAAAAAAAAAAAAACAAAGCCCATCAATTGGCACCTTTAGTAAATTATTTATTTTTTAAATGTGGGATAAGGACTCTGGCTTCCCAGGCCTTCTTCAGAAAGCTAAAACCAAAAAGAAAAAAAAAAAAAAGAGCTAAAACCATTTTTTTTCTCCAGTGATATTTGTCCCCTAAGAATTACATTTTAATATTTTGTTGGGTATTTTTTTTTTCCTGGCTTTATTTAAATGTTTAGTTCCCAATGAAACTTTTAAAAATTATATTTTGATTTTAATTGTCATCTTTTTATTTTAATAGGATGTCATGCTCATTGTCTTTTGATTTTTTTTTACCCACCCCAACACTGCTTATTAATTCTACTTGTTTGCTTTGGTACATCCAGTGAATCAGTATTGATACAAGAAATGTCTTGTTTTAGCTCCACTCGGAGATCTCAGCCCTGAATCTTGTGCTCTTGAACATGGAAACACAGCAAAGATAATTAAGAGACACTATAGCTTAGTGCTTGTGAGTCTAGCTCCAGAGTCGGACTCCCTTGGGTTGAAGTGACTATTCTCTCCAACTGTAAGCTCGTTTCCACATTTGGGTTTCCACATCTGAGAAATGGAATTTATAGTAAAACTCAGCTCACAGTCTTCTTGGGAAGATTAAACGTGTTAAAATATATGAAGTGTTGAAAGCAGTAGCTGACTCACAGTAAATGCTATGTAAATGTTTACTATTACATAGCTTTGAATTCAGTTTTATCTTTTCCCTTGATATACTTTGAATTATTTCCTTGTATCTTTTTTTTTTTTTTTTTTTCAAACTGTATCCAGCTTTATTAAAGATACTTTTCATAAACAATCATGGTATTTCAGGCAGGACATGGGCGGACGATCGTTAACAGTATACAACAACTTTCAAACTCCCTTCTTCAATGGACTACCAAAATCAGAAAGCCACTATAAAACCCAATGAAGTCTTCATGTGATGCTCTGAACAGGGAAAGTTTAGAGTGAGGGTTGACAGTTCACATTTAGCATGTTGTTTAACAACTTTTCACAAGCCGACCCTGACTTTCAGGAAATGAAATGAAAATGGCAGAATTATCGATCTGAAGATCCACAAGCTAAAAAAAGGAACTCTTTTGAGGGACGCCATCTCAGTGGTGACACCGTAAAGTCCAGATTGCCTGACATACTGGGAACCATTTCATGGGATCAGGTTCCAACAGGTCTCTGGGTTTAAGGGAGTCAAGTCTATGTTGAAGGCAGAGAGGGAGAAGAGGACATAAAAAAATGAATTTTAGTTTTTCCACACCACCAAGGTGGCTCATGTGTGTCAACATCAAGGAATCCCTCCTCCTGGGAGCCAAGAGGAAGTTTCTCAAAACTAGAAGGGGAAGGTGTTTTTCCCTCGTTATCAATCTAGCTTCGGAAATATTCTATTAGTGACATATGCCCTTCCCCCAAAACAACAATGAAGTGTTCCGTGTGCTAACAACATAGCTTAAAAAAAAAAAGTAAAACAAAATTCTGCATTTTTATAAAACTTGATAAAAAATAGTATTTCAAACTGTACAGTCACCAGAAGTACACAGTTATCAAAAATGCACACACTTCACTTGGCATCTCCAGCACCTTCAGCTTTCTGTGCCTGGTCTGTTTTGGCATCTCCATTTTCTGCAGGATTATTTCCATCCTTGCCAGCATCAGCTTTCCCCTTTTTCCCTTTGGGTACCTTCTCTCCCTTCTTTGCAGGGGCCTTTTTAGGCTTGGGCTCTGGCTTTGGAGGAGCAGGTTTAGCAGATAACCTTGCAGATCTTCTCTGTGGCTCATCCTTCACCTTGGCTTTATCTCCTTTAGCATCCCCTTCAGCCTTTCTCTTGGGCATGGTGGCGACGGCGGCGGGACGTAAGCGCTGGACGCGGGGATGCGGCGGCACGCGGTCTTTGGCCGGTCCGGGGGTCGTTCTCGCCTCTTCTTCTTCACACTGCTCCTATTTCCTTGTATCTTGACTTGCATTTTGCGCAGTCATTCTGTGTGCTAGGACAGTTAGTTAAAAAAAAAAAAAATCACAGTTTTGTTAGGAAAGATCAGCATCTATGGAACTACCATAATACATTTTAAAGTTCTGCAATGTCAGGAGATACTAGAGAGACTCTCTTTAAATATCACAAACATTTTTTTTTTCTCATACAAGTTCGAGAATGAAACCTCCAGTCATAGAAATCTAAGTTCCTTAGGAAGAGGTGGTGTTTTCTCCTCAGACTGTTGCCTATGAATGATTGTTATGGAATTCTACTTTCCAAATCAGGGAAGTGCCTAGTTTCTGGCTAGATGTCCAACACATCCTGTGGGTGAACTGGCTGTAAATCTCTCCAATATTGTGTATTCCAGTGATTTCTACAGGGTCATCCTCCTAGGGCACAGTAGCTGATGAGTGTTTCTCTGTGAGACCCTTAACTGTTTCTCCCACACCAATGATCACCTTTAAATACATTTGCACTATGAAAACATTTTCTGTGTATCTGTGATAGAATATAGGCAAGATTGGGTTTTTGAACTAAGGAAGAAAAAAATTTATGGAAGAAGGTCTTCAGGACAAAAAGGTTCTTGAGGGATACTTGGGGAGAGTTGAATTCCATTACTTTATTATGTTTTTTTTCAAGGGCATTACCACGGCCAAGATATGAAATAACCAGGAGGAATATTACTGAGGTGATGACAAACTTTTCCAGTAATAGCTACAAATGATATCATTTTCTTCCAAACCAAACTATTGCAATATTTTTAAAGGGAGGCCTAGTAACATCGCAATATCTAAAGGAAAATAAAAAGGTAGAGAGGCACCCTCCCTAGTAACTGATTGCACCCCAGAGACCATAGGAAATTGAAAGCTTTCTAGATAAGTGGTTTAAGGTGAGATATTTCAGATGCGGAAAGAATGTTGAGGTGTCTGGTAACGAAAACACATTGAAATAGTGATACGTAATTAGAGTTTTGAAATTTCAAGTATCCCCTAACATTCATTCAATTAAAAGTAAGAAACATTTACAATTATAAAAGAATAAAAAGACATTAAGTCGAAACAAGAATTTATTTGGATTAGAGTTATAACATGATGAGACATTTTCAGGCTGAAGAATATGAAAACACAATTGATTTCATAATTAAACTACAAATACTTGCAATATACTACTGTGTGTTAGAACTGTTTTTAATCAATGATAACATTGATATTTTTATGGGAATTAAGGAGCTATTGGATGCTAATTCTGACTTCCAAAGTAGAGTTAAAAGAACCGTGTCTAACACAGCTTTGAACACTTTAACTCTTATCATCAATAACTGATAGGTAAACATTTTCCAAAGGCTTTGCAACCACACGATTTGGGGAAAAATACGGCTTTGACTATGATTAGACAGAAAAGGTTTGTCCAAATCAGGTGTAATAGAGTCTGTATAATGAATTTCTTTATCAATGTGATGACTGGCGTCTGCTGCCAAAAGGATGTAAAATCAGTTATGCCACATACTATGCTTGTCCCTGCTGGACGGGGCTAAAGCAATGGATCTTTTCTTTTCTGGGTCTTTATTTAAATTCCAGTCAGTTAACACACAGTGTAATATTAATTTCAGGTGTATAGTACAGTGATTCAGCACTTGCATATAACTCCCCATGCTCATCCCAAGTGCCCTCCTAATCCCCATCCCCTCCTTCACCCATCCCCCCACCCCTCCTCTCTGGTGACCATCAGTTTGTTCTCTAGAGTTAAGGGTCTGTTTCTTGGTTTAACTGTCTTTTTTTTTTTTTATCCCCATTATATTCATTTGTTTTTGTTCTTTTTTTTTTTTTTCTATTTCAGTAATTATTTTTATTTTTATTTTTTTTATTGGTGTTCAATTTACTAACATACAGAATAACACCCAGTGCCCGTCACCCATTCACTCCCACCCCCCGCCCTCCTCCCCTTCTACCACCCCTAGTTCGTTTCCCAGAGTTAGCAGTCTTTACGTTCTGTCTCCCTTTCTGATATTTCCCACCCATTTCTTCTCCCTTTCCTTATTTTCCCTTTCACTATTATTTATATTCCCCAAATGAATGAGAACATATAATGTTTGTCCTTCTCCGACTGACTTACTTCACTCAGCATAATACCCTCCAGTTCCATCCACGTTGAAGCAAATGGTGGGTATTTGTCATTTCTAATAGCTGAGTTAAATTCCACATATGAGTGAAATGATATGGTGTTTATCTTTCACCGACTGATTTAACTTAGCATAGGACTCTCTCACGCCATCCACATGGATTCCAAGCAGTGGAATTCTTGGCTCCATATCCATTGAGGAGTGTGTTTTCCCCTGACAAAGGTGTCTCCTGGCCAGAACAGCAGTGATAGGCGACAGTTAAGGGAAGCACAGAGGAGCAGCCTGGGTGTCCTCTGGCAGCCCCTCAGCTCTCCGGCCAAGGGACCTATAAGCCATGGGACCCATGAAGCAACACCATGCACAGAGCAGTAGAAAAGAGAACGAATGCTGAGCCTCATGGCTTTTTCACTTCCAGAACTGCAAATGGCTTCATGTAACTACAATAAGCATTTGAATTTGTATCAATTTAATGTTGCAAACATAAAACACACACACACACACACGCGCGCGCGCACACACACACACACACACACTCCCCTATTGGGTTTAGAGTCTCCTCATACCCTACTCTATTAAATTACTGATTATATCTTAATAGTATTGATTTGTTTAAATCTTTTAGCCTCCAGTTTAATCATTCAAAATCTACACTATCTTTTCCTATTAACATATACAATTGTTTTAATCTAATTTTCTCTTCACTTATGCAGTTCATTTCGTTTTCTTTCATAACTTTTGTTTTCACTCCATGTGTTTATTTTTATTCTGGTTTCTTATTTTGTCTTTTATCTGGTAGTATCTTCTTTCAGCTTACTTAATTTGAACAATGCTAGCTAATGTATTACATCTCTTCCCTTTAAACATCTTTTATTACTCTCCCAGTTTATTAAATTATAGATAGGAAACATGGCTCATGCTATAAAGTTAATTTGTGCCTCAAGAAGAAAGCTGATGGCTTTTGTCTATGTCGCCTCGGCTTTTTCAACATAGCCTATCAAAGTGACCCCCCAAAAAACTGGTAAATGAATTCAATAGTGAAACTGAATTTCACTTATAGTAAGTATTCAGTTCAACTTTAGGCTTCAAATTTGGGGATAAATATGAAATTTTTTGTAGTGAAATTTTCCTATAAATTCTGCCCAGTGACTTCATGCCTTTATATATTCCATACTGAGGGCTTGTTGGAGCATGTTTTATATATTTGAATTTTGCTTTCATGTGTTAATTTATTTTTAAAATTTAGATATAGTTGACTTGCAACATGTATTAGTTTCAGGTGCACAACACAATAATTTGATATTTGTATATATTGCAAAATGATCACAGTGAGTGTAGTTAACATCCATCACCATACATAGTTAGGCAATTTTTTCTTGTGATGAGAATCATGTGTTTATTTTGGAACTGAGGGAACAATGTACAGGAATGTACAGGGTATCTTTTGCAGCTTTCAAAAATCAACTAATCACAAACAATAGTCATGCAATAGCTTTTTCTAATTGAGGCCCTATTTGTCCTTTCATAATCGACTTTTCATTCTCAATGTACAACGTGAACAAGTTTGTTCATGAGGCTGTAGGGAACTCACCAATGTCAACAGAAGAACTGAACGAAACCCAAAGCAAAAGTGCAAAATAAATGTAAAAAACTACACATTAAGAACTAGAATTTGGTTGGAACCCAATGAGAACTGACACAAAATTTTCATCCATTCATATATAATGAATTTTGCAGATGCTAGTTAATGATTTTCACTTCTGCATTTTTCACTAGCCCTGGAATTCATCAGATCTGGAAGCAAATGTTTCAACAGTTCCCAGAGAATTTCTGGCCTACCCATATCCAGGAAGTTATGGGAGTCTCATGAGGAATCCTGTTCTTGTAATAGTTATGGTCCATTTTGCAAGCTCTAAAGAGTTGAATTGGGGTCAGCAGCAGCCACTATTTATTTGTTACTCACCAAGTACCAGACACTGTGCTAAGCACTTTTTATGTATCATGCCTTTTATGTCTTACAACAGCTCTATTAAATAGGTATTATTTCTCCATTTTCTAAGGAGAACTCTGAAACTCAGTTAACTTACCTCAAGGTCATATAGCCAGTAAGTGGCAGAAATGGGACTGGAATTCAGGTCCTAAATGCTATATTCCTTTTTTTTTTTTTTTTTTTAAGATTTGTTTGTTTGTTTGAGAGAGAGAGAGAGACAGACAGACAGAGTGCTTGAGCATGGGGGGTGGGCCGAGGGAGAGAGAGAGAGAATCTCAAGCAGACTCCCCACCTAGTAAAGAGCCTGACTCAGGGGCTTAATCTAATGACTTCTGAGATTCTGACCTGAGCTGAAATAAAAAGTTGGCCACTCACCATATTGAGCCACCCAGGTGCCCCAAGGCTACATTAACTACCAGTTAACACTGCCCCCAATAAGTACAGCAAAATTCTGAATACTTAAACTCTAAGAAGAATCTTTAATGGGGGAAAAACTGAGAGTTTTCCTCTAAGGCCAGGAATAAGACAGGAATGTCCAGTCTCACCACTTCTATTCAACATAATACTGGAAGTCCTAGCCACAGCAATCAGACAATAAAAAGTAAAATAAAATAAAGCAAAATAAAATAAAATAAAATAAAATAAAAGGCATCCAAATTGGTAAGGAAGATGTAAAACTTTCACTATTTGCAGATGACATGATACTTATGTAGAAAACCCAAAAGACTCCACCAAAAAACAACTAGAGCTGATAAATGAATGAATAAATAAATCATGTGAAGTCACAGGATACAAAGTCAATCTACAGAAATCTGTTACATTTCAATGCGTCAATAATGAAGTAACAGAAAGAGAACTCAAGAATCAATTCCATTTATAATTGCACCAAAAATAATGAGATACTTGCAAATAAACTTAACTAACCAAAGAAGTGAAAGATCTACACTTGGAAAACTATAAAACACTGATGAAAGAAATTGAAGATAAGACAAAGAAATGGAAAGACGTTGCATGTTCATAGATTAGAACACATTGTCAAAATGTCTATACTACCCAGAGAATTCTGCACATTTAATGTAATCTCTTTACAAATACAACAGCATCTTTCACAGAACTAAAACAAACAATCCTAAAGTTTGTATGGAACCACAAAAGACCCCAAACAGCCAAAATTATCTTGAAAAAGAAAAGAAAAGCTAGAGGCATCATCACAATTCTGGACTTCAAGCTTCATTACAAAGCTGTGATCATCAAGACAGTATGGTACTGGCACAAAAACAGACACATAGTTTGATGGAACAGAATAGAAAACCCAGAAATAAACCCACAGCTATATGGTCAATTAATCGTCAACAAAGCAGGAAAGAATAACCAGTAGGAAAAAGATAGTCTCTTTAACGAATGCTGCTGGGAAAACTGGACAGCAACATGCAAAAGAAAGAAACTGGACCACTTTCTTACACCGTCCATAAAAATAAATTCAAAATGGATGAAGAACTTTTATTTATTTTCTATTTTATTTTATTTTTAAATTTGTTTTTATTGAAGTTCGATTTGCCAACATATTAAATATGAATCTGAAACCATAAAAACCCTAAGACACAGGCAGTAACTTCTTTGACATTGGCCATAACAACTTTTTTTCTAGATACATCTCCTCAGTCAAGGGAAATAAAAGCAAAAATAAACTATTGGGATGACATCACAATAAAAAGCTTCTGCACAGCAAAGGAATCAACAAAACTAAAAGACAACCTACTGATTGGGAGAAGGTATTTGCAAATGATGTATCCAATAAAGGGTAAGTATCCAAAATAGATAAAGAATTTATAAAACTCAACACCCCAAACCCAAATAATCCAATTAAAAAATGGGCAGAAGACATGAACAGACATTCCTCCAAAGAAGACATACAGACGGCCATTAGACACATGGAAAGATGCCCAACATCACTTATCATCAGGGAAAGCAAATCAAAACTACAATGAGATATCACTTTGCACCTAACAGAATGATTAAAATCAACAACACAAGAAACAACAGGTGTTGGCGAGGATGTGGAGAAAAAGAAATACTAGTGCACTGTTGGTAGAAATGCAAACTGTTGGTAGGTGCAGCCACTGTGGAAAACAGTATGGAGGTTCCTCAAAAAGTTAAAAGTAGAAGTATCCTATGATCCAGCAACTGCACTAATGGCTATTTATCCGAAGAATACAAAAACACTAATTCAAAGGAGTACACGCACCCCTATGTTTACGACAGCATTATTTGCAATAGCCAAGATATGGAAGCAGCTTAAGAGTCCATCGATTAGTGAATATACACAATGATACTGTGCATATACACAGTGGACTATTACTCAGCCATAAAAAAGAATGAAATCTTGCCATTTGCAATTACATGGATGGGGCTAGAGAGTATAATGCTAAGTGAAATAGGTCATTTTAATGTTTTTATTTAAGAAAAGTTTGAAGAAAATATAAGATTTCAGTCATATGTGGAATTTAAGAAACAAAACAAATGAGCAAAGGGGAAAAAAAGAGAGAGAGACAAACCAAGAAACAGACTTTTGACTATAGAGAACAAATTGATGATTACCAAAGGGGTGCGGGGAAATGGATGGAATAGGTGAAGCGGATTAAGGAGTGCCTTTTTTTATAACATTTTAAAAAAATTTTAAGTAAACTCCACATCATGTCATCATGATGAACACGGGGTGATGTATCGAGTTGTTGAATCACTATATTGTACACCTGAAACTGATATAGCACTGTATGTTAACTAACTGGAATTAAAATAAAAACTTAAGCCAAAAGAAAAAAAACACCAACAACCTTGAGAAGAGCAGGCATATAAAATTGTTGCATGTTTTCAGGTTAACTTTGAATTGTTTGGGAGATAAGCAGATGGATTTGGAAACAGTTCTCCATTATCATTACTGTGATCCTATCAGCATCATTGAAAATGTAGTGACATATGGTACCATATTAAGATTTATGGGCCAAACCAGCCTAGAAGCCATAGTTACCAATGGCAAATGACATAACATATCAGGTGATAAAGCCAAAAATTTCAGTCTGTAAAAATTAGATAGGTGTAATTTCTTAAAACTCCATAAATCATAAGAAGTTAATCACATGCATAACTTTCCTTTTAGAACTCCAGGCTTGCCCTGGCTTAAGCCCCTTAAGGGGTTTAGCTCCTCTACCTTGACCTTTCCCTTCCTCCTTTGTTGTCAGTCCCTTCCCTTCTCTTTTAATGACGATTTGCACAAGAAACTCTACTTAAATAAAAACATTAAATGTTACTATAATTCTCATTAAAATATCTGAATTCATAAATAGAACCAAAATATTTTCTGTGTGAAAATCTTGGATTCAAGGACAGGGTAGAAATTCCGTTAGCCTCTGGTTTTCACCTCATGATTACTAAATCCTAAAGCATTCTTTCTTACATCTCTGAAATAAGAAATGATCTCTTTTATTTAGGTCTTTGTTTCTTCATCTGGGCATAACTTTAACTTTCACTCACTCTTCCTGCAGCTGCACTGGCTTTCTACAAAGCCGCTCCTTCCATCTCATAATGGTCACGTCTAAGTAGGACCATTTCCCTCGTCCTCCTTTGGAGGGTTGGCCTTGGAGCTTCTCTCTCAAATAGCATAGTTCATTGTCATTCAACCACCATTTATTGAGCTCTTCTCTATGCCAGGCAGCGTGTTGAGTGCTGGCTGGGGTATAAATATAGGAAGACGAGTGTCCTTTCCTAGGGAACTTACAGTCAGCAGATGCGCTTTTCCTATCTGACTCTTATTTTCTGGTTCCCACAGTCCATCCAAACCGAATTTTCCTCCTGGTCACCCTGTCTGCTTGGTTATCCTTAGTTAAACCTCGAGACATTAGTTGACAGCAATGTCTGAATATCTGAAGGGAGTTTCTACCACAGTCTTCTGTGGTTTTCCCTGGAAACTTCCTTCTCAGAACTTCTGCTGCTTTCAGCAACATCCTAACTCGGCCTCTCTGGCCAGCAGGCTCCATGATGGCTTTCGTGGTACGTTGCTGACACCCATGTTAGAGCATTCTCGTTCATGGAAGGAAGCAGATAATGAACAGTAAGTTAACATTCTATCAGGGGAAGCTTTGCTACTTTTCTGCCTGAGAGCTGACGAATTTCTATCTTTTTAATGAGCAGGTAGTAGTGAAGCATGAAAGTCCTGGAGTCAGGTTGCGTAGGTTCGAATGCTAACCTTGACCACCCCTACCTGTGACCTTGAGCCACTTATTTAAACTCTCTGGGCCTCACTCTCCTTTTCTGTTAAATTGGATTTTAGATAGTGCCTACCTGTCAGGGTTGCTGGTAGGATTAAACGAGATCCAGCATATAATGGATTTAGAAGAGCTCAGGTAAAATGCTAAATACATTATCTATTATTAAAAAGGATTCACATTCTTTCATGGCTTCAATGAAGATTGATGTGAAATTGGCTTAGGATTTGCTATAGTCCCCTGTATCAAGATCCCCAGATAATTATAACGCACGAAGAAAGTTCTAATGATTTGATCTAATATTTCCACTTGGGAGATGTATCCTAAGGAAATAATTTAAGATGCAGACAAACATAGCACAGAAATATTCACTACTTCAATTATTTCAAAGAGCATAAAGCCACCTCTAGATGTATCTTTCCCTTATATATGAATATAAATTGATGTACTAGTAAAAATTATATTAAAATACATATTGAACATATATACTTAATATGTAAAATATTTATTAAAGATATACATATATAAATGTATTTAAATATATATTAAATGCATTAAATATATACATTAAAATATATTGAATTTGCTGACATATATATTTAAATATGTAATTAATTAGAAAATTTTTCTTGAATTTCAATGAATGTTTATTATTTTATCTACTAATATAACATCAGTTACTTTTTATTTAATAGATATTCATCAAAACTCTCCATATAAATGTTTTCTGTTGAATGGAAATGATCCTAACATTAGTGAAGAAAACAGACTAGAAAATTGTATACATAGTACAGGCACAACTCTGAAAAACAGAGCAAATTTACTTGAGCTTTTGGAGGTAAGACTTTGGGTGATCTCTACATTTATCTATATCTAAATCAATATTTTTTTCTGCACTGAGCCTGTTAATTCATAATCTTAATGAAAAAATATATTTTTTAAGTGGACATGGACAACATAGTAGTTTTATAAAATACTCCCTGCAAATGGAAATCCAGTGGGAATTTTAATTTTTGTAAATGCTTTGGGGATTCTAAAATGTCTGAACAAGGGGACTGTCTGTTTTTAATAATGTGCCTCACTTAGTAGAAGGCTTTGTACTCTGTGAACGTTTGTATTATGAGTTTTGACATACCAACAGACTGGTTGATGAAATCTTTAAAGGTTTAAATTTTAGTAGTTAAGCAGAGCAAATGAAAAAATTATGAGTTCTTTAATACATATATATGAGTCTTTTTCTGATTCCTCCTTTCTTTTTCTTTCTTTCTTTTTTGTTTAATGAGGCTACTGTGTCTGATAAAAATCAGCACACTACATTATGTGAGTTTTTATAGACCTAGAAGCAGATAGATGTAAGGGGACAAAGAAAGAGAAGCCTTGAAGGACAAGGAAGGAAAATATGAAGAGGCCATCAGAAGCTAAAGTAAAAGCTCCAAGAGTGGTCCCTGGCAGCATCCAGGACAGGTGGAAGTTGTACAGCTTCCAAGACCCCAGGATATTTCCTTGGAGAGTGACAGGGGTAGATTTCTGCAGCTGGATCTAGAAAGGAGGTGAAACTTAGTTGGGCTGCCCCTACAACAGCTTCCCAATCTTAAAGTCATTGGCCTTGTCATCACCATTCGCCAAGATGAGGCTCTAAGACAGCGCCTGAATATTCTGGAACAGATCCAAGTGGGTAGAATCAGAAGATGGTTAAGAAGCTGCAGAACCATTGCTGGCTGTAATTTTACCCAGTGCCCAGAGCCTTATCTTGGTTTCTCCCCTTCCTTCCAGGAGTAGAGACTGTCATGTTCAGAGGACTGGTTTCCTGGGGCCACTCAACTGTGATGTGAAACCACAGCACTCTCACAAAGTTCTCTCGTCCACCACTCTCATTTTCTGTGCTGAAGCTTGAGCCCTCACCTAGGAGTCATGAGAAGAGCTGTTGTTTAAAGAAAAACAGAGCTGTAGCAGAAAACCTCCAGTTTTGGCAGGAAAAAAAACCACAAAGATATTCAGCAAAGATAGTTGAGTTCTGTAGAGACTTTGGTGTGGTTCGAATCCTTTGCCCTATTTGTGAACATCTTTTTCTTTACTGCTCTTTGTTCATGACCGTCATCATCATCATCTGCTGTGATGCTCGACAAAATGCTTTCATGTGCACTATTCCATTTAATCTTCACAGGAACCCTATAAAAATTATTATCTTTGTAGAGATGAGGAAACCAAAACTCAGAGATAAGTGATTTTTCCAGAAAGCTACTCAAATTTGTGTTTTCTGACCCTCGTTCATCCATTTGGTTCTAGAATTGACATGCCTTATCATGTCAACTGTCCCAAATGACAAAATCCTGGGGCTGACTTTGCTCACACTCAGGTGTGTCCCAAAAGCTTCTTTTGGGCACCTTGGTATTCTATTTATAGATGCTTATAACATGCGGGAGTCTGAGTGGGATAGGAAGGACTCTGACAGAGAGCTGTTGCTTGCGTCTGGGACATTATTTTAATCTATTTCCACTATACTAAAGTGGCAGACCGTTGGCAATATTGTACCCTTAAGACTTTCTTGATATAGTCCCCATAAACACACAGTTTTTTCCAGTGCTTACTTTTGGTAGTAAAAAAAGGAAAAAAAAATGTTATTTTAGGCCCAGAAGCAAAGACTAAGAAGGTTATGGGCACAAAATGCATTGTCACAGTTCTCCAAATCTTCATAGACCCAGTAAACATTTCCAGTCCCAGAGCCCATGTTGGCTTTCGACAAAGAACTCCAAGCCCTGTTTATAACTTAAAAAGACCTCCTTTACCCAGATAACACCTTGGTGTCAGACTCTGAAAAAACAGAGTTGTCAAGTGTCAACATTTAGTGGAGAGGGGTCAAATTAGCATTTCCTCCTGAGAATTTTCTCTAGCTTTTTCTGTTACTGGCTCTGGCACTCAAAGAAAGGCAGAGCTGTTTATTATTCCCTAGACCTGGATGAGAAAGGACTCAACTGTTGCTCTCAGAGGATGGCAAAACTACTCGATGGCAAACGTGCAGGGGAGGTGAACACTCCCAACTCTGGCAGGATCTCATTTTTTTCCTGTCTGTGTTGGCTTGTTCAGTACAATACGACAAATCTTAGAAGGTTGTAAAAAGGGGTTAGTGAAATTATATCAGTTTGAGTCTCACTGAAACACATTTTTATAGGATTTCATGTTTTTAATTCAAATATTTATTGAGCACCTACTCTGCGTAAGGCACTGTGGGAGGTAAAAAAGATGACTTATTCAATCATATTATTCCTTCCCTACACCTACCTCAAGACCAAGTACTAAGCTGTAACCTGAGGGCTAAGATTTAAACAGAAAATACATGAATTAAAGTGATATTGCATAGCTCTGCTGAACTAAAGCAAAGGTGGAGATTCAGGGAAAGACAGGAATGAGGAGTCCAGGTGGTAGGAAAGGGAGGGCAGTCTTTTCCATCCTAAAAGTAAACACCTCTATAGACTTTAGGTCTTTGCATTTTGACTCATGATTTAAAGTCCTTCAAAGGAGAACCCAACTGGTTTAGCCTGCGTCATGGGCCTACCACTTGACTATAGCCATTTGGATACATGATCTCAGCCCACACATCAATGAAGTGGGAACACACTCAGAGGGGATGAGAATGCGTCACCCAATCGAGAGAAACAAATGCAGACAACCAAACCCAACAAACATACATTATGCATGACAAGACACAAAAAGGCCTTTCATGTCTAGGTTCTGGAACTTTTTTAAAAGGGGAATTCTTACTTTAGGTTATTTCCAGAAGGATTAACTCTCTTCTGCTCCCCGATTCCTCTCATTTGCCCTGGTGTCGGCTCAGGAGGAATCCGGAAATGCATGTCCACAAACGCGTTGCTGATGTGTAGTAGTAAATTAGGCGGACTGCGGATGAGTAAGCCACAGGATCCTTAAACAAGTCATGCTTTTGGCTTTGTGGTCTTCTAAGGATTCATTTGCTTTTTATCTGTGCATCTGTGCTGAATTGTGTAGTTTTTCTAAGTAATTTTTTTTCCTTTAATTCAGAAAAGTGTGTTCCCTCACCTCGGGGTCCTCATTCTTTTGGGCAGTATGATGGCTACATCATTCAACATCTTTAAGCCTAATTTTTCTCACTTACCAAATAGGCAATAGGCCAATATAAGTAAAATGATCTCTTCTGGTCTATATACTTCCACAGACAGACAAGTCCTTACCTTCCTTCATGAACCTTAGTCAGATTGGCTCAGGGGAAAAAATAATTGAGAGTCGGTCAAGTTTAACTCTGGTGCTTACCCTCTATACCTTTTGTTTTCCTGTTAGTTTTTTGTTTTGTTTTGTTTTCCTGTTCTTCATGCCCATTTCCACATTACCCATTTTCCCCCTGAGTGAGCTCAGTAATACAAAAAGTGAATGGACACATATTTTAGGAGAGTAAGTCTTAGGAATACAGACATTACGTCCTGAATCCCACTTTTTTTTCTCAGGTTGCTCAAATCTCACTGTAATTCCAAGACCCATAGTTGTGATTTGGCTTTCAACTATGAGAAAATGGACTTCTCCACTGAAGCTGTGAATCAGATGATCTCAAGATTTGTATAGTTGGCTGCTTCCACATTCTGAGGATTTAGTCACTTATTTCTCAGCAAGAAGAGGGATTCCAGAGTGGTTCACATCATGTAGTACAAACCACATCTGATTATGTGACACATCATGAATTTGACTCCCTAGGCAAATCAAGATTCCATATAGTATTACATTCATTTTTTTATGACCCATAGAAATTTTTCTTCCTTTGTAAATTTAAATAGAATGGTTTTTTAAAATCCTTAGGCAAGTCCTGGTGGTTCCTAAACATTTGCTATTCCTTGCCTTTTTGTCTTGAGAAAGAATGGGAAACCCCTGCTCTTTTATTCTTGGATGCACCTCCAAATCCTTGTTGCTCACTTAATGTCCTATCACTTGTGTGGCTGATTGGGTTTCTAAACCTAAAACCAAAAGCTTCATTTTTGGAGTGAAATCATTTCTCCAAATCTCTAGGTATCTCTGGCAAGCAACAGAATTTCCCCCAGAGTAGTATTTTATAATATTTATGATGATTGATAACAAATCATGACTAGGACAGTATCTCTAGATTCATCTGGCTTCAGTGAATTTAAAATAATTGTTTGTTTAAATATACTAGCATCCAACATCTGTATTAATTTGCTTTTGTTGATAGTGTAAGATTCTAACACACCTAGGAGGACCAAAAGCAAAACCTCTTATAAACTTTTCATAACCATGTATATTGATGAGCTAGGCCTGGGAGAAATATTAATAGTAACTTTTGAGAAAATACTCTCTAAAAAATTTATTATATTAAGAAATAAATAAAATAAAAATAAAAAACTTACCAAATTGAAATAATTTCAAATTTTATTTTAAAAAATTTTTTAAATATTTTTTATTTACTCATTTGATGACAGGGAGCAAGAGATCTCAAGTAGGGGGGTTAGCAGAGGGACAGGGAAAAGCAGGCTCCCCACTGAACAGGGAGGGCTGTATCCCAGGACCCTGAGACCATGATCCAAGCTGAAGGGAGATGCTTAACCGACTGAGCCACCCAGGTGCCCTAGTAATTTTGAATTTTAAAAAGTGTAATAGAAATAGTAAAAGGAAAACTTATATTATCCTTTTATGCAGGTTCACCTCTTGTTACTGTCTTATCTCATTGACTTTATCATTCGTCATCTGCTCTCTCATTGAGTACCTACTCTTTTGCCATGGTCTTTATCTGCTTGCTATTTCTAATCTTACCCTAGATATGGATTATATTGCATAAGGTGCAATATCATCTATATCTAAGATATAAGGGAACTAGGCTTTAAAAGATAAAGTGGACGTGTGATTTTTTTGCCTCTTCACCTTAAAAGTATGTCCTCATTTTCCATTGGAGAACTTGTATTCTCCATCCACGTGGTTCAGATGGTTGGCTCCTTCCCTGGCTCTATGGCATTCCTGTTCCGGGCTTAGCAAATGAGGGCAGGGCATCCCTTTTGCTGCAGCAATTGGTTCAGAGATGGGCATATGACCCAACTCAGGTAAATTACAACCAATCAGCATTAGCCTCAGGACATTTTTCTGGAACACATGGGAATGCAGTTCTTTTCCCCTTGGAGTTGTTAAGCTATCAAATGTGAATTTGGAGCTGTTAGGAATCTTTCTCTCCCACCTTGAGGAGAGATATCCTGAGACTGAGAATAAAGCCAACAGAGAGGAAAGGAGGACTGACAAAGAGAGCTAGATATTTCCAGAATCAATATTTACAAGGTAGTCAGCCCTGAAAGCCAACAATTTTCCTTTTCACTCAAACCAGGTTGATTTCGGATTGTGTCACTTGCCACTCAAAACATTCTGACTGAATAAGAAGCTATGAACTTCTCCAAGATTATGAGACTATTAATTATTAGGATCTGGGATTTGAACTCAGTTCTATTTTAGGACAGACTATTCCCTCTTTCAAGTAGAGAATATGCCTTTCAATTGCTACTGAGAGCTGAGGAATAAGGAGGAGAGAATTGCACACATGCAACTTTTTAAGAAGTATTATTTCAGGAAACCAGTTTGTTTTCCAACATGTCTGGCACATGTCCCTGCAGAATATCATGCTCATTGTAAAATTCACTGAAGAAAGAAGTAGAAATCAGAATAATTCCTGTGTAACAGTTATAAATTAATGAGGGGGGAGACATAAAAGTCATAAAAAGTAAAACAGGAAAAAAGACAAATCGAGTAGTTTGATCGTTTTATAATGAATGAAAAATTACTGAAAATTTTCTGTCTGAAGTAAAAAGTCAAAGGCCATATCATACCCTCAAATCATTATTCATCTCTAGTATTTCCAACACTATCTGAAGAGTGACTGGCGTCAGATCCTTTCGGTACATAATACTAGAGTTATCTTAGCTCTCTCTTTCTTGACTCTATTAAAATGTCCTTAAATAACTTCTGATGGTTCTGTTTCTAGAACATAATTTTGTCTTTAATATCTTCATGAGCTGAGGCATTTAAAATCAAGCCAGGACTGCTGCAGTAATATATTTGCCATACTTGTAGTTTCAGACTGTGGGACTTTGTCACCTAAGAATGTACTAAACTAGGTTGTTTTTGTTTTTTTTTTTTTTTTTTAGCTGTGGGCCTGTATCCACAAGTACATCATAGAATTAATTTAGTAGGACATGACCAGTATTTATTTTTAAATGGAATGGAATGGAATAGAATAAAAAAAAAAAAACAGGAGTGTTGCAAGGATCGGTTTTGCAATGGAACAATTTCAAGTAGATATGGGGATGAGTATTGATATAGGCATCGAATTAGATCTGGGTAATAATGGGAATGTGTATGTGTGTATGTGGGTACTGAGTTGTCATAAAGAATATATTTCTTTCAGTGGGTTTGAATGTTTGAATGCCAACGAACTGAGCGGTAATCAATCAAATCAATCAAAGAGAATATATTAGCAAAGTGTCTAGCTTGTGCAGACATTGCTGTAGGAGTCATCATTGTAAAATACAAATTTGCTTTTGCACAAGTCTCACTAGGAAAATTACAGCTGAATACAAATTTGCATAAGTTCTAAGCACTTTCAAATGTGCTTCAAAGTTGGCCACCAGATGATACTTTCTGTGAAATAATCTTTATCTGTCATTACCCTCTGAACATTGCTTCTTTCTTCTTCTCTGCCAAGTGACAACACTACTTCCATTCAGAATCTCTTTCAAAATATATCATCTCCACAAAACAATGGGGAACTTTGTCCTTGGAGAAAATTAGCTTATACCTTATTTAACCAAAATATTTTTTACTTATTACTAAAACAGAACATGTTTATTGTAGAAAATACAGAGGAAAATGAGTAGAAAGAAAGAAAGAAAGAAAGAAAGAAAGAAAGAAAGAAAGAAAGGGAAAATCATCCATAATGATCTAGAAGTATCCATTATTATCATTTTGGGTAGTTAGAAATTTTTCATTTTAAGATATTGAAAGGGGAAATCATCATATTTCCCTTTAATTTTTCCTTAAAGCTTAAATAAAATATAAACAATATGGGCACAAATATTTGATAACTAAACAATTATTATCACTTTGAGACTTAAGTACTAGAACAGGGATTTCATCATGATTACCTGTGATTAAAAGGCTTTTATAAGAATTGATGTAACTTACTATGTTTCACTGATTGAGTCAATTTTGCTTTAATTCAGAAAAGCTGATTTTTGAGTGTGACAATAATGTTTTGGCTTGGCGAAAATACGATACACACAGTGGTTAAACCTGGTGATGGGTTGAAAAATTCATGAAAACAAAACGTGGGAAATGGTGGACTAAATCCTTTAGAGAAAAACAGGATTGGACTTGTAAATCTAGTTCAAGTTTCTACAGTCTTCCCTCTCATCTCTGCTAACTATCCTTCCAAATAAATTAATGAGAAAGTTAGCAAGAGTAACAAGAGTTTTTTCTTTAATGTTTATGTATTTTCATTCCCTTACTTGAATATCATGGGAAGTAAATCTGAGTTTATGAATATTTAATTTCACGGTCTAGTTTACAGTCTCATCCCCGTGTCTTGTCCCCACACTTTGGGCCACATTTGAGCTTCCTTTCACGTCAAATGGTGCTTTGCCCCGAGGCAGGGAACTGATGGGTTTTAGGAACAGAATGAGGATTTTTCCCCACTGGGAATAAGTAAAGGAAAAGAAAGTTAGCTTTTGTCGAAGAAAGCAAAAAAGTCTGTCTAGAAGTTAGAATAAAAAATAAAACTTTTTCAGAAATCTTTGTTATTTGATGTAGAAACCAAGGCAATGTTTGAAGTTAACAATTTGGCAGTTTTTATTCAATGCCTTCCAGAAACAGTAGTATCTATCTGTAAGCAGCAGTGTCCTGGGGTCTCTGTGGTCTTCTCTAAAAGTCTTTCCTTATCACAGGTCATGAAAACTTGTGATGGGAATTTGACAAAACACTCAGTGTTTAAGAAATTAAGATTTCTTTCCTGGGGGAAAAGATTTTTTTTAAAAGTACTGCATATTTCAGCAAATATGACCTTTAGGGAACTGGAAAATCACCAAAGAAGTGGAAAGAAAATCATTCTGCTACATCCCTCTAGGAAAGATCTGTAAAAATAGAGGCCAGAGCCAGCTTTTGATTGATTTTCTACCAAAACTAACAAAAGCAAAAAAATCAACTACCTTAGATGGAGGACGGAGGTTAGTATCCTATGCTTACAGTCCAACTTGTTTTCCATGGACTTTGCATGAGATACATTGCATTTCATCTCAGGCAAGTCATTTGCCCTGTAAGTCCTGCCTGACTATCCTCTTCCCAAGGAAAGGATGGAAGGCAGCATCTGTTGAGCTGAACTATTTGAAATTGCTTGTAATAGGTAGTAGGCACTTTAGATATGTTATTGCTTTACTCCCTACAATTCTGCTTTGAGGTGAGCGCCACTACCCACAGGAAGCTGATGAGAAAGGAGGTCAGAGGGCAATGTAATTTGCCTAAACAAGGGTCACTTAGCTTGTCTGTGTTGGAGTTGGGGTTCAGATAAGGTCTGACTCTCACAACAGTGATGAGCTCATCAGGAAATAAAAGTTATAAAGACATTCCTGAAATGTTTTCTCAGAGGTTCAAAATTAAAAGTGATTCACTAAATGTGTTAAGGTGGAAAGGGGATCTCTTCTTCCTGAAAGAAACAGGAAAAATGGGGAAAGCTAAATGTAGAAGATCAAAATTAATTACTGCAATGAAGAACGAAGTCAACTGTGTACAACGCACAATACACCTGGGGCAGAATAAAAGCAGTGATTTGCCTTTTAATGAAGAATGGCAAGATGTAGTATATAAATGCAATGGTATTTCGGAATAAAAAAGGAAATTTAGAAACTCAAGGGAACACAGACTGCCGCTTTTTTAAGTTTTGGAATTCTTTATTGTCAAGTGTTAGAACACTTTAATAGTGTCTGACCAATCAGACCCAAATTATGATTCTAGGACTTTATTTTTGATCAGCTGTGGGAAATGAGTGCATGAAATGAATTTTCTGAGTTCATTTACAGGCTGGATAGGCAAGAAACTTTGAAACTTAAATCAGTCTTAGATTAATTACAATAATAGACAGACTGGGCTGGGATTAGTGTCATTTGCCTTGGAGCAAAATTTAGGGGGGCACGAAGAGACTCAATAATTAAAATAATATTTTAAAAATAAATTAAAAACAAAAAATCCATGATGTACAACATTAAAATTTTAAATAAAGATGAGCTATTGTTTGTGTTTTACTATCTTGTATTATTGTATGACTGGAATAGTTGTTTCCAATCAGCCCATCGTTCCCAGCCAGTGTGGCCCTCATAGCACCTGCCAGGTGTGTGGATGAGGATGGACAATGGTGTGTGAACAATATTTTGATTGTAGAACTTTTTCCACATGGTTTAAACTATAAGGGGATATTTTGATAAATACAGATGCACACATATTTTTACTTTTTTCTTTTCCCCACATATAGTTTTTTTTTTTCTTTTGCCTCACCCCCAACATGGCTCTCTGCCTAGCACTGATCATTGAGTTCTAAGCAGTTGACAATTCAGAATTCCTCTACTCACATTTAGGTTTGAAGATAGTCGTGTTCAATGTTCTAGGGATTTGCTTCAGACAAGCTAGAGTTTATTTCATGGGACTCTAAAGGAATTAATTTCCCTATCAGCATTTGGAATGGATAGTACAGTAATGTATAGTGTATTTCTCCTCTGAGCACATAGATATATGCCCAATCCTAGCATAGTGCTTGACATGAATTAGCTGCCCAGTACATGTTAGTTCTCTGAGCTTGCAAAATCCCACAGGTGGAAAGAATATTGGGGCTTTGATTGTGAAGTAATAGTAGTAATAAATAGTAATCATTACATCCTTTTTTTGGCTGGTCTTATATTATCTTTCAAGGCAAGGAAGACCTGGGTCCCATCTCTCGAAACCAAAATTAATTATAACCAAATATCTGTTCCCTAGCTCCTTTCCTCTACAGGCAAAAACTAATGAAAGACACAGCATCTAGGTTTCTACGAGATTAAGACTTATCTCACTGTGTGAAACTCCTTGAGGTCATGTTCGGTGTCTTCACTATCATACAGTCTTTGGATAAATACCCATTAAGTGCTATGACTCTGAATTACAGCAATAGCCTGACTACTAACTTGTGGCTTATTTTTGCCAGGTTTCAGAGGATGGTGGCTTTCACGTGCCTGGCTGGTATCTGTCTGGTGAAGCATAATGCTTCGTGTGAGGATTATCAAAAGCACCTGGAGAAAGCCAAGTCCCCAGGAAACTCAGCCTGGACTGTGCTGTGTGGGCTCCCAGGGAGAGACTAAAAATATTCCTAGGCAATATTACTTGTTGTTTGGTTAGAAGGGTTTGAGGTAGCCTGGATCCCTTACCTACATGGTGAAGATCTTTTTCCTGCATCCAATATCAGATTTAGAGAAAAATGAAAACTTGTGTATTACAGAAAAGCCCAGAAATAGAGTGAAGAGCAAGGTGTGATGCAATTTTTTTTTGAGTGGAATATTAGCAACTTACCATGCTGGGAGCTTAAAGATCTACAAATAAATTCTGAGTTTCTGGTACCCCCCAATTGTCCCCAGTTTGCAGATTTACCGATGTTGTGAAAAAAAAAAAAAACACAATCCAAAAGTATAATAATGATGATGAAAATTTTAATCTCATTATCAGGCTGATAGGCCATAGATTAGGGGATAGGAAATTTCAGGGGTCATAAGCAACAATCTTGAGTATGTATAGTCTTAGAAACAAGTCAAGGAAAAAACAATCTAGATTAAGTAATGGAGAATGTTTTCTCATATTTACCTTCTGGTTTTAAGGGCAGCCCAAGGAAATATGTCTAAAGGAACTCCTTGAGGATTCACAACGATGGTTATTTGTACATGCCCCCCTCCCAAACACGCAACTAGCCTGTGAAAAAAACAAAAGTCAACCACATGATGCTGCTTAAAACCTAGTGACTTGTTATGCATACAAGTATGTATTTAATATTTTTGAAGTTAGATTTTGATATTGGTTAGGCTTATATGCAAACCTCCTATTCAGTAATACGTTATATGCTTTTGAGTTTTGCTTAGTAGAGAAATGTATATATATTTTTCTCCAGATCAAAAGACTTTTTTCCCTCTTACTATGTGGTCATTAATAACCCTGCTAAATTTAAAATGTATTCATTGATTCACAATGTGCATTTAAATGATGAATCTCTTACTGTTGTTTTCCCAAGATATCCAAAATCTGAAATGAAATACCATCTTGTCTTCTTGCCAAAGAACAAAACACAACCAAAACAACCCCTCAAAACAAAACCCAAACAAAAACCCAACTGTAAACCTTATAAAATAGTGTTAGTTATATAGGATAAAAATTTGGCCATGTATTATTGATTTTACAGAGGTAGTCTTGAAGAGTATAAAGCTGGCTTAGAGTGTCCTAACATAAAGTTATTAGAGGAAATATTTTTGGTGCCTTGAGCACAGAACAATTTGACCTGGATCTCGAAAGCCATAGAGCCTAGTTTAAAAGTGATAGGTAGTGGCTGAGCTGGTATTACTGCTGCTCTAAAGGGAAAAAGAATTTTAGTAGCATTTCGCACTTGAAGTCCATTGATTGAAATGGAAGGAGGGTCTGTGAGAGAAACTATAAAAGCTAAGGATCAGTCGCATTTTCTTTCAGTCTAGTTGGCTGATGCAGTAATAGGTCAAACACTTTAATGTACAGCATTTGAAAATAGAAACTTCTAGGACTCCCTGACCCTCTCAGTGTATTCCCAATAGAGATGTCTATGTTGTGATTCCAGCAGGAGAGACACAGTTGGTGTACTCAGGCCCATGCGTTGCTCAATGAGAGAAGAGAAATCTCTGGCTTTCACGTGTTTTTAATGAAGTCTCTGACAATCTTGACACTTAGTTTGGTTTTCAGCTGGACATTGAGAGGTTGTTAACTTCCCAGATCGATTTAAATCATGTTAAAAATACTCTGGTATGCGTGGTTGGTTAACTGCAGGTGTTTGGCTGTGAACGTTGAGGAAGCACAAATATGCAGCTAGAACATTGTGGTGATATGACTGGTGTATAATGATGGGAGCGGAAGCTCAGAGAAAACATCGTTTATTACCAATTTATTTCCTTTTCAGAAGTGTCTCTGTGATGCCAAACATCTGGACGGAAAGCAAGAAGGCTTTGAGAATTCTTTGCAAAGATTGTTTTTCTCACCCATCCATCCATCCATCCATCCATCCATCCATTCATTCATTCAAAAAAACATTTATCAGGTATGTATTGTAGACTCTCCAAAGAGCTTAGTAGGGGAGGAAGCTATGCACACATCGTAATATTATTATAGAACTTAGAAAGAAATTGGAGAGTGCCACAGGAGAAATGCAAATAGACTATTACACCTGAGCAGACTAGTTATCTAGAGGTGGGAAACTCAGGAACGCCTTCTGGAGGAGACAGCATTGAGCTGAACTTTAAAGTGGATGTTTTCATTCTAATCAGAATTTAGGCTACGTAATAGACTTTTGATTTTGATTGCAAAGTGTAGAAAACACAACTACAACCTGACTTAACCTACTGAGGAGGGCACAATCCATTCGAGTAGGATGGTTCTCATTCAAGCCACATGACTGGAATACAGTAGGAGCATTTTCTGTGAGATTGAGATGCTTGCTCCAGAACGTGAGGAGAGATCGGCCTATAAAGCTGGTATTTATTAAACAATAGTGTAAGATGTGAGGCTGTAAAGGCAGGTGCATCTGTAAATGTCAGAAGAGAGAAGAAAAAGAGGTAGAGAGTAGGAGGGCAAGGGAAGATATAAAGGACTTGGATTTTGATCATGACAGTGAAGTTAAAAGAGCTGGATATGTATTCTAGATCCTCGATGTGTGTGTGTGTGTGTGTGTGTGTGTGTGTGTGTTTATATGTGTGTATATAAAAATATATAAATGTTTTAGTGATTTCAATACCTCCATTTTCACATGGTCATCTTTTCTGTGTCTTTGTGGACAATGATTTTAAGGCCAGCTGCTTGTGGACTCTCAAGGAATGAACGAACCCATCACATGAATATACTCTCTTATCCTCTGTAGGTAAATCCTTAAGACACAGCATAATCCACTTTCAAAAAGAACCAATTTTGGTTAAATGTTTTAATTTTTTTCCTTGGCGCATCTGACCCTTAAGAATTCAGATAACTAACTCAATGTTTAGGAAATGTTTCTCCTCTAATCAAAAACAAAGGAGCTAAAAGAAACATGTATTTTAAGGAAAATTTAATTATATAATTTTGGATTACCAACAGTTCCTTACACACACACACATGTTGTTTTGTAAAAACTGGAAAGAACTCCTTGAGCATTTTGTCTTAAGAATAGGAAGTTCTATTTTGCCAAGTATAAGGGAATGTAGATGCCAAGAGTTTCAAGTTTTTCTTAAAATTAAGTTACAACTCATATTTGAGGAAATTTCTCAAAAACCTGGCAAAATGTCATCATTGGGAAATGAAAGCAGCTTATCACTGATGGATTCCTTGGTACCTAACAAAATAATCAAAAGGGCGATACGGCAAATGCAGATGGAGACCTGGTTCTTCAAGACTGGCAGCTAAGCCATCATGATCTCCGAAAAAAAAATCCTCACAAATTGGGGGAAATTTTTTTTTTAATGTAACCTTTCATCAAAACTCTGCAATCATAACCACTAGCTTACATTTCTTCAGTGCCAGGTGCTTTGATAAGGGCTTTGTAAACTTAATTCAAGGTAATTCTATCAACAGCAGTAGGAGGTGGTGTATTGTCACAATCACGTCACTGGTGAGAACTCTGAGGAGCAGAGATGTTAGGTAACTTCCCTAGTTCATATGGCCAGTAAGAAGTGGGTCTGGGATTTGAACCCCAGGATCTGCTGTCAGGGCCAGGCTTCCATCTGGTTATTATGATGTGTACTGCTAGAACATAAATGTATATTTTCTAAGGAAAGAGCATGAATACTAGTGATCACTGAACCTCGCTCTGGTGAAAGGGATTTTTGGTATTCCACTGGTTCAATGTGGAAAGTTCAGTAGATTAAATTATGGAAAATTTTCTTAATTCTAATTTATTACCCTTATACCTGTACTACTGAGTATTTTCTGCATTCCTGACTGCTTTAAATAAACAAAAGCTAAGGGTTTTCTTTCCATTAAAACAAAAACAAAAACAAAAACATGCGCATCAGGGCACCTGGGTGGCTCAGTCTGTTAAGCATCTGCCTTCGGCTCAGGTCAGGATCCCAGGGTCCTGGGATCAAGTCCTGCGTCGGGCTCCCGGCTCAGCGAAGAGCCTGCTTCTTCCCTCCCTCTTCTCTCTGCCCCTCCCCCGATTGTGTTCTCTCTCTCTCTTGCTCTGCTGTCTCTCCTGTTGCTTAGAGCTGCAGAAAACTTATGGGTTCCAAGTAACTTAGAAGGTTAAAGCCTCATCTTCCCCTATAGCATCACCTTCTTAGGAAATTAAATTTTGGCTAATTACCAGGCTGGAGGAGTCCCCCGACCCTGCCACAAATGTCACTTATTTATTGGATGTGTTACTTATTACATCAATAAAACTGTAGGACTTAATTACTCTTGCTCTTTTCTAAATATAAAGAGAATTTGTTGACTTGAGCAGGTGTTCATGAGAGAGGGTAGATGTTTGAAGTGAACTGGGTCATCTCATATGCCACTTGAAAAATTGGCCTGAATTTCAAGGATGCATTAGAAATTTCGCTGTGTAGTGTCTGAGTCCCCGTAACCAGGAGCTCTCCAACTCCGAAGGGCATTAAGTGCATGACTTGAAAATGCTGAAGTCTACTTGGTGTCCGTCAGCCCTCGTTTCACCTAGTCCTGTCCCTGCCAGTTGCTGATGGAGGCTGGGATGCCAGACCGCAGAATCGAGGAGCTGTCACCTTGACAAAGTATCGCTCGTTCTCCTTCCTCCATCAAATGGGGGGCTTAGTCAAGCCTGATTTCTATACATAGAATTGTGACTTCTCTAAATTGCTGCTGCCTTTCTGACACCAGGAAAAACCCAGCCTTGTTTCTGATGTTTCTCACTGCATTCCAGGAGGATTACCAGCTCCTGCATCTGGCACACTGACTTTCTTGGTTCCACACCCTCCACTCTTGGTCACCCCTCATACACAGGTGACCTCTAACTAATAATAATGAACCCATTCTCCCTGTGACTTGGTGATTAACCGCCAGGTCTTCCCCGGGAAGAGTTTGGAGGAGGAGGAACCATGACCTTTGTCTTCACATTTCCCTCACTCCATATCGCTCTCTGCCTCAGTTTCATCTTCTGCAACATCAGGACAATAGGCACAGTCATCCATAGTACTTGATGTGTTTACGGTTGCCTGGGGGGTTGATGTATTAATATTTTAAGTACTTTGGGGTTGAATAGCCTCCCTTTCTCTAACTAGACAGGTCAGTGAGATAATGCTGAATGCCTTCCCAGTGCTCCTGTCTCTGAAATGCTCTAGTTAGTGAGGCTCACATGAGTTAACGCAGGGCCTGGCGCTAGCAGACTGTTGCTGGTGGTTGTTATGAACAGTCTTGGTAGTATTTTTATTGCCCTGGCTTGAGCTCAGTCAAAAAAGGCATGTGGCCAGTTTCCAGCGACAGTTCATGGTAGCCTGCAGTCAACAACAGCCTGTTTGAGAGGAAGAACTCAAATATACTCATTCGATAATTTTCATGATATCCACCATGTGCCAGGCACTGTGTTGTCCGGTGACAACTCCCATGACCTAATAAAGTCAGAGGAGCTGTGTTAAAAAAAAAAATAACTGAAAGTGTCACAAAGATACATCCAGAAAATAATGTGACGCGTGCCTAGGAACTCGGTCAGTGGAATGAATGGTATTTTCTTGCCTACCATGGTTGAAGCAAAGATCCTTTCCCCAACAGAACTCCTGCCCTTGTAGCCGACAACATTTTTTGTTCTCTTCTCTGCTCTTCTTTCTCGTCCTGGCTTCCCATAGACAACCTCAGTGTCTCACTTGCGTAGGGCCATTTGATCATTTCTCAGACATGGTGAACAGTTATGCTAAGTTCTTCTGACCTTCTGTATCACAGTTCTTGACTCTCCTGTTGGTTCTCTAAGTCAATTCAGTCTAATGGATTTGTTTGGTGTTTAACCCGTGTTGGGTATTGAGGTAAAAAGTGACTATTAAGCTGTTGTTGTCCTTTGAGGACCATTATAATTCCGCATGGAGGAGACAAACTCCAAAGTAGGGCATCTCACTATGCTACGGCGAGCCTGAGTCCACAGGGTACCATGGCGCCCATTGATGTTACAGCTTTGCCTCCACCCCCTGTTTCTCATCACGGCTCGTACCACCCATTATGTGAAAACACGGTGTTCCTGACTCACAGTCTGTAGGAGTTGTACTCTGAGTTTTATATTCTGTTTTTTTCCAGTACTGGTAATGGGGTTGTCCTGAATCATTTATTTATACTCTCTTGGCCAGTTTATTTTGACATATGACATATATTTACTGATGGAGAAAACACATGTAGTTGTGAGTGTGGTGCAATGTTTTTCCTTTGGAAATAGAAACAAGGGAGACGTCATGTAGGTTTTCCTAGCTGAATAGTTATCTTGATGTCCTTCGGCGGACCCAGAGTACTTCTGCATTATCCCTTCTGTGTGTGTACGTGTGCACACATACATGTTGTGAAGGATGGAAAGAGTATGATAACATCTATTCAATGTACTTATTTGAATAGTATTTGGGGTAAAGGAAAAACGTGGCACATCACTAATTTGGACCCTTTGACATGTTTATTGCCAGATTCACTTCTCTGGACTAAGCATCTATATTTTCATTAATCCTTAGTGTTTGCTATAAAATAATTTCTTATTCCGTGCATTTTAAAATCAATCTGGATCTAGGTTCAGTCAACATTTCCTATAGTGCAGGAATTGCTTTCACTTTATTGATTTTTGCATGGCTTGCTGAATTCTGGAATAACTTTTATTTCCTTACGTTTATTGTGCTTGTATTTCTGGCTGGGGAAGCAGCCCCACTGCCAGGCTCGGGTCTCCTCCCAGTGCTTCTGATCCCTCCTTTACTTTTTCTCCATCAGTCTCTGCCCTCTTATTCTTTCCCATTTGGTTCATGCTGTTTATTCCGTCTGGAATGTCCTCTCTCCCTCTTCCCTTTTCTCTGCCTAGAGAACTTCTCCTCTCTCAAGGCCCATCTGACATGTTGTCCACTCGAGATGCCCTCTCCACCATTCCCACAAGTGTGGGGGCTCCTGCCCTGGGTTTCCACTGCATCCTATACCAACCGTGGATGTGTGCAACCCCCATAACTCAGTACTTTAATGACTCATTTTTGTTCGTTTGTGATCTTTTTTTTAATCAACAAAAGTTGAACTCCATTTGGAGGAGGAACACAGCGTCTGCCGTATACAGGACTCAACTATGAACCAAATGAATAAACTTTACAGTAATATATAAAGAAATATCAAGAAGAGTATTATGTGGCTCTTTATTCATAACCACACTCAACTGTGTCAATCATTGATTAGTCCTTCTTCGGGCTCACTCACTCTTCTTTAATATTGATCTCCATCTTTCTTTCATGCATTTGCTTTTAGTATTGCAAAGCATTAGTACTTGATGTGTTTACAGTTGCCTGGTGGTTTGATGTATTAATATTTTAAGTACTTTTGGGTTGAATAGCCTCCCTTTCTCTAAACTAGACGCATCCGTGAGATAATGCTGAATGCCTTCCCAGTGCTCCTGTCTCTGAAATGCTCTAGTTGTTCTTCCCTTATTGGAACTCCTTCAAAGGCAGAAGGGGTTTTTTTTTGTTATTCTATTAATTAAGGAATGATTTTGAATCATGTTTTCCTACCTTCATGGTTCCATATTTTTTTTTGTGACCAAAAATGAATAAAGATAAGGACACTTAATTTTTCTTAATCATCCTAAGCTTCATGATCCCCTTTTTCCAGTCAGAGCAAAAATGGTCGCCCAAGTTGTGCGTCTCACTGTACCAACTCCTCCTGCATGATGGCAAAAACTTCTGGACATTGAAGGGGCTTCATGTACTCTGTCATTATTTTTAAAGCTAGATCTTGTCAGACACCTGCTTTTTGTTCACAAAGAAGCACTGCCATTTTCTACTGAATGTAATAAGGGCAGAAAATGCCCCTCCAAAAAAAAACATAAAACAAACTTTTTTTTTTACATATGCTGAGAGAGAATGTAGTGTTAAAAAAGATTTCCTTTTGTGATAAATCAAACTCTAATTCATGAATTTTTAAAATTATCCCTTTCTGCTGTGGACATGAATTTCTAAAGTGTGTGTGTATGTGTGTGTGTGTGTGTAGACATTAATTATTGACAGAGTTGGAGTAGAACAAGTCACGGCAAAATATTCCTTTTAATCATAATTTATATATCCACGTCTCCTTCCTCTTTCTAATCTTGTTTCCTTATTATTTCAATGGTTTCTACCTTTACTACTAATGCATGAATATGTCTTTGCCAAATCATCTTTTTACTTGAAACGAGAAAGCTGTGAAATACAAACACACTTTCAAGTTAATAATAATAAGCTAATATTTATTGAACACTTATCATGTAACAGGCACTCTAGTAGGGATTTCTCATTTTGGTCATGAATTCCCATCAAAATGGAAACACTAAATGAAAATACTTAAAAACAAAATAGAAGCAATACATTTATAAGCCATAGGCATACCCTGATAATTTCTTTTGTGCTTATATAAGCACAGCCCTCATTCTGTACTTGATCTTCAGTTACCACAGACAAATTAATCTTCCTCTTTACTTGCCTTCATTTTAGTCAGAGAGCATTAAGGAAATATTTAGTATTTCTGGGATACCATGCCAATCAGACATTCTTAGTGTATCAGTGCCCCATACACCTTCAGGGAAGTTGTGAATATTTACGAGAAATTAGACCTAGAAAAAAAGAAGACTTATTTACTCACCCTACTTGTTAACTATTTTAACTCTGAAAATGGGCAGTACTTTTTTTTATTTAGAGTTTTAAAATTTTCCAGTATAGTTAACATACAGTTATATACTAGTTTCAGGTGTATAATATAGTGACTCAGCAATTATATACATTTCTCAGTGCTCATCATGATAAATGTACTCTTAATCGCCATCACCTATTTCACCCATCCTCCCCCTGCCTCCCCTCTGGTAACCACCAGTCTGTCCACTATAGTTAAGAGTCTATTTTTTTTATTTGTCTCCTTTTTGTTGTTCATGTGTTTTGCTTCTTAAGTTCCACACCAAAGTGAAATTATATGGTATTTGCCTTTCTCTGACTTATTTCACTTAGCATTATATCTTCTAGATCCATCCATGTTGCTGCAAATGGTAAGATTTCATTTTTTTTTATGGCTGAGTAATATTCTATTATGTATAAATACCACTTCTTTATCCATTCATCTATGGATGGGACACTGGGGTTGCTGCCAAAGGTTGAATATTGGGAATAATGCTGCAGTCAACATAGGGGTACTTATATCTTTTCAAATTAGTGTTTTTGTATTCTTTGGATAAATACCAGGTGGACTTACTGGATCATAGAGTAATTCTTTTTTTGATTTTTTTGGAGGAAACTCCACACTGTTTTCCGTAGTAGCTACACCAGTTTGCTTTCCCACCAGCAGCTCATGAAGATTCCTTGTTCATCCACATCCTCACCAACACTTGTTGTTTCTTATATTTTTGATGTTAGCCATTCTGGCAGTTGTGAGGTGATACCTCATGGTAATATTGACTCTGATGATGAGTGATGTTGAGCATCTTTTCATGCATCAAAATAGGCAGTATTAAATTAGTACTTTGGTGTTTCGATCAGCCTAATGTAGCAAGTTCATTATTTTTAAGTTTTTGGTAGTAAACAATAGCAAAAGAAGAAACAGAGAGAGGCAAAAATGTCTTCTCAAGGGATTTGAGAAACTGAAATGATCTTACACTTCTGAGGCAAACTGATTTTACAGAGCTGGAAGTGTAACCCAGGGAGACTTGATAATCTGCTAAAGTCACAGAACCAGCTAGTCATGGGGGAGGCTAAAACTCATGTCTTCTCTCTCCTTTCTTCAAGAAAGAGTTGCATAGAATATCTTTTTCTAGAATTTCTCCTTTTCCTTTTGATTTCCTTATGCCAATTATTTTATTTATCTTTATTTTATTTTTGTAGCAACATGATATATTTTATTATTTTTTCTTCTACTTCAAATTTGTCTTGTTGGTTTCTCTATACCCTATTGCCTTTTGCCTTCTTTTCTTGATTTATAAACAGTTTTATTTTCCCTTCAGGTTTTCTTGGCTTGTAACGTTTTACTGATTTTGAATACCTTCTAGTTTTTATGTTTTCAGTCAGAGACTCTGGGAAGGGGTTAGAAATTTTGGGATGTTGAACATCAATTGTCCAACTCAAATTCAGCCAAAACAACAACCAAAAGCCAATAATGAAGAAAAATGTTGTTTAGCAAAATATGTTCATAGAAGTTTTGTATTTGCTCTTTTTTTGAGTGGTACAGCTGTTGCAGCTGAATCCTGTATGCTGAAATTTGGATGGTTTTCATTTTGGAAGATAGTGATAAATCTGGGAGTTGAATAGTTATTCCAATAAAAATGTTTTTTTTTTTAAATATTACTTACATAGGAGAGAAAATAAATATAATATTATGGGTTATTATTGCTTTTAATTCACAATTTAGCAGTTAATTACAGCACAATCTTGTATTTATTCTCTGGCTATTTATGTTGGTTCTGTGTTTTGCGAGTGCCATAAGACCTTACTGTGCCCAGTTTATATGCTAATTTTAAGTTTTAAATGTACTGGTATTGTGTATATGCATTTAACAAAGACATGCATCTGCTCAAATAAACTCCATTTTCTGTCTTGTCTAAATCACTTGTCAGGATCAAGTTCAAATAAGAGGGCAGAGAATGACCCATATGCCCCCTTGACTGAAGAAGTAGAAAATGTTTCTATACACAAGAGCTGAGAAGTGGTAAGATTTCCTTTATCTTTCTCTTGTTTCCCCTTGGTGGTCTCTTCTCACCTTCACCAGCGACCAGCACACGTGAGGCCCGCAATGCAGCACAGGAAGGTAGAGATAGAAAAAGAAAGGAAAAAGGGAGGTTTGGGGGAGACCTCTTATGAGCACAGGTACCTCACATTTTAATACCCATCCTCATCACCATTAAATGTAATGGTTTGTTCAAGCTGCCTTGGGAACATTTCAAAAATACAAAAACATTTAAAAGGCATTTAAAAGCCCTTCAGCTGTGTATACATGTGTATTTAGTTATTTTGTTTGGCCCACAGAGGATTAAAGAAACCAAGGGAATGTTCGCTCATCCTATCCAACTTTGCCGTTTTGCAGCAAAGTGTCATTTTTGATCACTGGTTTAGTTAAACATGTGCACGGAGGACATAATTGTTGTTCAGGTTAATCTGAACAACATTTCCCCAAATTTCTGGCAGGATTCATGACCAGAACACAACATCCATGAAAAATTAGACTTGGCCCACAACATGTTCAGTACACAAAGGAATCCAGACAGTGAGTTTAGTAAAAATGAGGAAATGGCTCTAAAAGAAGTGTCACATATTCACCTCACGTTTGTATTCCTTTCAATGGCAGTTTTTATGAGAATTTCTTGTTTCCTATCTACCTGCCTTTAATATGTCTTCTTCCCTCTTAATTGTTCATTCAGGGATCCCTGGGTGGCGCAGCGGTTTGGCGCCTGCCTTTGGCCCAGGGCGCGATCCTGGAGACCCGGGATCGAATCCCACATCAGGCTCCCGGTGCATGGAGCCTGCTTCTCCCTCTGCCTATGTCTCTGCCTCTCTCTCTCTCTCTGTGTGTGTGTGACTATCATAAAAAAAAAAAAAAAAAAAAAAAATTAAAAAAAAAAAATTGTTCATTCAAATCTATACTACAACTGAGTTAAAGAACTCAGTATTGAAGAGCATCTACAGGACCCAGATGGAGTAATGGATTTTTAAAAGATAAAAAAAGAACAGTACATTGCCTACTACTCCAGTCCACATTGGTTTCTCCCTTCCTTGTTCTCTGTAATATTTTAATCTGTCCCACAATATCAGTCCTGATTATCTGCTCTATTATATTTATGCCAGTTCAAAAACAGAGTAGTAATAAAATCAAATAAGGTAAGTGTTCATGGTTATGCTTTGTAAACTATCAAGTAATGTGTAATGCATTTAAACTTATTTCATATATGACCTCTGGTTCTCAAATTATGTCATAATTATTTTTAAAATTCTATCTTATCTAGCACCATGCTGAACAAAAGGAGGGTCTATATTATTGACTCACTTAATAATCACTGTTGTATAGTTAAAATTTTTGGAAGTTATTCTCAACCATCGAAAAGCATACTGACTCAAGGCCAATATTCTTCAAAGTGGACTCCATTAAAGCCAGATATAGTTCTGAGAGAAATGTTTAATTTGAAAGGTAAGAGTTCAGGTTAAGTTTCCTTTATTCCTAAATACATGTTTCTTTTTTCCCTTCGAATATATCAGATTTTTCCATTTGAAAATGGTAGTTATTTCTACATTGGTACATAGGTTCTAGAGGACCAAAAGACTTTGATAAAAAGAAAGCAATTAAAAATGACCAATAATATCCTTGAACAGTAATCTCCTTAAAGACAGAGACTCTTGGATATTATTTTTGAATTGTTTTTAGCACATAGCAAATGATGTTATAGACACTTAATTAAGGTATGTTGGATAAATGAATAGAGTTCTAATAGTAGGGGGGGGGGTACATCTGTGACCAGCAGACCTTGGCTGTAACTATTGCTACCAGAGGAGAATTAACAGCATGAAAGGTATCTTATCATCAAATGAAAAATGGCATGAAATTCCCTTTTAATTTATGAGTCGGATGCCTGGGCTAATCACTGAGCATAAATTTGTCTATAATAAAAGGACACTTCCTATGAAAATGATTTGTTAACATTCATTTCATGATGGAGGTTTTATCGCACAATACCTAGGTTTGCTCTGATAAGGATATCCAGTTGGAATTGCTACCTTATTTATATGTTATCTTAATAATGGAAATGTGTCTAAGTTAATTGGGAAAGATAAAGCACATACAAAGTAAAGAATGAAGAAACATCAGTGATGGCAGGAAAAATCTGTAACCCGAGATAAAGGATTTCTTGATATTAAACCCAATAAAAGGAAATACACTATTGCGCAGCACTCCATCAGCTATCTTTCTATCTTCTCTGCTAAATCCAGCTCCTCCTCCTCCTCCCAAAGTTTCTACTCCTCCCCCAGCATTCTCTATTTATCCCATTTCTCACTGAAGCCGCCACTACAGTTTGAGTGAAGGCCATGTTTGCAGCTATATGCAGGAGATTTCTGTTTTCACATCCATTTTCATTTCAAATTTAAAAACAGAAAATCTGAGTCACTTTAAAGTTATTTAAAGTCATTTTAAAATAACTCTTTTACCCAACTTCCTTATTTTCTTCATCATTTCATCACCTACAGAGGAACTTCTTCTTTTATTTTCTATAGAAAATTCTCTCTGAAACATGTGTTTTTTCAAACATGTATGGGAAATTTGTAGGCAAAAGACACACTTACAAGGGTTCTCCTCCCTCACAGCAGTAAAGCTAACCAAAAGAACTAATAAACGAAAGAAAGAAAGAAAGAAAGAAAGAAAGAAAGAAAGAAAGAGGCAACAAAAATGATCTATATTGACCTTATAAAGTCTTAACCTCATGCTACAAACCCAACAATTATTATCATGACACAAGTTCAATCTAATGTATAGCTTCTCAACACAGTGCCGCAAGTGCCATTTCTGCAAGTGTTGCAGAAATTAAGGTGTTGCAGAAACAAGCAAACAAATATGAAAGCCTCCAATAATATCCACCAGCTAGGGAGGCATGGACTATACACATGAACAAACTGTGGAAAAGAACAGAAAATATTTTGTCTCGAGCCAATTCTTCCATGGCAGCTAAGTCAGAATTGAGAAGAAAAGCTCTAAGCTAAGCAGCTCCTTAGTCGGGTGGGCTAAGATCTAGAAGCGGGTCTGTTGTGAAACAAACATCAGACAACAAATGACCAGATACTCAAGGACCTAAAATCAGAAGCATAAAGTGCCAGTCCGGTGGCCTTTTTTATTCACGGGAGCAAGGGAACAAACCACTTCCCAGCAACACTGTATGTGCTATTGTGGTGCCAGATGGACTCTCAACCAGCCTGAGTTCCAGTGATTTTGAGAAAAACAGCAGGAGAAATTTCTCCTGCCTAAGTCTCCACCTTGCTTTCTTTGGTCCTCAGGAAAATGAATGATAATATGCCAACAGCACTCAGACCTCCATGTTGTTCATGAAGAGGAAAATCTGAAGGGAGTCAAGGAGATGTTTCTCACTCTATTTTAGGGAAAAGAGCAGAACATAGAGATCTGCCCCCAGTCAACAGTAAGGGACTTGTACGGGAGAAAGTATCATGTTGGTTCTGTTCATTATTCTTGGTCAATACCTCTGGCAGTACCTGGGATAGAAAGGGCTCAATAAGGATTTGATAAAAAAAAAAATTATTATTGCAGAAGGCTAAGAGTCTGGATGTTGAAATCAGATATGGTTAAGAGGCTGAGATCGGCAACTTTTTACCTTTGTGTCTGTAAACAAGTTATATGATGCTTTTTTATCTTTATAGATAAAATTCAGGTAATAATAACACCTATCTCACCGTGGGAATTAAAAGACATAATATACTTAAGGTGTTCAGCACATGACTCTGCTGCGTATTCTCCCTTTGGTCCCCCCCCCCCCCCCCCCCCGCCAGTGTGGCTCTCTAGTAACCCTATTTTCTCCTCTTACCTCTTCAAGTCTAAGGTGTGGTAAGATTTTTCCACCGTTGTTGGTCTCTGTAAGGTCTACTTACATGAAAATGTCTTCAATCTTCTGAATTGGATTTTGTTTCCCGATAGTATTTTGAGTGATACAGAGTCTAGAAAAGAGCGATAATGAGAAAGGATGAACTTCTGGTGGTAGTGGTGGACGGAGTACTCTAAGTAATGGTCATGGCAGTAGTGACCAGAGTAGTACAGCAATAAGAATAATGGTAAATTCTACTGCTGAGGGCAGAGAGACAAAATATGACAGAAAATCTGTCACAGAAAATAAATATATAGTGCCTAAAATCAATATGATATTCCCTATGGCCAGAGACATGTTTTGATAATAAGAGTTTTGCACTATCAAGAAAATTAAAGGGGCGCCTGGGTGGCCCAGTGAATTAAGCACCAGACTCTTGACTTCTGTTCACGTCATGATATCAGGGTCATCGGATTGAGTCCTGTGTCAGGCTCCACACTAGGCATGGAACCTGCTTAAGATTCTCTCTCCTTCTCTCTCTGGCCCCTTCCCACCTCTCTTTAAAAAAAAAGAAAACATGAAATTTTTAAATACAAACAATCCAAAATTTTCATATAAAAGGTTAATTGATACACTAAAAATATCAGTACTGACAAAGAATGCAGAAAATCAATGTTGTTACAAAATATGAGAATACATTTTAAATCAGAACACCTAATTAGTAAGCTAAAAAATAAAATCAATAACAAAACTGAGAACTTAACTTTAAAAATTCTAAGGAAAAATTTTTTAAATGAGAATTGGAAAATAGATACTAGAATTGGAACACCTAGGTAGCTCAGTTGGTTAAGAATCCAACTCTTGATACCTGTTTGGGTCATGATCTCAGGGTCCTGAGATTGAGCCCCATGTCAGGCTCTCTGCTTAGTGAGGAGTCTGCTTCAATCCCTCTCCTTTTGTCCCTCTCCCTTACGTTCTTTCTCTCAAATAAATAAATAAAGCTTTAAAAATATGTATAAAAAAGATACTAGAATCCAATATATGGAAAATTGCTTTCCTGAAAAACAGAACAGAAAAAAGTATTCAAAGAAATAAAAAGAATAAAGAATAAAAATAAGGGATGCCTGAGTGATTTAGCTGTTGAGCATCTGCCTTTGGCCCAGGGGGTGACCCTGGAGTTCCTGGATCGAGTCCCACATCAGATTCCCTGCATGGAGCCTGCTTCTCTCTCTATGTCTCTCTCTCTCTCTCTGTGTGTCTCATGAAGAAATAATTTTTTTTTAAAGAATGGGTTAAAATGGTAAATTAAAAAAATAAATAAATACTTTAATGAAATGGCATGATCTTTAATTCAGAAAGTCTCATTGCCCATGAAATAGAGAGAGAAAGAAAGAGATGAATCAGAGGCAGAGACAAAAGCAAGGTAGAAAAAGAGAGAGAGGTTATCCTAGTGAATTATTTATCTTCAGTTATTTAAAAAGATTATTCATAATTCAGGTAAACAAATAAGTTTACATCGGACTTCTCATTAGCAATTTTATTTATTTTTTATTTTTTTTTAATTTTTATTTATTTATGATAGTCACAGAGAGAGAGAGAGAGAGAGGGGCAGAGACACAGGCAGAGGGAGAAGCAGGCTCCATGCACCGGGAGCCCGACGTGGGATTCGATCCCGGGTCTTCAGGATCGCGCCCTGGGCCAAAGGCAGGCGCCAAATCGCTGCGCCACCCAGGGATCCTCTAGCAATTTTAAATAAAAGAAAGCAGTAGAACAATGCTGTTAACAAGTATTGAGTATAAATTTGAACCAAGAATTAAATACTTAATCAAGTTTTTCATATGTCAAAGTTGAGGAAAATAGACTCAAACAATAATTCAAAAAGTCCGTATGTTTCTAGTCTAAAAAATGGTGTTTTCCATTTTTTTGAATAAAAAATTTGAAGGTGTATTCTAGCCACAGACACACACACACACAAAATGCATTAAAATAAAGAATTCACAAATGGTCAAGCTAAGGAACTAAGCAAATGAATACTGGCGAGTATAAGGTAATAAAATTGCTTTATTTTTTTTTAATCCTTCATGGTAAAAACCAATAAATATATCATTACTCTCAAGTTTATAAATGGAGATATGTATTTAAATTTTAAGTAAAGGCAACCACTAATGGAACATGCTAGAGTCTGTATCCTGCAGATGAGTAGGATAATGTGTGTGGATTTGGGGTAAGAGTTGAAGATGTTAATGACACACAGGGGTATGGAAAAACAAACCACAGATTATATAGCAAACCACAGAAAACAAAAATAAACAAAAATAAGATGGAGGATGGAAAACCAAATATAACTGCTTAGTAATAATTACAAATGCAATAGTCTTTTAAGAGAAAATGATTCTTATTCAAAGAACTAAAAATGATGTGCAATCCACAAAGAAGATACTGAAAATAAGTATTTCAGAAAGTTTGAAAATTTAAAAGAAAAAATGGTCCAAAGAAAATTAAACAGGAAACTAAGTAGGAAGAACGCTCAATTCAACAACTTGCTTATGATGTGCCTTGACGTAGTTTTCTTCGTGTTTCTTCTTCCTGGGGTCCACTGAGCTTCTTGATTCTTGGCTTTGTGATTTTCATCAAATTTGGAGCTTTTTTTGGACATTATTTCATCAAATATTTTATTCTGTTCTCCTTTTTTTTTTCCAGGACTAACAACATGCATGTGTTAGACTGTATAAATATTGATTCACAGTTCACTGTAGTTCTAACTTTTGTTGTCTCTTTTCCTCTCCATTTCATCCTAGTAGTTTCTGTTTCCTTTTCTGCAAGGTCCTCCATCTTTTTTCCACAACATCTAATCTAGAATTGCAGAATCATTTCTCATCTCTAGAATTTTGATTTGGATATTTTTACATCCTTCATCTTCCCCTCATCATGTTCATGTTTTTCTCTACCCTCTTGAACACATGGAAAAATTTTAAAAAATATGTTTTAATGCTCTCATTTCATTTTATTATCTATGTCATTTTAGGATGTGTTCTATTGACTTCCCCCTCCTAATTATGGAGCATATTTTCTTGCCTCTTTGCATGCATATTAAGTTTTGACTGGATACTGGATATTGTTTCCTCTCTGTCTCCTATGCTGAATCTCACTCTTTTTTGGGGGTGAGGGCTTTTTTCTGGGGCTCAGTATGACTTGGAAACAATGGATCCTTTCAAATCTTGCTTTTAAGGTTTGTTAGAGCAAGTCCTGGACAGCCTTTGGTCTAGGACTTGTTTGGCCCCACCACTGAGGCAATGCTTTCATGATGAGGACTGACAAATGCTCTATGTATTAGGAGTCCTTTCCATTTGGCTAGTTGGGAGCACAAACTATATTTGGTCCCATTTGAGCTCTGGGGATTGTTCTGCTTATTCCTTTCCAGTGGCTCTTTCCTAAGTCTTGGGCTGCTGTCTTATACACAGGTGCATATCAACACTGAGCCAAAAACTTGAAGGGACCCTTCAAGCAAATCTCTCAGACTCTTTCTGTGCATCTTTCTCCTTCCTGGTTCTCTGCCATGAAAATTTTATTCATCTTGGCTTTTATAAACTGTAAACTCTTTCTTCACCTCAGCAAGACTGCTGGGCTCAGAGTTGGTCTTCTTTCTGGTACAGTCCAGAAACTTGCTATAAGCTGGAGCACTCATAAGTCTAAAGTCACTTGTTTTCCTTCTCTTATAAATCACTATCCTGTGTTGTTTGTTGTTCAATGTCTGAAAACTATTGCTTCATTTTTGCATGGTTTTCTATGTGAACAATGTGGAAGACCAGTCCCCATCCCTGTTATTCCATCACGTACAGAAGCAGATGTCCTCATATTAAATTCAGACAAACTTGAATTCAAGACAGAAAGCATTACAATGGACACTTATTTTATTACCACTATAATCTGTATGAAAGTATATTTGTCTTATACTTTTTATACAGAATTAATTCTTTCAAACATCCCACTCATTTTGACTATCTACCATGTGCCAACACTTTTCTGTTATGGGCAATTTAAAAAGAGAGTCAATGTTCCTGCTCTCAAAAAGCTTCTAATGGAATGCAGAAAGATATTAATAAATAAACACTCCCAGATAAAATGATCAATAGTGAGTGTTGTAGAGAGAAGTAAAATAGGGTAATGTAATAAGTATCTATCAGATCCAGAGATTTTTGAGGCATTGCTAATTTCAGATAAGTTATGAATAACAAGAGGGAAACTGCCATGCACAGGACAGGAAGAGAAACATTCTGGAAAGTGGGAATAGTTACGCACCCTAATATGTAAGCTTGTCTTGCCTGAGGAAGAGACAGAAGGCCAGCGTGGGTGGCGGGTGCTGGGATAAGTCACTGAGAGAAAGGCTCAGGCCACACCTATATACTTTGTGAGCTGAGTCAAAGTGTAATTCACTCCAAGCAGCATTTAGATGGAAAGCTGTTGGGAGATTTTGAGCAGAGGAAGAAGGAAGTTCATTCTGACTTCCATGTGAGATTCAGGAATAGAATCAGAAGATTACTTGAGGGTTGATTTCAGTAATCCATGCAAGATAGAACTGGCTTGGGCTAAAATAGTGTTAATAGGATGAGAAGTGGATGGATTTGAAATTTGTATGGAGGTAGACTTAATAAGACTTAGTATTGAATTGGATGAGGAAACTCTTTTAATTTTTGGTTGGAGTAACTGAGTTTGTGGTCTTACCATTTATTTTTAGAGAGAAGAGTGGAAGAAAATCTAATTGGAGGATATAAGAAAAATAAGAACATAAAAAATAATGAGAAAAAGAGATACACACCAAAAGAACTTTAAGGCACTTACTGACCAAGAAAAAGGAGGAAAAATATATATAAAAAGAAAAACACACCAGGTTCTGAGTAATACAAATATGTATTTACACCATTTCAAAAGAGAATATATCTTTCAAAGACTCTTGAGATATTTATATAAATTATCTATACATTAGGCAGGAAGGGAAATGTCAACAAATCCTAACATATGGAAATAGTAGAGACCAATTTCATTGTAGTACAATAAAATTAGAAATAAACTAGGAAATTAAAATGAATAGCCAAATACTTGGAAATTTCAAAATATTTTCTAAATAATTCTTGTGTCAAAAAAGGAGCACAAAACCACAATGTAAAATATATATATATTGTTAAAAATCTACAAAAAGAGTAAAATTTCAGTCCAGCCCCACTTATATTCATGTTAAGTATCCTAAACAAAATGTTGGCAATTAGAATCCAGGAAAACGGGGGTTCCTGGGTGACTCAGTCGGTTAAGCATCTGCCTTTGGCTCAGGTCATGATCCCGGGGTCCTGGGATTCAGCTCTACATTGGGCTCCTTGCTCAGTGGGGAGCCTGCTTCTCCCTCCCCCTCTTCCTGTTGCTCCCCCTGCTTGTGCTCTGTGTGTGTGTGTGTGTGTGTGTGTCAAATAAATAAAATCTTAAAAAAAAAATCCAAGAAAACATGGAAAGTCTTAGAAATTCATGATCACAAAGATTCTTTCCAAGAATCCTAGGCAATTTATTATTAGACAATTGTTATAATGAGCACGGGAGGAAATATTTTACCCAGTGATTTCCCAAGAAGTATTTGGTAAAACTAACTATTTATTTCTGATTTTAAAAAAAAGATTATATGGGTTATAAGTCATACACACACTCATGGTATGTATTTTATACATAAAAGTCTGTGTTGGGCTTAACTGTGCATCAAGATGAGTAATTCTGGAAAATATCAAATAACTTAGGAATTTCTTCATTAAAAATGTCTTTCTTAACAATTCATAAAATGTAAAAAGCACATAGCTTTTGAGACACTGTATAAAAGAAACTTATTTAACTCTAATGGATCAACTAACAAATCTGAGACTTTTTTCTCAACACACCTATTAATACACCCTGAAAGTTTTTTCATGATCAGTTTTGAATTTATGTACTAGAAAAGTTCCATTAAATTCAAAAGCACTACTGTCATGTTAGCCATTGCCATTAGATAATACAATAAAATACAATATCTTGATATAAAAAAGAGATAGGTGAAATTATCATTCTTGTAGGTAATATAATTATGGGGAATTTTCAAGAAAGCACTGAAAATTATGATGTAAAGTAAGAGTCTAGAAAGGTATCCAGTAATAAAATTAATCTACAAAATTGTTTTCTTTATAAACAGTAATTAATTAGAAAATATAATACAAGTAAAGATATAATTTATAGTATTAAAAAACAAAATATTAAGTTATGTAAATAATATTAAACTTAGAAATATGTAGAGCTAGTTTGAGGAAAACTCTGAAACTACCAAGGACCATAAAAGAAGACTGAAAGAGAGTTCTTAGTCCTACAGTTAAATGCTAAATATTTTTTTAAAGATATATTTATTTTAGAGAGAGAGAGTACGTGAGTGGAGGGAGGGACAGAGAGAGAAAGAGAATCAGTGTTATGGAAACCTTAGTGAAATATACATTTGAAGGACGCCTGAATGGCTCAGTGATTGAGCATCTGCCTTTGGCTCAGAATGTGATCCCGGGGTCCTGGAATCGAGACCTGAGTTGGGCTCCCTGCATGGAGCCTGCTTCTCCCTCTGCCTGTGTCTCTGCCTCTCTCTGTGTGTCTCTCATGAATAAATAAATAAAATCTTGAAAAAATAAATAAAATGATTGCAGGCGTTGGTGACCTGCTAATTTCTCAACATGAAGGCCTTTTCCATAATTATTTACCTTCTGTTCCACTTTAAAATTACGTTATATAAAGAAATAAAATAAAATAAAATTGTGTTATATAGACATACCTCTTTTCCCCTAAATTTAAATATTTCACAATGTTAGTAATTATAAAAGTTATCCAAAGTATTTGTAAAAACTCCAAAACAAAACAAAAACAATTCAAAGAAGTAATGAAAATCACTCTAAATTCCATAGTTCAGGGCAAAAAACTATTAGTGAACCTGTTTCTTGACATTTTTCTTTTCATGGATATACACTCGAAATTTTATGTCAATGCACTGTACATACTGTTTCTCTAACTTGCTTATTTTTTTATTTAACAATGTCAATAAAGATTTGCATCATCAGTCTTAAGTAATGATCTCTCTTTTTAAATTGAAGTATAATTAACAGGGTTATATTAGTTTCAGGTGCAGAATATAGTAATTCAACAATTCTATGCATTCATTACTCAGTGTTTGTCACAAGTGTACTCTTAATCCCCTTCACTGACTTCACCCATTTCATTTATACTCCTGTACCTATTTCAGTTGCTTTTCTTGATAAAACAGTTCCATTGTTTCTCCCTTTTTACCAAAGTGTTTCAGAATGTAGAGAAGGAAATCAGAATTCTTTGGTTGAAGATATCAGAATGCTGGTCGTCAAAACTGACAGAGCACAACAAAGTAAAAGCACACACTCTCTTCATTTATGAGCGTTGATGTAATGCAGGATTACTTCCTTAGTTTTATGTATAGTGGTCAGATCACCAGACTAAAAGATGTCTTTACATTTAGCAAATATTCTAAATGCTGTTAGAAAAGTTGCTTAAATGTATATTTCTCTCTCTCTCTCTTTTTTAAGATTTTATTTATTTATTCATGAGAGACGTACAGAGAGAGGCAGAGACACAGGAAGAGAGAGAAGCAGGCTCCCTGTGGGGAGCCTCATGTGGGACTCAATCCCAGGACCCTGGAATCTAGTGCCCTCACTAGATTGTAGGATTTTAAGAACAGAATAAGAAGAGATAGAAGAGATAAATTTGGAACTTAGACTATTTTTTACTTTTCTCCTATTCCATTACGTCGTTCATATTGCTTCAGTTTTCTCATCTCTTCTCTGCATTTTCTGCATTTCAATATTAATCTCCTCTCCTGTGGAATGATGTCTTGCTCCCTGTTTCCTTGCTCATATTGCACTAAATGATTTGCAGCACTCCCTCGCAAAGTGCAAGCATAGGCAATGTTTATGTAGGTTAACAATGCACAAACTGGGGCACCTGGGTGGCTCATCAGTTAAGCACCTGACCCTTGATTTCGTGTCAGGTCATGATGTCAGGGTTGCAAAATCGAGCCACAGGTCCAGCTCTGCACTGGATGTGGAGACTACTTAAGATTCTCTCTCTCCTTCTCTAAAAAATAACAACAACAAAAAACAATCCACAAACAGGATGTTAGATAGAAATACCATGCATTGGAGCATGAAATATACTGATTTAAATGCTACTTTGCTGTTTTTTTTTTCTTCAAAACAGATCCTTACCTTTTTAACACTCTATGTTCTCCTTCTTGTTTCTGTCTAGTTCCCCAATTGCTTGCTATTTTTTCTATGGCCTGCAGACTTTCATCCAGCTCTTACACTGAGCCCAGCTCTTCTCATTCTTTCTTTCTGTTGCTGTTTCCTTCCTTTTTGCACCTGTGTGACATAATAAAACTGGAGACCTAGAGTTGTTCTGAGTAGAAAGGCTATTAGGTAAAATACAGTAGTTAATTTTTGTTTATAGTGAACACAGCACATCAAAAATGAACAACAAAGGATGAACTAAAGAAACAAGACCACACAGAGTCAATACCACTTCGTAAACAAATAGCATACACTGGAAATTTAACCAAGCAATAAATGAGTTGTGCTTATATTTTCAACCTTCTTTACCAATATTGATAGAAGAATTACCATTTTGTGGGGAGGCGAGGGGAGGGAATCTGTACAATACAGTAGTATAAACATGGGGCTGGGGGTTCTGAGGGTTGACCTCCTCCTCCTCCTGTACAGTCAGAAATCCTTGGGTAACTTTAGAGTCTCCCAAAACTTAACTACGAAGAGTTGTTGTTGACTGGAAGCCTTACTGATGACATAAACAGTTCATTAACACATATTTAACACATATTTTGTGTTACATGTACTATATACTATATTTCTACAATAAAGTAACCTACAGAAAAAATAGTGTTACTAAGAAAATCTTAAGGGAGGGTAGTGCCTGGGTGGCTCAGGTGGTTAAGCATCTACCTTTAGCTCAGGGCATGATCCTGGGGTCCCGGGATTGAGTCCAATATCCGGCTCCCTCCTCACTGTGGAGCCTGCTTCTCCCTCTTTCTCTCCCTCCCCACTGCCTGTGCTCTCTCTCTCTCAAATTAACAAATAAACAAATCTTTTTTTTTTTTTTTTTTAAAGAAAGTAATGGGGGAGAAAATACATTTACATAATGGTGCAGTACTTATTGAAAAAAAAAAACAACAACAACAACCTAGAAACCGTGTATAAGTGGACCCAAGGAGTTCAAACCCACAACATTCAGGGTCAACTGTAATTAGTTCTTATTTATAGTAAATCTTAATACATTGTCTCCCCCCTTAATTCCTCCCAAGTCCTGTTGATTCTCTTCCCTTAGGTGATGCCTTGAAGCATTTTGCTTCCTTCTGTCTCCCATCACCGGGTCTATAGCAGAAGCCACCCAAAGGCCTTCCTCATCTTTCATCTGGATCCCCTGCAAAATCCATTCTACACACAGTAGTCAGTTACTTTAAAGAATATATGAGCATAGTAATCCTCACGTTAAAACCCTTAAATGACCTCCAATGCTACTTAGACAAAAATTAAAGTTGCTAAATTTAAAAATGAAAGTAGTTAACAGTGTTAACATGTCGTATGGGCTCCTGCATGACCTGGCCTGGGCCAGCTCCCATGCCTTCCTCTCAACATTGTGTGCTTCACTCACCGACCTCCAGACTCACTGGCCAACTCCTTGGTACCTCAAGGCCCACATGTTAGCTAATCTCTCTCTGTGATTCTTTTCTTCTCACTTTTCACTGGCCAACACTCATCCCTTAAGTCTTTGTTTCCTTGGGAAGGCCTTCCCTTACACCTGCGGCAGATATTGCGGTTCTCTCGTTCATCACCCCTTCCAACTTTTCTTTTGGTGCAGCCTCCTCACCACATTACTCATATCACTTTGCTGCCTGAATTTTGACTGTGATTTATGTTTACCAAATAGAAGCTCTCATGGAAGGCTTGAATTCAGAACTGAGTTGACTGGGGAGGAAATTAGGGTTTGAGGTATTTATTTTTATGAAGCAGATCTTAGTCCTGGGGATATAGTTCTGGGGTCAGCTGCAAGAATATCAGCTCTCTGATTCTGGCAGAAATAATAGCTCCTTTCATGGTCCCCATGTGTGATGTGGCTTTGCGGACCGTTCATGGCAGCTCGTTGTAGGGTCTTGTAGCTGAACTCACTTATTTTGAAAACTATTTAACATCTGCAATGAATACCTTTGTGTTTAAGCTGCTTAACACAGGTTTTGCTATCTATGGTTGGACCTTGACTGATACATGGTCCTTCCTTAATCTAAATCAGACCTCTCTGTTGTACTCTTTTATTATTTTTTTAAAAGATTTTATTTATTTATTCATGAGAGACACACACAGAGAGAGAGAGAGAGAGAGAGAGGCAGAGACCCAAGCAGAGGGAGAAGCAGGCCCCACGCAGGGAGCCCGACGTGGGATTCGATCCCGGGACTCCAGGATCAGGCCCTGGGCTGAAGGCGGCGCTAAACCGCTGAGCCACCCGAGCTGCCCTCTTTTTTATTATATTTGACATTGTTTTAGAGTACTTGTTCTAATTTTTAATTACATATTTACTCTAATGTTGGTCTGTCTCAATTGTTAGATTCCCAACTTCACGAGAACATAGTAGTTGCTTGACACATAATTGTTGAAGAAATTAACAAAGCAAAAATATATTAAGATTTTTCTTTGCTTACTGCTTGACTACCTGCTTTCCTGAGATTTTAGAACTGTAGATATATTAGTTGTTTGGATGTAACTACTATTGGTGATTGTCCTTATTATTCATTCTGCATCCATCCAAAGTCATCTCGTATTATTTTCACCATGGCAATCCAAACTCCACTAGCAATTCCTTCTTGGATCTGATCTCATTACGACTGGGGTTAAGCTAAGTTTCCCTAACATCCACTCTTAAATATATAAGAATGCACGTTGCAGAGAAAGTTTGCAAATAGTTCAGCACAAGAAATATGAAATTTGGACAATGAGATGAAGGTATTCCTGCTATACAAAAATCTTTGGGTTTTTGATATCCAACAAGAAGAAGGGAAAAAAAAAGTTTAGTGACAGGAAAAGAGCAGAATTATCATTGAAACATGTTTTCCTCAGTTGTATCATGTATCTTTCATATCAGACAAATTTGCACAGATGTTTTATGTTAAAGGATGAGACATATTTAGATTTAGAAAATCATCCACTATTCTATATCTCATACAAAGAAGATCAGTGTGTAGGTAGGCAAGTTGAAACAAAAGGAAATAAGGCAGCTAAAGTATGCGAAGAATGAGCTAGCGGACTCAGGCTTACCTTTCATGACTGGCACTTAGTGTTCCCATATGCAGATCTAAGTCATCTTTTGTGACCTTTGAAGAGAGCAAGCCTGCTCCTCTCCCTGGACTCCTATCAGCAAATGAAATTATTCACCTAGGAACCCGGACATTAATCTAGATTCTTCTTTTTCTCATGGATTCATTCATTTCATCCCAATTTGATCAATAACCACATTTTTAAAAATTTCCCTTTTCTTAATCTTTTTTTGCTCTACTTTATCAGTATTATTAAAAACAGATTCCTAATTGGTTTTCCATCACTTCAATTTAGAATGATATGTCTAAAATCAAAATATTATCACATTACTCCCTGCTTAAAATCCTTTAGTCGCCTCCCTTTTCAGTCAGGCAAGACACTTTATGGCCCCTTCTCATGCTTTACCACTCTCCGCCCCCATGCCCTCTTCCTACTATCTTCACTGAAATACTTTAAATTCCCAGAATGCACTGGATCCTCTCCCTAGTAACTATCCCCCAGGCTTTTGCACATACTGCTCCACATCCCAGATACCCACTTTCCATATTTTTGCTTGGCTGACTCCAACTCATTTTACAGGATTCAGTTTATTTATTTATTTTTAAAGATTTATTTATTTATTTATTTATTTATTTATTTATTTATTTGAGAGAGAGAGAGAGAGAGCATGGGGGTGGGGAGAAGGAAAGAATCTCAAGCAGATTCCCCCTGAGTATGAAGCCCCATGTGGGGTTCCATTGCATGACCTTGAGATCATGAGCCAAAATCAAGAGTCAGATGCTCAACTGACTGAGCCATCTAGGCACCCTCAGGATTCAGTGTAGACATTACCTCTTTAAGAACCTTTCCCAAACCTTTGTGCCTGGGTTACATTCGAACCTCATACTTCTCTAATAATTCTATCCTCATCATAATTTATCATCTTTCTGAATTTGCCTCTTTACTTGTCTACTTTTCCATAAGGATTAGGCTTGGGCTAATATTTAAAAAATAGTAACAGTGATTTAAACAAGTTGGAGGCTTATTTTTATCTATGTAAAGGAAATTCATAAATGGACAATCTTGGGCTGGTGTGTGATAACTTCAAGGTCATCAGGTTTCTGGCCCCCTTACATCTTTCTGAACTGACATAGCACATGGTTTCCATCCCTAAGTTGCCACATGTCCAGGAGAACTCCAGCAGTTACATCTGCCTATTAGACAGCAGGAAGGAAGAGAACATAATGGATAAAAGATGAATTTAGGCTGTTTAGCTTCCTTCTACAGCACTTTCCTGGAACTCTCACATAATAACTTCACTTACTTTTTATTGGCTACCCCTAGCTACAGGGGTGACCAGGAAATGTCATCTTTTAAGAGGGCACATTGATGCTTGCCTTTACATTGTAAAGAAGAAGGTAAGGAGGATACTGAGTAGATGGCCAGCAGTCTTTGCTACCCTGGGCTATTTCCTCTTCAAGGACAGGGACTGTCTCGTATCAACCAGAAGCCTGAGCACCACACCGCACTCTGGGTAGATGTTCAATAAGTATTTGCTGAGCCAAATACATAAGCAGTTTAGAAGTAGGTAGTATAATATTGGGCACACTAACAGACTGGATTTGTTACAGACTAGATCTCCAAAGTTTGTTTTTTGAGCTTTGTAATTACTTTTTATTTTCTAAGTACAATCTTATCCAGAATCCAATATGAAGCAATAAAAGTAGAATGCGTGGGCTGGAGTCAAGCAGCCTTTCCCTTCTAGATTCCCCAAGAAGAGCCCTGCACTATCTTTTTGGTAGTTCGGGGCTCCAGAGATCACAATTTGAAAGCGATTGGACCCAGGATCCCACTAGCACAGGAATCTCTGAATTCCTGTGATATATGATATGATATGTTACTATCATGTCATTAGGAAATGATCACCCCAGATTGTTATCAATAAAAATCAAACCAACTCTTTTGTCCTTGACAATGATGTCACCCATTCTTGGAAAACTGAAATGCTGTATGAAAATGCTGAAGTAAGGAAAAGTGGAATTATAATGGCAAATGCAAAACAGAACTCGGTGGTTTATTTATATGGATGGAATACTGAAAAGCAAACATAGAATCCATTTTAATTTCAAGTGTGCCTGTCCCCAAGATGTAGTTCATACCCTAGTCCATCCATAAAGTTTTCATGGATATTCCCTGACCATCCACTTTTAAACTAGATGTAGAATTTGGGTGGAACTTACTTGTTAAATGCAGGTCATGGAGCCAAAGGGAGACATAGTACAGAACACTGAAGAGTAAAACTGGGATGGGGAAATCAAGTAGACAATGGAGCCCAATCATTCTTCAGATGGTCAGAGAGGTAAAAATCAGCAAGAAGTTAAATACTAGCACAAAGCCAATGATTTCGAAAGGTAAGAAAGAGAACACAAAGCAATTGTAATACAGGGGCTTTTCACAGGCTACTTGTGACCACCGTTGTAACAGCTACAATTTATTTTAACTCTAACATGTGCTAGTATCTTGATGTAAATTTTACATGTTATTCTTTGTCCTCATACCAACTTTGAGGGAATGCTATTATTATCCCCATTTTTATCAACAAAGAAACTGTGGCTTAATAAAGATAAATAAATTCTTCATATCCTTTGTGGGAAAGAAGGAGCTATGAAACTGTAGTTCAGTACATCTTATTCCAGTGCTACTCTATGTTCTTTCCAACATCAAGATGTTGCTGTGATTGCTGAATTATAGTGCTTTCCGTTAGGATCTTCTCTTTTGTCAGTTTGGCTAATGGCTCTTCAGAGAGGTGCTTAAGACTGCTTCTGTAAATACAGCCTTTAGAGTGAGGACTGCAAAGCTTGGTATTTAATGGTAATTATTTCTATTTACTCTCACCTTATGAACTCAGAAGTCTGCACAAACATTGACTCACAAATAGTGAGGTAAGGGGTGCTAAACAATATTGGTATTTATTATTTTCATAGTACAGTCTATCTCCTTCCTTGATCATCTCCAAAATATGCCATTGCATTCCTATTGTAAAAATTTCCTTCCATTGCTCAGAATGGGCGCTGTCTCAGTGGGCAAAAGGACTTTCTACTGGGACTCCCTATAGGGGATTAAATTATGAATTTAAATAGTGGTTAATCGAGGAAACAAGATGCTACAGTAGTCCTTCCCCCTGCTCCCGCCCCTCTCCTCGCTTCACTCATATAGTAACTTTTCTCATCTTACATTTTCCTGTTTTCCTCATACTCTGGATCTCCACCTCCTTCCATCACTGGAAACCAGGTTGAACTCAGCAGTGATTAAATCTCTGAACCATCTCATCTCAGCTAATTCATTGGTTGCTGATTGACTGAAAGGCCAGCTTTTCCCTTTTAGACTATTTCTGTAAAGTTCACCAGTGAATCATGCATCATCAAATGGCCATTGAGTCTCCTTGACAAAGAGATAGATGTTACCAACGTAGAAGCAATTGTGCTGTTTTTTCCTGGAGAAGTTGTTAGAAAGTTGTACAAAGCTTTCCACAGCTACACAGGAGTGCTACTAGAGTGGTTCAAGGTTCTAATTTATCAATTTTCTGAAATATTATTCTGGTTTGACCTCCCTCCCAGAGGAAGAATGCCTTGGGCTCTTTCTTCCCAGATGAGCACCTTTCCCAGCCTTCTGGGCTCTGAGGCCTTCAAGAGCAAGATGGTATGGGAACTAAGAAACAACTATCTCAAGATTTTTAGATTAAATAATTAGCCCAATTAATCTTATAAAGTGAATAATTTACTTTCATCTGAATTATTCAAGTGTTTTACATTCAGTAGTTTTTTTTTTTTTTTTGTAACTTCAATGATATGAATCATTGGTTCAAGTTATTCTGGGTGAGTAGAGATTGCCTACATTTTTAAACCTAATATATCCAACATATAAGAACAGGATTTTGAAATCCTATGCTACCTGAATTTCAAGCCCCTCTTAGGAAAAATGGAGCAAGGAGAAAAAAGGACTCATTGTTATTTTGAACAGTCCAGTCCTCACTGGATTGTTAGCATTTTTTTTTTTTTGCATATGATCAGCTAATATTTTTCCATGCCGTAATGATTTATGGTTTTAGATGTGATCATTTCTTTGGTTATCCTTACAATCTTAGCATAGTTTTGGGCATATCCATGGCACTCAGTAAAAATGTACTTTGAAATTGATTTTTAAAAATAAAATATTCTAGTGGGTGGATTAAATAAATATCAACTTCTCTTACCACTAGTGATAATGGTATGATATATTCTCATGGAACACTTATAGTAGGATTTTGTTTCATGATGGACATTCTTAAACATAAGCAAATAATGGGCTATTTTAAAAGCTTCAAACACTTATGTTAAATACATCTGTTTCTTAATTGCCCTGAAAAATCCATCTCAGTCCGGGTGTTGTAAGTGGGGCTTCCCTAAATAAGCAAGAGTTCAAACTTGGCCATAAATCAGCGCAAACAGAATAAATTTAAAATGTGTCTCCCTGCCATCTTGTGATGTTCATACAGTATATGGGAGGTTCGGTGCCCCCTCCCTTAACTATTCTTTGGCTGATGGCTTTTCTTGGGAATATATTTTCCTAAAGATATCCTAAGTGTGGTTGTTTCCTTGAAAGGATGTGCACTTTTGCTGGTAAATGTTGATATAGGAAGACGATGAAAGAAATGTGAAGGACTAGAAAGGCCCCACAGTTAGCGTAGGGGAGGACAGCAGGGAGAGATTAGTGTTTGTTGAGTCCCTATTTTGGGTAAGTGCTGACACTGAACGTAATTTTTATTCTGTTAGATGATATTACTGCCCATTTTATCGATGAGGGAAAATTAATTAAATTGCCTAAATTCAACTTTCTTTCAGAAAAAAAAAAGAATTTGAAGCTAATAGATTGAAACAGAACAGTAGTAAGTCTGTTGAGAGGGACCTCTCTTCATCAGCCTATGAGCAGACTATCCAGGGCTGGATCTCTCTGGGGCAGGCATGGGCCCCACATTCTAGCTTCATCTGCCTTAATGGATGTCTAATTAACAGAGGATTATGTCTTTAGTACCATAATCAGAGAGGAAAGTTCACATACAAATACCCCTAAGAAAGGCAGCACATAGCTTTCAATTAACATTCAAATGTTAATAACAATTTAGACTACTACATTTACCAAGCACGTGTCAAGCACTTTACATATAATTTCTATTTAATTCATAATAACCTTAAAAGTGTTATTATTTCCATTTTAATATGAAGCAATTGTAACGTAAATAATTATTATGTGGAATGAAGGGCCACATCCTTGCAGACTAGTATTTGATATCTAGTCTGTATTCTTAAATGTAGTAGTACTCATGTTTCAGTATCACATGTGAAATTCAAAACAATTATTATCTGGACATTTATTGTTTGGTCGTTTTTTGTTTTTTGCCACCTGAACCCAAAGTGGTAATGTTTTTTGGTAATCTGACCCTCATCTCCTGGCTCTCAGCCCAAGTGCTCTTCAGTGGTTAACTCCATTTTCAGAAATAGAAGTTGGCCCACATTAGCCTAAAACTGGTCAGCATGCCCCAGCTTCTCGGCCACAGTTATGGGTTCAAGATAGGCATGTATGAAAATGAGGACCAATGAAACACAGAGCTAACATTCAGCCTCCTGGGGAAGAGAAACTTTCTCTATTTCCTGCAGATTTTGTATTATGAGTGTGAATTCTGGAGCTGCAGTTATTTTGTGATGATCAGAATGAGTCCAAAGCTGCTAGTGCCCACCACCTGGAGTAGGAGAATGAAGAATGGCATTCCCCCTTATGAGCTAGAAGAGAGAGATGAATCGTGATGGTCGTTTGTGTCTGAATCAAGTTGTACCAGAAAAATAGCATTGTTGAAAGATTTTGCTTTCCTTTTCTTGTTTATGGCAATTCAAATTGAGTTTCCTATTGTTTGGAAGTGAACAAATTCTGATACCTAATTTTATTCAAAAACACTCACCAGAAAAGCAATAATTAGACTAATTAACTGGTCTACACTAAAATTAAGCACTTATGTGTGTGAAAAGTCATCATAATTTGGAAAACAAAGTCTCACACAGTAAAAAATATATATAGCACATAGAATTGAAAGATTAATATCTAGACTATGTAAAAAATCTTACAAATCAAAATATGACAGGAAAAATTAATTTATATTCATAATAAAATTGGCATATATACACAATCTTTTTAGAGGATTTAAATGAAAAGTGATTTCCTGTTAACATTCCACTTCTATTCTCAATACTCAAAGATATCCTTTTTAATCCTTTTCTCTTTGTATTATTCTAGTGGTTAAAAAAAATACATACTAACGTGTACAGGTTATATCATTAAAACTGTGTCATGATATGGGTATGCAAATGAGGCAGGATCCCTCAGTCTGGCTGTTCCATATACAACGCATAGCCCAAAGCCCATCTCCCTTTAAACATGTGGACTTAGAGATTATGGGCTTTCCCCTCGGCTGCAGGATCCTGAGTGCCCAGAGAGTAGTTTTTGTTTTCTCAATTCAGTCTTTAGCTTTTCAGTGTGATCTCCAGAAACTTGTCAAAATAATCAGTGCACTAATCTCACCCCTGCCAGTTTTCAGTGTTGCTATGGATTTGATGTCAATGGTACAACTTTTATTTTTATTTCCATGGGGCATAGAGAAAAGAAGTAAACATATTTCCTCAGTTTTTAATTTGGAAGCTGTGGTAGGCAAAATTTTCAGATGGCCCCCAAATTCTCATCCCCTGGTGTACATGCTCCTCCTTGTTATCAGTTCAACGCGAATCTAGGTATTGTTGGCAGTGATTTTATAGATGTAAAGTCCCAAATCAGCTCACCTAGGACTGTCTGGATGGGCCTCATCTAATCACACCGGCTCTTACCATTTGAGTCTAGGGGTCAAAGATGGAGGAGGCCAGAGATCTGAAGCACAGTGATGGTGCGCCACCACTGGCCTGAAAATGGAGGGGCCATGTGGCAAGGAGTGCAGGTGATCTCCAGGAGCTGAGGGTAGACCCCAGTTGACAGTCAACAGGGATATAGGGTGCCTAGTCCTACAATCACAAGGAATGGAATTATTCAAACAACATGAATGGACTTGGGAACAGATTCTTCCTCAGAACTTCTGGAGGGCAAGTCAGCCCAGCTGATCTTGATTTCGGTGTTTAAGCCATGAACAGAAAATCTAGCCACATCATGCCTGGACCTCAGAACTGTGATGCTAATTAATGGATGTTGTTTTAAGTCACTGAGTTTGTGGCAGTTTTTACACAGCATAGAAAATGAATAAAAAGTCCAACTTCAAATATCTATCTCAAAACTGCTATACTTTTAAGAAGTTCCACCAGTATTTCTGATACCTACGAGGTTTAAGTGCTAGAACTGCACTCTGCTGTCTTTGTTTATGCTTTTTTCCTGAAAGCAAGTCTCCTGTGGAAGATTGGTTAATGAGGAAGCACCATGGCACTGGGTCAGGGTCATGATCTTTTCTCACAAGAGGACATTTCTCAGTAGCCTTAGAAACCTTGAAGTTTGAGAAAAGCTGAGAGTCCCACTCAAATAGTGAACTTTATTGGAATATTGGCACAATATTGGACAAAACTTGTGGAAACAAATATCACTGCACCATGCAGTCTATGGTATAATACCTTGCTCTTCAAAGTGTGATGTACTTGGAAGTATCTGAGAAGTACTGAATCTTAGACTTCACCCCAGACTACTGAATCAGAATCTGCATCCTAAAAAGACACCCAGAAGTTTGGTGAGCACATTTAGTTTGAGGAGTACTTCCATAATACTCTAATAAAAAAATAATTTAAAAAGCTCAGGTGGACAGTGAGGATAACTAACTCCACTTGCAAGGGCTTGTCTTATCCCTGCAGAGGCACAGGGACAGAAGTTGTTTTGTCTTAATGCCTTTTAGAAATTCACAGTAAATGGGAATTTGGGACAACAAGCCCAGATTGCTCTGAGAAATAGCAGAATTCAAATTAGACAAAATAAGACAAATATCCCAAGCAGTTGCTATAATAAACCAAAAATGTGTTTGAACTATTAAAGTTAGCTTCAGTCAGAAAGATATTAAGTGTAGTCCAAGGAAGAGATATGCTCTAGCTCTTAGAAATTAAAGTGATGTTATTGATTACTAATAGCATAATAATCATTACCTTTGGCCAGTGGGTTAACTCTGAACTTTATCCACAATAACAAAAAATGTTTGACATCTCTGTTGTCCTGCCCAACTTGTAGTAGATTTCACCTATTACGTTCCTCATAGAGTTCGACTTTTCTCCAGACTAAGAAATTATTTTGATTTGTCCTAAGGGAAAAGAATAGAGAGGAATTTTGTGAAGTGAAGAGATAGAAGGGGAAGCTGGGACATAGGTGAGCAGTAACACGATAGATCTTCAGAAGGGTAAAAATCAAGTAAGATTAAAGATATTTTACTATACGACAGATGGATTGGTGTGAGTGATTTATATATCACTTCTATACCAAAATTACTTGGAAGTTATTGAGATGAAAACTTGACGGGCTAAACACTGGTTGAACCTGAACTATCAAATTAAGTGAACTCTCATTCACTGCTTCTACCGATGGTAACTAACTCAGCCTTTCCAGATGTACTTCTCAGATCAGAAATAATTAGGGGTACATGAAAATATAATTTAGAATACTGCGAACCTGAAAAATGACTGTCCTACATCTGGAATGATGACAAGTTTCTTGAAGATAGATGCTGATATTTCTTTTGTACTCCAAATAATACCAAACGCCATAGCCTCTTTTATTTTGTTTTGTGGAAAGGTAATACAGTAGAAACATGACAGCTGAATGCTTCTTTTGAATAGATGGGCATGATGTCTACCGAGCATGCAGACATTTGACCTACTTTGGTGATTTCCTGCCATTTGTAATTCCATAGCCTGTGTACCCCACTGAATTTGGTTTGAGTCAGTGATTGGGTTACGAGTGTAGCGACATTGAGATAAACCATCTCTAAGGGAGAATATTGTGTTTTATGGTGTTCTTTGCACATGGGAATTAACTTTGCTCAGATTAGTAAAGCAGATAATCATATAACAACTTCTTTGGAGTGTAATATTGATCCTTCCCTATCTCTGCCACCGACTTTTAATATGAGAAACACTTAACTTTGGATTTCACTTTGAGTCATAAAAGTTACCAACAAAGGTAGCTGGCACAATTAAAAAGTCATTTTGTATTTTTTTTTGCAATATAAGCCAAAGATTACAGTATATTATAAATTCAATTTAAGTCTTATACTAATATTAGCTGAGTTTTATATCTTCTGTTTTACATATTGGCTCCCCTAAGTCTGAAAGAAATGTTTTGTTGTGGGATAATGAAGGCAATGACATAATGACATCATGACTTCCTGGAAGAAATCTTTGTGTAGGAGCTTGCTGTAATGGAAATCGGATTTTTATGCAACTTAATTAACTGTTATCTCCCTTTCTCTCCATATAGTAAAATTAAATGAAGTTTCTTCCTTAAATGATGGAAATATAGTCTCTGTAATGGAAAAGTTGGGGACATCCCCTTAATAAACGTAAAACCGCATACTTAGTTCTTATACTTTCTCAACATCTAAAAAATGTTTATTAGGACCATTTTATAGAGTTATTCAGAAAGAAGCATTTAATTTAGAAAGAAAAAAGTTAATTTCAGGGAAAAAAGGTCTGCCTTTAGATATATATAACTTGCTAGTTCATGAAAAATATGGACTATGTGTTTTTCTCCCTAAAAATTGACCTCTCAAACTACATTATCCTCACCTCAGAGTCAAATTCTTTTGTAAGCCAAAAATTTTATAAAAGAGGTGTAAGTTTTCTTTAAAAGAATCTTTGACATACCTTAGTTTAAGCAAAAAAAGCAACTTAAAAACATTTTTAAAGGTAATTTTAATGATTAACAATTGTTTGGATAAAGGGCTCATTTCTCAAATCCTATTTCTGCTGGTATAATAAAACATAAAGAAATTCAGAAGGCATTATCTGTTTTAAATAATATGTTTGAACATCACATATTTTAGAACACCACGTACTGATGAGTATAATAAGGTAGGGAAATAAAATAACCACTGTAAATATTTGGAAGGAAGAAATGAAATTATCTTGTTTTGCAAATTACATCATGTTATAATTATAAATCTGAGGGACTCTAGTAAAACTAACTCATTGAATCATAAAGAAAACTAGATACATTTCTGTATGCCAGTTGACTGTATACAATGATTGATAGTTTTTCTGTATACTAGTAATAAGTACATAGAAATTAAAATTTAAGGGAGTGGGGGAAAAAAACCCTTGTTTTAGTTTCACAGACTTCCCTAATGTTTCCAAAACTCATCCATGTTGTTGCATGTATCAAGTCCAATCTTTCTGAGTAAAATTC